>NC_059128.1:32258957-32560942 GCF_020740605.2 Lemur catta
TAATTCCCTCCCCAAACCCATTTCTTGTATGATTTTAGATAATTTATCTTGGGCATTTAGTCTTGGGAAAGCAGATATAACCTCCACTTATACACACATACTCCCACTTATATAAATGTGTAAGACACAACCCCCTTCAACATAGGGCCTGTCTGAGAGATCCTTATTTGAAGACTTGGGACATACTTACATTAGTCACCCCCCTGCAAGGAGAGGGTGGATGAGCCAGAGATATAGATAATTGTACCCTGTCCCTCCTAGACAATGACACTATTGTCCAGAGTCTCCAGGCCCTGCAGTACCATCCCAACCAGACATTCTTCATCCTTTGTGTTTCCCCCTTCAGGAAACCAGATGTCATTAGCTTAATAGAACATGCAATTCTAGCCAACACCTTGACATCTTCTCCTTCAGAACTCCCCTCTCTGGCAACAGCCAGAAGCCATCAGAAAGAGGGTAGATGCTGAGCAAGTGTGAAAGGTAAGGAGGAAATGAGAACTCCTGGTCGCAGGGGAAAGATGCCAAAGGAGAAAGAGAAAGTCAAATCATGGCCAAAACTACCCTCCCAAAGCAGCAAATGTATATATACTTTGGGACTATAGTAAAACTCTATTATGATTTGTTGTGTGAATATAATTTAAATCTGGGTTTTGATCATTTTTGACTGTGTCCTATAGTAAAAAATAAATTTTATATTATGACATGGTGCACATGCACAGTTTTACAAAATAACATTTACCCCACATAAAATGCATGCTGATTTGTTTTTCTATCCTATCCTACTCCA
The DNA here is from genome assembly GCF_020740605.2 of Lemur catta. NCBI lineage: Eukaryota > Metazoa > Chordata > Mammalia > Primates > Lemuridae > Lemur > Lemur catta. The sequence continues at coordinate 32,259,745 of NC_059128.1, forward strand.
TTTTATACTACCTTATCTTACCTTAATTTATTCAAATCTTTTCTTTTCTATTTCATTTTTTAAAAAAAGGGAATGATGTCTATTCACTAAATTAATTTCATCACCCACTAATCATAACTGGCAATTTAAAAAACAGTGGCTTGTTAAAATTCAAGGGTGTATAGACTCCTGGATTCATAGACTTTTAGAACTATAGATTATCTATTTCTAGTGTAACCTCATTTTCCAAGTGAAGACACTGAGCTCTAAAAAAGTGGTAATTCATCCTTGGTCATATATCTGGTTGATGGCAGAACCAATGTTCTTGAATTTACATGGTGATGCAAGAGGGAGTGTGGTGTGGAGCAAAGAGCCTGGGTTGGAATTTGTCAGAACAGACACATTCTGTTTAGAGCACTGTGACCTTAAGCCAATCACTTAAACCATTTGGCCTCAGTTTCCTATAAAATGGGCTATTAAGAGGACCAACTGGGTAAGACACAGGAGAGGTTTTGCAAGTGGTACAGTCCAAAGGTACAGAATAATTAGTTTTCTTATCTCTCTGCAATAGCCTCTGATGCAGGTGTTATCTGAATTCTTTGTCAGCAGTGACACAACAGAGACCGCTGGCTTTGGAACATAAAGGAAAAAAGTCTATGCAGTTCCCTTCATCATTGATCGCAAACCTCATATTTTACCCTCTCCTCTTTTTTTCTGATTTGGTTTACTTCTTGATTTATCTTATCATTTCCTGCCATTTCATAACAGAGATCTTTATCAATGTGTCTTGATTTTGAGGTCTTCTTAAATTAGTCAAGGTCAATGCATGGTCAGAAATAAACAGTCTATATAGAGGTGATAAACATGTTCAAAAGTGTCTGTGTAGGTCCGAAGGAACCTAGAGGACTGAGTCTCTCTCAATGTGGGAAATAGAAGGGGGCAGACTGGCCATCTAGAAGTTCATCTAAGATGTTCCACCTGTGGGATAATGACATCCCACAAACAGAATCAGTAGGCATGAGTAAGACATGTGGATCCTGTCCTCAGTTGGTGCCAAGGGAGAACCATGTTGGCCCTGGGGCTTCCAGATGTATGAGATTTTCTCTGATCTGGATGTAAGCACAGGTGAATGGTCTCTTGCCAGGAGAACCCATTCTTTTATGTGATGGCCTCAGATGGCATCTGAAGGATAGTCTTACTCACAGGTGGCTTTGCATAGAGGGAGGTTCATCTGGCATCAACAGTCTGTTGGGGCTCTGTTGAATGTTCAGGCTCCTCTGAGGCAGGTATCTCAGGAGGCTCAATGAGGAGGGGGCGTGTTGTGGCTCTCCTGGCAGCTCCTCATACTTAGTTTTCCCTGGCAAGGTGCTTTCGAAAGGAGGGTTGATTGAGCTTGCTGTGGCCTGTTGGTTACCCTGGGGTCATTGCTCTGTATTGGAAGGGGCTCAAGGAATTGGAGCCCACTTCTCTAAGCACCTTGATATGTCTTAGAATCATAGGAAAAGTTTGGCTGGAATACATTTAAATAAATCCATCTGCATATCCCTCCTGTCTCATATTTGGAAGATATAGCAAGGGTAAAGCTCATTTTGTTTTTTCTCCTATCAACATAAATTCTGCTCAAATATCTGGTTTGGTTTCCTTAGTAATTTATGCATTCTCAGCTCAGTGACTTTCTGCAGAACCAGCCTTTTATGAGAAACTAGAATTTTCCCAGGGAGAAAATTATCTTCTCTGTCACTGTAGTCTGTATTTAGTGCATAACCACCTGTGTGACATGACCCGAGTTTCCACATCTAAAATGAAGCAGTACCTAGAGATGCCATCTCTTTATGGTAGTTAAGAGTGCAGATTTGAGAGCCAGGATGCCTGAGTTTGATCCCTATATTTCCACTTACTAGTGGTGTGACCTTGGGAAAATTACTTAACCCATGTGTGTTTCAATTTTTTTTCATCTATAAATTTGTGATGATAATAAAAGTATCTATGTTACAAAAATTATATGAGGCTGGGTATGGTGGCTCAAACCTGTAATCTTAGCACTTTGGGAGGCTGAGGCAGGAGGATGGCTTGAGCCTGGGAGTTCAAGGTTACACTGAGCCATGATGACACCATTGCACTCTAGCCTGGGCAACAGAGCGAGACTCTGTCTCTAGAAAAAAAAAAAAGAAAAAAAGAAAGAAAGAAAGAAAGAGATCCAACCCATGGAGCAGCAGGAAAGCAAAGTTTTTTTTTTTTTTTTATAAAAAGAAAGAGAATTTTTTTGTTATAAATTTAAAAAAGAAAAAAAATAAAAAAGAGAAAAAAAGGAAGGAAGGAAGGAAGGGAGGGAGGGAGGGAGGGAGGAAGGGAAGGAAGGGAGAAAGTTGTATGAGTTAATACCCAGTTATAGTAACTGCTATATTAGATTTAGTATTTTTCTTACCGAGATGATCTATAAGGTCCCCTATAATTTTAAAAGTGGGTGATAAGATTATAATAATGATATTTTACATTGTAATAGCTATTTATTGTTTATAATACTTGTCTCCATATATTACCCTCTGGAGGTGGGAAATTGATGCTGAAAAGTTAAGTGACTTGTTTAAGGACATACTGCGTAAGAGGAGCAGCTGAGCCTATGGGCAACCCTTCTGATACTCAGGTTCTGGCACTTTCCTCACATGTTGATGCCATCCAGCTGAGTATGGATATTTCCCTCTTAAATGGTCTTCCTTTCCATACCTTTCATTGTGTCAAAATAGTGACACTATTCTCCAAAGTGCTGGATGCCACCATATACTCAAAAGCATTCATAACTTTTCTTGTCCCTGCCTGTTTTAATTAGGATAACAAAAGCTGGTATAACAGATAAACCCCAAATCTCAGTGGCTTAACACAATAGCGATTTATGTCTCACTCACCTAAAGTGCAATATCAGTATTCTGCTATCAGTAGGTGGCCTTCCATGGGGCCATTCAAGGACACAGGCTTGAAAGTATAAAATATCCTCCTCTAAGACCCTAGAGTTCTTCCCTCTAGGTAGTGGATGGGGCAAAAGAGATTTTTCATGGAGATTTTTTTACCCGCTTTGATTCAGAAGCAACACACACCACTTCTTTTCATATTTTAATAGCAAAAGCTAGTTGTGTGGTCCCATTCAGGTACAAGAAGGGCAAGAAAATGTCACTTCTTGACAATACTCGAGGGGAGAATGAATTTTTGGCCATCAGCTAGTCATCTCTGCCACACTCATTCACCCCACATTCAATCACTTGCCAAGCTGTGCCTATTCTCTGTCCAATTTCTCTCATATTGACACACTACTTCCATTCCTGTCACTACCACCCTAGTTCAGACCCTTTTAATCTCACACTAGCAAATTATCATAGCTACTTAGGTGGTTTCCTTTTTTTTATGCTCTATACTTTTCCATCTCTCCCACACACCACAGCCAGATTAATCATTCTGAACTACTCTTTCAAAATATCATTTTTTAATGGCTCCATTTAGCAACAACTCAACAACAGTGATTGGGTTCCTATCTATGTCAGGCACAGTGCCGGGCACTGAAAGGGCACATAAGTGAGTAGTACCTGGCCCCTGCATTTAAGCTGCTTACAGTGTAGTAGGAAAGACTAACATGCTTACAATGAGCCATGGGCTGGGACAGGGAGTAAGTGCTACTAGGGTAGAGGTACCAATAAATTGCTATATATGTATAGAAAGAGGGAGATATGAATATTAATTGCTCACAAAGGGAGAATAATCCTGGTTAAGGGGAACATGAAGTACAAGACTTCGAAGGAGGTAGTGAAAATGTACTTAGTTTCTGAAACTGAGCTTAATTCTCTAGGCCTGGGTGAATTTCATTTCAGGGAGCTGAGAGAGGTACAGATGAAATTGCTGGGTAGCTGGGTAAACTTTAGGGCATGGTGGTGATTTGGAAAGGTGCGGAGAGATTAGAGACAGGTAGATGTCTGAATTTACAAAAGAGAAAAAGGAGATAGGAGATTCTATATTCCGTACTCTAATGAGTTTAATATCTATATGTAGAAAAATTACAGAAGTTATTAATAAGTAGATGGCACTGCCCTGGACTTACTATGAACAAATCATTTCAGATTGGTCTTGTTTTCTCTTTTTTAATAGGATTATTTGAGTTAAAGACCAACAAAAGATGGATATTAAGTTTATCTGAAGTTTAGCTAGAATTTTGATCAGTTTGAATGAAATTCTTACAGACAAGTTAAAACAATGTAACTTGAATGATAGTATGGTTTGTTGGATTTAAGTTGTTAAATGAATTAACATAAACTTGGAGGAAGGTATATAAAGGTATAATGCAGAAATCTGTCATTGTCCTCCCATCTCTGCCCTTTTAAGAAAAGTTAATGGTTTTGCTGGAAGACTTTATTCTCAAGTTTATGGTTTATGTAAGTTTGGAAGCTAAGGTAATATCTTTGAGGTTAGAATTAAAAAAGACAAATGAGATATTGGCCTATGTATGATCATTTGCCTCTGTATATGTTTATCACCTTTGGGAAAGGTAGAAGCCAAAGAATTTCTAATTATCTTTTTGCTCAAAAATGATCATGTATTAAAAATTAACTTTGTACCAGTCAGTATGACTCAGCCAGAAGGGTGTTCTTTTTTTAAATTAAAAAAAGAAGTGATCAGATAGAAATTAGACCCTGAATTCTTTGCCTACATTTCAGGAGGAAATAAGTTAATGAGTTACACCTTCCTCCACGCCTTCCCACTTCCTACCCTGCTCCCTACTTCTGAAGGATCAGTGGGAAGTAGGCTGTGCTCTAATGAACAGAAGTCTGGACACTCAGCACAAACATCTGAGGCCTAGGGACTAACTGTGAGTGCTACGGTTGGTGGCACCAGGAGGTGCCTAATGACTCATCTCTCCTCCTCTGAGTGCCACCCAATGAAAAACAAGGGGGTCCCCCAAGCAGAACCATGGTTTAGATGGAGCGATTAAAGTCATGCCACCATAAGCCAACATCATCGCAAGGAGAAGGACTCTGGATTGTGAGCATTTTCTACTCTTGGGCCAGGGGTGGGGAAATATAGGTGAGTCCATGCTCCTAATAAGTGGGTTTCTTTTCCTTCGTAAGTGCCCAGTGCTAAAGAGTGTTTAATTCAACTGAGTCATGCAATGAGCTGCCCTCTGAGTCTGCAAGGACCCATATCTGAAAACATTAAAACAGAAGGTACATGGCTCCATGCCAGTGATGTTATAAAGGGAATTCCTAAGCAGGACAGGGGACAGAAATGCTTTAGGAGGAGGGCTTTTGATTATCCCTTTGGGTACCAAAAGGGTGCAAACTTCTGACTTTCCATTTATAGCCTCCACTGTTTGCTTAAAAGCTTAGACTTCAGTGTCAGAAATATCTAAGTTTTAGCCCGGCTCTGCCATTTAATTTTGAAATATTGAACACTTTTCTGTACCTCGGTTTCCCCATCTGTAAAATGTGAATATAACACTAGTATGTCAATTGTTGACTCCTCAAAAGACAACTAAAAATACCTATTGATCAAGCACAGCTAAGTTTATTAGACATACTGCAATAAAAAAAAAAGAGATCTCCAACTTGCCAAAGTCTTTTTAGTATCTCAGAAGAGGGAAGTCAAGAAAGACTAATTTAATAATGTTTCTAAAACTCTTCCACAAAATAGAAAAACAGGAAACATGTTCAAACTCTTTTTGTGAGGCCAGCATGACCCTGCCACCAACCTAGAAAGACACTATAAGAAAGGAACGGATGCAAAAATTCTCAACAAAATATTAACAAACTAAATTTAACAGTACGCTAAAAGGATCATATACCATGGCTGAGTGGAATATATCCCTGGGATGCAAAGATGTTTCAACATATGCGAATCAATCAATTTGATATACCATATTAAGAAAATGAAAGGTAAAAATCACTTGGCCATCTCAATAGATGCAGAAAAAACACTTGACAAAATTCGACACCTTTTATTGATAAAATCTCTCAACAAATTAGGATAAAAAGAACTTACCTAAACATAATAAAGGCCATATATGAAAAGTCCACAGCTAACATTATATTCAATAGTGAAAAACTGAAAGCTTTTCCTCTAAGATCAGGAATAAGGCAAAGATGCACACTCTTGCTTGTTCTCTCCAACATATTAGTAGAAGTCCTTGCCAGAGCAATTAGGCAAGAAAATAAATAAAAGGCAGACAAATCAGAAAAGAAGAAGAAAAATTATCTCTGTTTGCCGATGGTATTATCTTATATGTAAAAAAAAACCCTAAAGACTTCACCAAAAAACTGTTAAAACTAATAAATAAATTCTGCAAAATTGTGAGACACAAAAATCAACATACAAAAATCAGTCACATTTCTATACACTAACAATGAGTTATCCAAGAAAGAAATTAAGAAAACAATCCCATTTAAAATAGTACCAAAAAGAATAAAATATTTAGGAATAAACTTAACCAAGGAGGTGAAAGACTTGTACACTTAAAACTATAAAACACTGATGAAAGAAATTAGAGATGCAAATAAATGGAAAGATATCCTTTATTCATGGATTGGAAGAATTAATATTGTTAAAATGTCCATATTATCTGAAGCGATGTACAAATTCAACATAGATTAGGATCTATCAAAATCCCAATGTCAGTCTTTATAGAAATATAAAAAACAATCCTAAAGTTCACATGTATCCATGGAAGACCCTATATATCCAACACAATTTTGAGAAAGAAGAGCAAAGGTTGAAGCATCACACTTCCTGATTTCAAAATATATTGCAAAGCTACAATAATTGAAACAATGTGGTACTGGCATAAAAACAGATAGAGCAATGAAACAGAATAGAGAGGCCAGAAATAAACCCATATATATGGTCAGATGATCTTTGATAAGGTTACCAAGAATATACAATAAGGAAAAGATAGCCTTGCTAATAAATGGTGTTGGGAAAACTGGATATCCACATGCAAAAGAATGAAATTGGACCCTTATCTCATACCATACAAAAAAATCAAGTCAAAATGGATTAAAGACTTGAACTGAAGACCTGAAACTATAAAACTCCTAGAAGAAAACATAGGGGAAAATCTTCCAAACATTGGCCTCAGCAATTATTTCTTGGATATGACACCAGTAGCATAGGCAAGAAAAACAAAACTAGACAAGTGGGACTATGTTAAACTAAAAAGTTTCTGCACAGCAAAGAAAATAATAAACAGAGTGAAAAGGTAACCTACAAAATGGGAAAGAATATTTGCAAACCGTATGTCTGATAAAAGGCTAGTATCTAAAATAATAAGGAACTTCTACAACTCAATAGCAAAGAAAGAAAAAAAGAAAGAAGGAAGGAAGGAAGGAAGGAAGAAAAGGAAGGAAGGAAAACAAACAATAAAACCCCTTTACTAAAAATGAGCAAGGAAACTGCATAGACATTTTCTCCAAAAAAGATGTACAAATAACTAAAATGTATATGAATAGTTGCTCAGCATCACTAGTCATTAGGAAAATGTGAATCAAAACCACAGTGAGATATCATCTCACACCTGTTAGGGGGCTATTAACCAAAAAACAAAAGATAATGAGTGTTGGTGAGAATGTGGAGAAAACACTTGCATACTTTTTTGATACCAATGTAAATTGGTGCAGCCACCATGGAAAACAGTGTAAAGGTTCCTCAAAAACTTAAAGATAAAACTACCTATGATCCAGCAATCTCACTTCTGGATATCCAGATGAAATGAAATTACTCTCTGGAAGAGACATCCGCACTCCCATATTTACTGCAGCACTATTCATAATAGCCAAGACATGGAAGCAACCTAAATGTCCACCAACAGATGAGTGGATAAAGAAAGTGTGGGTTTATACATATAACGGAATTTTATTCAGCCTTAAGAAAGAAGGAAATTCTGCCATTTGCGACAACGTGAATGAAGATGAAGGATATTATGCTAAGTGAAATAAACCAAAAACAGGACAAGTAATACATGATACTATTTATGATGAATCTAAGACAGTCAAACTCATAGAAGCAGAGAGTACAGTGGTGATTGTCAGGGGCTGATAGGGGGGTGGGGGGAAACAGAGAAGTGTTAGTCAAAGAGTATAAAGTTTCGGTTATACAAGATGAATTAAGTCTTAGACATCTACTGTAGAACGTAGTGTCTGTAGTTGACAATACTATATTATGCACTCAAAAATATGCAGAGAAGGTAGACCTTATGTTAAGTGTTATTGTCACAAAAATTATAATAATAGTAATAAATAAGAATGTGGGGAGAAACTTTTACAGGTAAGGAATAGGTTTATGATTAGATTGTGGTGATGGGTTCACAGGTGTCTAATTATCTCCAAACTCAAACTCATCAAGTTATATACATTAAATACATATAGCTCTTTGTATGTTAATCATACCTTAACAAAGTGGGAGTGAGTAGGAGGAGAGAAAGAGAGAGAGAGAGAGAGAGAGAGAGAGAATATATAGGGTTTTAAGGCCAGGGCTGCATGACTTTAAGGTGGGTCTGCACAGCAGGAAATATTGGGAATGGGCAATTTATGACAATAGTTTTGGATTGGTGGGTACTGTGGGGTGAGGGTCTTGAAGTGAGCTATTTTAATTTTTTCACAGTCTTACTTTCCAGGAGTAAGTATTTCCAGGAACAAGCTAAACTATTATTTTTTTGCCTGGTCCTAGTATTATTTCCAGGGGTAGGAAAAAATGTTGGCTTCAGGAAATAATTATCCCATAGATTTTTATGAAGATTAAATAAAATAATGGACAAAAGTAGATAAAGCATTTAGCACACAGGAGGTGTTCAGCCAGTGTTAGTTGATAGTAACTATTATTGTCCACTCCTTTACATTCCCTATGTTACTTGTGGCTGTCTTAGAGAAATCCAACTCAGCTTTGAACCTGCTCAATGTCCTCTCCAGCCCGTCTTCCTAGGTCTCCCCTAGGAGGAAGAGAACTCTGTCTTGTGAACTGCATGTCTTTGGAGCTCTCTTTTGTGATACTCATTGCAATCTACTTTCAACATCTGATAGTTATATACATCTAGATATTATTTCTCCTGTTAGCCTCTAAGATCATGCTTTTCTCCACATATGGCCCTCCAAAGTTCTCAGCCCGGAGCCTTGTCCATGGAGTGGTTCTCTAAATGCTTACTGATTCAGCAAATGCAATCAATTATTTCCCATATGTAAAATTGAAGACCTTAGATAAGAACTGCAGCTTAAGGCAAAGCCTAGGTAGGTCTTTTTGCATACTTTGCACACAGTAGGCAGATTCAATGCTGTGAGCTGTCTGTAAATGTGACTGGATGATGCCAGGCAGTTATGCCCACGTGATAATCTGAAAGAGGGCATACGTGTGGAAATAGCAAAGAGGCAGTGGAACTCCATGAAGAAAGTGGTGGTGAGAGAATCTAAAGAGCTGGTAGTTAAGGTCAGAGATTCAGCCAAAAATGACCATTTCAAACATGAATCATTAGATATAATTTATGGCTAAAGATCTAATAGGAAAGACCAACTAGAAAATTTGTAAGATTATCCTACTTCTCTTAGGTCATGGTCATTGCTTGTTCGGTTACCACTTTTATAAAAATTTTCCCTCCTGGGATCTGACAGGTTCTACATTATTTTTGTGATCACGGTATCTCCTCTGCCAGGTAAGTATCCCACATTATTTTTGAATTTAACCTTGAAAATAGAGACTTAATTTTTTAAGTTTAGAAACTGGTTATGTTAATTTAATATTTATTAAAGTTTCCATACGTAATTTATTAAACATTTTAATGAAAAAAGTCACATTGTTTTATAATAGCTATCATTTTATAAATGTGATGCTTTATTATGTATTATTAATTCATGTAATCCTCATGATAACCCTAAGAGGTAAAATTTTTTTACCCACATTTTCCCTGGGAGGAAATTGAGGTTCAGCAGGGTTAAGTATCTTGCTTAACCTCTTTTATTAATAGCTATCAAGTCATGGAACCAAAATCTGAACTTAGGTCGCCTTCACGTCAAAGTCACATTTTTAACCACAGGAGTAATTGAATATACACAGATACATATGTATTAAATAAGGTTTTCATCTGAAAATAAGATGTTTTTACTACATGAAACTGATTGGGAGGGATCAAGGAGACATTGGGAAGAGGTAGTATATGAATACTACGTAAAAAGTTATATAAGTTCTTCTAAGAAACTCACATAGGCTTAATTATACATATATAAACTCTAGTTATAAATATGAATAAAATACACATTTCTATTAAATTTGCTTAAAGATAATTAGTTATATGAGTTTTACACACTCACACGTTATGGTTACAAGAGATACATATTTATTAATAAATGCAGATGGAACAGACTGAATAGTCAAGGAATATCAGAGACTCAGAGTTTTTTTACTTCATTTGTTTATATAATCTAACAAGCATAAAGCAAGCACAGGATTCTCAGACCTTTCAATGGGCTGCTCTGAGTTTATGTGTACTTTTTATGGGTGCTTTCAGTTTTATTGTTCTTACCAAGAAGGCAATCATAGCCAATATGTTCACATAGTAGCATATGAGAGTGGCTAAGATTGTCAAAAACTAACAATTGACTTTGCATTTAAAATTCAAACAGAATAATGTGTATTTTTCAAGTGGTTCTTCACTCCCTGGAATCAAAAAATAGATCTTTCCTTAGTCACTTTTGGCTACCCCTTCCTCACAAATTGACTGGGATTCTTATCAAATTAACATCATTTCTGACTGATGATATTTCTGCTATTTCCTGCACTTTTGCCTTTTTTCCGTTTTATTAATAGGTGGGGAGGAAGCACCAGTTGCTGGTGGGTAATGCTGCTGCTTCCCCTGGTGCGTTGATGACAACCCTGTCCCGCTTTCTGGTCTCCAGTAAATCAGGCGAATCACTGGAGTATGTTCTTCTGTGGCGATGTGTTTGCACAATCACCTAAAAGTACACGCAGCACACAAACTGTCCATGCTGTTGTGGAATACAAAATTCTTTTTGATCCAGTCCCTGCTTTCCCAGGTTGTTCATTTCATAGGGTTTTGGAACAAGTGAGAGCTTGGAGACCACCTAGTTTCCTTTTTCATTTTATTGGTTTGGAAACTGAGGCTCAGGTAGGCTCAGTGGTTCCCAAAGGGTGGTCCTTGGACCAACCGCATCAGCTTCCCCTTCCACCCTACACCCACAGGATCTGAAACTCTGCAGCTGGGGCCCACACATCTGTACTTTAACAAGCTGTCCAGACGATTCTGGGTCATGCTATAGTTTGAAAAACACGGGGTTGAGGCATTTGTCCAAGGTCACGTAGCTGCTGGCAGGACACAAACTCAGGCTTCCTGATACCCAATTTAGAGCCTTTTGTGCTCTATCACTTCTGCCCCTGCCTCAGCTCACACTTACTGTGCTTTTTTCTGTTGGTGTTCTTTTGGAAACTGGCATTTATTCACTTAGTTTTAATGAGGTCCAGTCTAGCTGCCTTTTTCTCTCTCTCAGCTTGCTAAGAGATTTAAGTTCAGGAGCTATTACCTAATTATATTAATTTCATGTCTGGAGATTTTAACAATAATTTCTTCAAATTGAAGTTTTAATTTGACCACAAATCCTCGCCCTGAGCAGAGGTACCGTCAGTTTTCCTGGTTCATAGATTTTTCTTTGCTTTTCAAGCAAAGTTCAGCAGCTGAGCAGATGCATTTGCTTTCACCCTTCTGGGTAGAGGAGGAAGGCTGATGCCCTTTCATAAGCAATTTTCTTTTTTCTAGTGGCAGTTTTCATCCTATTCTGACAAAACTGTGCATAAGGATAACCCCTTTCAACTTCATTCCCAGAGCATCAGCTTTGGTGCCGCTTGTTCTGAGGCTCTTCCTTTGCTTCAGCAGACCCCAGGCAAGACAGACAGCCCCATCTGACCCTCTTCACTGTTCTTCAGAGATTATTGACTCCATGTGCCTGAGCTTCCTAGGGGTGTCCACCTTCTTTTAATCTCCCTTCTCTCCACCTTTGTTTCCTTTGGGCTTCCCATTCTCGGGCTAGAAGCTTGTTGTGGTCATAAGGCCCTATCAGGAAGCTGTGTGATTTATGGCTTCTTTCTCCCATGAAAGAAGTTTGAATGGGGGCTGAAAGGCACTATTCAGCTTGACTAGCCCTTTGCTTGTTGTACCCTGGACTCCAAAACTCCAAGGGCCTAGGGAACTGATGTTTTCTTTCCTTACCCTCTCCTTCTCCTCTTCTTCCTGGGGACTCTTTCAATCTGGATCTTCTCCAGGAGGTTTGACCAGGGCCACACCCAATCTGAAGTGCTTTTGGGAGGCTGGAGGTTTTGGGGCTCAACTCTAGAAATAGGTATACTCTAGGAGGCCCTGAACCAACACACAGACCCACCCTGAATGGGCCCAGCAGGCCTGGAGTTGACCTGGTCACACAAGGGCCCCTCAGGGTGAGGCTGGCCCTGGGAATTGACCAAAACCCAAATAGCTGCAGCAAGAGAGAGGTGAAGATTTCAGAAAATTTCTCCTAAATACTTTGATCTATGGCATTTGTCTAATCGAGGTTACATAATACTGAAAACTGTAAATATTAATATTTATTAGGTGTTTCTGGGCTTGGGTTTAAATGAGAACATCTTTACATGATGATTCTGTTTACATTTGAAGTTGTTATGGAGTCCCTCTTGATATATAAGAATGACAAAGATTACAATAATAATAATAATTACTGTTATGGAGTACATGCTATGGGTTCTTTAGTAGGTACATTGTAGACATTGCCACTAATCCTTCTATCCAACCTGCAAGGTGGATACTATTAGCCTCATTGTCCAGGTGGGGAGACAGGGACTGATGTTAAGCAATTTGCGCAAAGTAAAACACTTACTGAGAAAACTTAGTGACAGTCTTCTTTTCTTGTGAGGATTTGAAATAGTAGTTAAGGACATAAACTCTGAAGTCAAGCTTCTGAGCTCAAATCCTAGCACCACATATAGTGTTATAAGCCATAGCTATACTCAATCTGCCTGTGCCTCAGTTTCCCTTTCTGTAAAGTAGGCATAATAATGGCATCTACTTTATTAGGTTGATGTAAAGATTTAAAGAATTAGTATACATTAACTACTTAGAACAGTACGTGGCATAAAATAATCCATGTGCATTTGGCTATTAAAAAAATGCAAGGCTGAAAAACGGCACTGTTTCACATTATTTGCCAAATAAACTAATCATTTAGAGTAGATTTCCTACAGGTCTGACACTCATTTTCTGTCTCTTTTCAGAGAATAAAATAATTCAGTACTTAGTAAGGAAGTCCAGGAGGGGATATGTAACTTTTACTTAGAACAAATAAATCATTTATCACTCTTCTTTCCCCTTCTGCCACTCCTTTCAGAGTGCTCTCTGGGCACCCTGCACCTCTGTAACTCATGTGGCTGCAAATCACACAGTAGCCAGTGCTGAATCCCATTTGCAGTACAAAGAGACTGCCAGGGAAAAATGGGCTTAATTAGTAAGAGATGTTCAAGGTAAAGCCTTTACAAAAGAGCTAACTGTGCTGTGTTAAAGGGAAGAAATATGATGAAAGCCACTATTACTGGAACCAGGATGATGCATATATTTCCTTAGCCTTTGCCTGCCGTATCACATCTGCTTAGATGTCCCAGCTCCAATTTCAGGGGTAGTTCAAAGCTGAGGTTTCTGACTAGGAAACCACAGAACAATGCAGGAGCTGTGGAGCTTATGCCAGCAGACCTGTAATCACTCTGGCCAACTAACATGCCAACTCGGGGAAGATGAAGCTGAAGAAAACAGGGACCCATCTTCCAGAGCTATATGTGAGAAATGGACATGGAAATAGCCAATCACAAACACAACAAGAGATTTCTGAGCCTAAGCACTGTGTGAAGAGATGGATTTGGATGGGGAGACAGGACTGGCTAAGCAGAGGCAGGGACAGCTCAGCAGAGCTCGGACTGGACCAGGCTACTGGGTAAAAAGGAAGGAGAACATGAGTAAAGAAACCCAAATTCTCAGTTCTAATGTTGGCATTGTCATTTACCAGTTTTGTGATGTTGGGTGAGTCTCTATAGCCATAGGCTGTAGTTTTTTAAGGTCTTATATATTGGTCTTAATAACCTCCACATATGCATTAAGTCTCATCCAAGGGCTTACAGAAGGACAGAAAATCTTCTCTAACAAATTATTAAAAGCTTCGAGAGACTGATTGGAGATGGGAACAACATTCACATGACTTAAATGGAATCTTTGCTTCCCCTTAATTTACATATCCTACCCAGAAGTGGGTGGGCATCTTAGAATTTCTAGCTACTTATGAAACAATTTTCAAACCACAACTAGATGGTTATGAACTACTTTCTGGCTTTACCTAAGGCTTGCATATTGTTTCTAGAATTGATTGCCATTTGGGAGTTTAGGGAAAACTCTTTGACTCTCAATGTGTAGACTCCATTCTGAGCATTCTAGGATTAGACTAATGTTGTTAGGATCCTTGAGGAGGAGTGAAACTTGTTAGGATTCTTGAGGGTGTATGATACTTGAGATGATATGTAAATAGAGCAAACTTTATCAGTTCATTCAACTAACATTTAATAAGTCTTGACTACATTTCAGGCACTACACTAGGTATTAGGGAGATGGCAGTGACCAAGGCAGTCCTGCGACAAGAGTTGAAAATCTACCTGTGTGACAACTAGTTATATATGCATTCACAATAGGACACAATAAATTTCACAATAGAGGTAGAGACTGTTGGGACTCACTTTTCCATCTGCTTTTCCACATATCTCAGCCTCCTTGCATCTAGGTAGTGTCATGTGACTAATTTTCACCAATGGCATGTGAGCAGAGGTGATGCACCACTTTTCTCCAGGGCATACCTTCTCTGCACTCACTCTTACCTTACCTTGATGACTTTGGAGACCACACATTCCAGAAAGCATAGACGTAAGATGGAGAAGGGCTGTCTATTCTGCCTCAGACTGTGATGTGAGAAATAAGCTTTAAATGTCATGTCATAAAAGGCAAAGGAAGATTGTTTCAGGTTAGAGGGGGCTAAAGAAACATGACAACTAAATGCAATATCTGCCCCTAGACTTGATCCTGCACTGGAAAGGGAAAAAGTTATGAAGCACATAATTAGATCAGCTAACAAAAGTAGAAGATGGATGTCAAATTAGATATAAAAGGATTGCATCACTGTTAACCTGTGAAGATGACAATTGTACTATGACTGTATGGAGAGACATCTATGGTCTTAGGAAATACACACTGACATATTTAGGGGCAAAGGGCCATTATTTATATAATTTACTCTCAAATACTGAAGAAAATGGGGTAAAATGTTAACAATAGGCAAATCTGGGTAAAGGGTATATGGGTGTCCCTTGTACAATTTTTAGTTTTACAATTTTTTGTATGTTTGAAATTATTTCCAAATCAAATGTTAAAAATTAAAATGTTATGGTGTTAAGTCACAAAGATTTGGGTATTTGTTATTGCCGCAGGATAGCCCATACCATCTTGACTTGCACAGGGGGAGGTGGGAACACCTTGCAGGGCAAACAAGCTTCATTTAGTGGATCAGAGAGGAGTTTCCAGAAGATTTGAAAAATAAATAGAAGCTAGTCAAGTAAAGAGGGAGGAGTACTCCAAGCAAGCAAAAGAACCACATATATTAATATGAAGGCCAAGAGTGAGGGAGAGTGTAGTGTATTAACAAAACAGGAAGAATTCAACATGGCTGGGACATAGAGTGGGGGGAGGGAAGAGGTGAGAAATAAATCTGGGCCAGGTCCTGATGGGCCACGTAAACCACATTAAGGCATTTGGACTTTAAACTAAAGACAATGGAAAACCTTGAGGTTTTTAAGCAAGAGAGTGACATAATAAGATTCACATTTTTAGAAGATTATTCTGGCTACAGAATGGATTGGAAGGGAAGAAGACTATTTTAGGAAAAAGTCAATGGGGTGGTGGCCATAAAGATATAGAGGGGTGAGAGATTTAAGCGCTAGGCAGGAGATGAAGTCTGTTGGCCTGGGTGATTGATGGGTGAGAAATGGGTTGAGTGAATGGTAACTGCCTGTTTCTGGCTGGAGGAATCAGGTAGATGGTGCTACCATTCCCAAAACTAAGACACCCAGGAAGAGGGTCGGGTTTGCCAAGAGAAAATCATGATTTCAGTTTGGACATTTCAGTTGGGACATCCAATGGGGAAGTGTTCAGGAGGCAACTGGATGAATGGGCAGGGAACTCATAAAAGAGATCAAGGCTACAGGTAGAGATGTGGGAGCTGTTGGCACCTTTATGAAAGGGGTGAAGTCACCAGAAAGTGCATAGAGTGGTGAAAAGGGCCCACGGCAGAACCTGCAGGTTCACTAGCTGTGTGGTGGATGGCTGGGTAGAGGATTTGACAAACGTGAGCTTCAGCAGTCCCAGTGTGGCTAGGCTATTGTGACTCCTGTTACTGCTTCTCTCTCATTGGGATAGTAAAGCTCTGTTAATTTATTCTTAGACAAGCGCTTAGATTAGGTTAGGTTAGATTAGGTTCAGAGGTTTCAAAATAGCATATGTTCACGTTTAGAAGGGATTTCTGCATTGGTTAGTGATTAAAATATTTTCTGTCATTAGTGGGTGATCTATTAACATCCCATTTTACAGAAAGGGGCCATAGGGTTCAAGAAGTTTTAAATGTTTTACTTCCTGTTTCTCAGGGTTTTGGCTGACAAGCTAGAGATGGGATGTCAAAATTTTGGCTTTTAGACTTAATATTATTCCAAATTAATTATTCAGAGGTCAAGGTATGTTACGTATGCCTTTTAATATTCTTTTCTGCGTTTGAATCCTCAGTCTATTTCCTCGTTCAATCATCCAGTGCTCTTCTTTTCACTGATGAGTTTTTTTGGAAGGCTACATGGAAACACAAATTTTTAGCCAATTAACTGATCATCGTCCTTCCACTCCTACTCATGCTTCACAGCCCAGTTCACATTGCTCACTCTTCCTCTCCAGGCTGGGTAAGCATCTGTGGGCAAACTTTCAGCATTCTGCTGACAGGGTCTGTTTCCCATGGTTCTCTCCCTCGGATCTGTGAACACCTTTAGGGCCAGGACTGGGTCTGACTTGTTCATCCTCAAACCTCCCGCACCATGAGCAGGGCTCACAGAATCTGCTCAAGCCCAGGGTTTGTTAGAGGGATGGGATTGATGATTGTGGGTGTGATTCCTTTGTGGGTCTGTCATTGGCTATCTCAAGGCTGCAGACTCATTGCCTTATTCCTGATTGGCTTTTGTTCACACAACTGTCTGCTTTCAGAGTTGTTCATGGATCAAAAACCTCTCTTTTCTGTCAGTTTTTCCTTTCTACACCCTCAATACCCTGTACGGTATTTGGCTTTTGGCACAGAGTGGTTTGGTCTTGCCAGCAATTTATCGGGTCTTATCTTTTAGGACACAGGTGGCTAGTCATCTTTCATAAAACTAGCACACAGCAGGCACCTAATTAATGATGATGATGGTGATAACATAGTGACAACTGAACTAGATACCTCCTGTTAGTATTATATCCTATAGGGACTCTGTCTTCCTTTGTTTGTATCAATGTCTTTGTACTAGGACTACTTGAGAGATGGTGTGTGCGCTGTGGAGATGAACATCCAGGTGAGCCAGCAGATCTGGAGGTGCTGCAGGAGTTGGTATTGGTAGGGTGGCTGGAAATTCATGCTTTGGAAGGAGGTAGGAGGGAAGGAGAGGGAGGGAGAAGAAAAGAGAGGAAAGAGAGAGGGTAAAAAATGAGAGATTTGGAAGATATGGGTCTCCAGGAATAATGGCTACTTTTTTTTTAGTTTATAGGTAATTTAATCCTCAACACAACCCCGAGAACTGAAGTGCAGAGAAGTTAAGTAACTTGCCCAAGATCACATACTTAGTGACAGAGCCAGGGTTCAAAGCCAGGTCTGAGTGACTAAAACCCATGTCCCCACCCCCATCCCCACCCTCAGCCCCCAGGACACACTGATTCTGAACAGTAGCTTGGTCACATAGAAGCCCTGGAGACATCCTTTTAGGCCTTTCTTCCCACGTGAAATCAGAAATACTAGAACATGGTGCCCCATTGTAGCCACCTTGAGACCACTGAGGAGTTAAAGGCAGAGTCTGACCCCTTAGGGTTTGCCCGAAGTAGGCAGAGCCTTTGATAATTGCTACACAGCTGTTCCTGGTGTAACCTAGCTTGGCCACTCCTTTCTTCTGTCTCCTTTCAGAATGTTCTTTCATGCTTGGAAATATTTAGTGTGGCTCCATTTGAATTGTTAAAGTTACAGCATCTGGTATTTTGTGTGCATTTTCTCTGAAATTTAAAAGAAAAAAAGTCTATTATTGTTCTCCCTGCAGCAAAATCTCTGTCTCTCTCTGCACCCACCCCTTTTTAATTTTAAAGCATTTCTGTGGCACATTCTCGTCTCTTCAGATTGTGTATGCCTTGATGGAATTCAGGTTTCAAGAGCATCTGCTCTAGTTCCTGGAGGATTTTGAGGACTTTTAAATTTGTCAGCCAGTTCCTTTAGGCAGTGGGCTACCCTTTCAATAATTAAAGGAAAAACCTCAAAGCTACTAACAACCTGCCCTTCTTCCCCGCCTTTTTTAAACACTGGTTCCAGCATTTTTGGTTAACACTACTGCTGGATAAATTAGAAAATAAAATCTCTGTGGGTGACCAGGCAAAACTTATTAATCATATAACCCTAGCCGATGACATAGCCCTAATACAAATATTTGTGCTTCTGTCACTGGCACTCGTCTGATCACTGCCAAATAGTGACAGATTTTAAAGACAATCACATTAAGTATTAATCAGGCTTGAAAAATGCAGCCACGCAGAGGCATACTAAGGAGTAGGCATTTCCTGCCTGCTCTCTGCACTAACCACATCCTATGCCAGTGTATTATTGAAATTGTTCTTTTTCTTCATAAAACATCATTTTCAGCATGCCCCAAAATCTAAAATGGCCATTGGTTGGCTGGATGACCTTGAGTCGGTGTCAGAGCTCCTACTAGATAATGCCCTGGGCTCCAGGCTCTCCTGATCACACTCACATTCCTTATTCCAGCTTCTCTCTCACTGCTAGGATGTGAGCAAGTGCTAGGTGTTCAGTATGCAAATTGGTGAGAACTCCTGGGGTTAGGAATGGAAGCTGTCAGTGGTGAAGGCAGCATGGAGTCAGGGGTGCTCAGGCTGGGCCTGGAAGGAAGAGGCAGAATACTGCTGGAGAGGATCCCAAGTAATGGTGGGAACATGGGGTTGGCCATGTCTGCCTGGCTTGGGGTGGAGATTAGCAGGATGTAACATTCATCAAGTCAAGAGGGGTTGGGAAAGACAAGAAATTAAGAGAGAAATTCATGCTGTTTTAATGAAAACTTCTATTTGCCTTAGGAGGCTCCTCAAAGACAAAAAGCATCTTGGAGGGCAAAGCTGCCAGCCTATACACTCTAGGAAGTCAGTTCCAGAGAGAAGGGGACTAGGTGGGCACTGAGACCACTCACACGGGCAATCTCAGGAGGATGGGCTCAGTGGTGCTCATAGGATACAGAGTTAAGAATCAGAGCTGAGCTCTAGTCCCTTCACAGCTCCTCCTCGAATTGCTCAGTCTTTATCCACAGCAGTGGGATCCCAGAAGTTCCAGAGCTGTTAAGAGTTCTTGGGTATTAATGTTAAGGAAAGAATAAAGCACACTTACCAAAAGGAGAAATGGGCTAGCAGTTCATTCAGGAGCCTTGCCCAGCTGGGGTCAGCTTTGAAGCTTTGCAGTTTCAGAAACATGCCTTTGTCTATTTGTTCTGAGATGTTCAGACTTAGGGAACAGACTCACACTAACCAACTCATGTGAGATTGATGTATAGGTGGAAAAAAATCCCGGTTTCTTATTTATAAGGAGAAAATATAATATTGGGGTAGGGCAAGGGTGAGTTGAGTGTGTGTTCAAATATATGTAAATGTTGAATTGGCTGGTTGATTCTCTCTTCATAAACAAACCCACAAGTTATAATTTGAAAAGTTGTTTGTTAAGTGCAAGCTTATAAAAAGGACACACAGTCTTTTGCACAGTGCTGCAAATATACCAGTCAATTCTTGTTGTTTGGCCTCTGTTTTTCTAGACTTCTTTTTTTTTTTTTTTGAGACAGAGTCTCGCTCTGTTGCCCAGGCTAGAGTGCCGTGGCGTAAGCCCAGCTCACAGCAACCTCAAACTACTGGGCTCAAAGCAATCCTTCTGCCTTAGCCTCCTGAGTAGCTGGGACTATAGGCATGTGCCACCATGCCCGGCTAATTTTTTCTATATATATTTTTAGCTGTCCAAATCATTTCTTTCTATTTTTTAGTAGAGACGGGGTCTCACTCTTGCTCAGGCTGGTCTCGAACTCCTGACCTCGAGCGATCCTCCCGCCTTGGCCTCCCAGAGTGCTAGGATTACAGGCGTGAGCCACCGCGTCCGGCCTATTTTTCTAGACTTCTTAAAAACCACTTCTTCTCATTCTATTTTCACACAACTTTCTGTATATTTAATTAGGTTCGAAGTCGTTTCTTGGAGATTAAATCTTCTCCAGTTAGGGTTTTATTAGGGAGCAGGGAAAGAGTTAGAGACCCGCAGGAGAGATACTAGGTAGAGAAAAATCAGAAAATAATAATCTCTTGGTAATTCTCTGCCAAGCAACCAACCCATTTAAGCTCCCAACATTCCCCTCTTCTCTGATTATTGGAAAAAATCAAAGAATCATAGAATTTTAGGAACTGGAAGAGGCCTTAGAAATAGTCTACCAAGCTCCTTGGGTTGGTATAATAATTTGCTTTTTTGGTTATTTAACTTCTCCCTTACAAATCTCTATCTTTTCTTATTCTTTCATCTGAGAAGAGAATAATAAATCCTATCAAGAATAACCTACTCTCCCACCTATGTGCTTGGTCCCATTTCCTTTATTGTGACATCTAATTTATTGTCCAAACTGGGACACAATTGAGAGGAAAGGAGTTATTTTTAATAATGAAGCCAAGACAACAGACAAAATCAAGCCAGTTCTACAAAAACTTGGATGTATGGTTGTCATCATTTCTGCCCACCTCCCTTTTAAACCTTGATTTGTCAAGTAGCTTTTGTTTCAGTTGCTTTTTCAGTCTTTCCTTTTCATCTGCTTAGAAACCAAATCCCTCACCCACATTTACTGCGAGCCCTCTTTGTGCTAGTCTTTAAGGGTTTGGTGTGTGCGGTTTTGCCCCTCGGGTGAGACTTCTCTTGTCTCCTGTTTTGGGAAGGAGTGAGTGAGGGCATGGAAGGGAGGACAGGGGTCTTTCCCCCATATTCTCCCAAGGGCAGACATTTCTTTGGGGGGTTGAAGGTAAGAATACTGAGAGAAATAGCTTCCTGTGTCTGCTGCAGCTTCCTCACAGCCACCCACTTCTGCCTCTACCCAAAACTCATCTGACACCCTTCACCCTCACCTCCCCAGTCCTGGGCCTTGTCCTCACAGCTGCCTTTGATTCTTGAAATGCTCCTGTCTTTGCCCCCAGTGTCAGGGCACTCACTCTCCTGGGAGGGACTTTTCAGGACCACCTCACTGGGATTAATTTGCCTCCTGCAGGGAGCAGAGGCCCAGCCTGGGTGACAACTCAATCAACCCTTGTTAGTTAATTGGAATTGAAATGAGGGGCTGTCAGTGGAGCTTCAGGGTTCTGTTTGCAGCTCTCTCTTCTTTATTCTTCCTTGGGAAGACTAAGTGTTTTTGGCATTGTTGTTTGTCCACCTAGAGGAAGAAAGAACAAAAGAGCTTTCAGAGTCACCATTCACAGGGGAGGAGCCCAATTTTCATCAGCCCATGAAATCCCCAAATTTAGTGCCCCATGAGAGAGTTACAAGTCCAGGGGTATTTTGGGACATCCTGATTTTAGAGATTTGACGAAATAAGTTACATCAAAGCCTCTCTCAGTTGTGGAGTTTTAGCACCTCTTGTCCCTTAAAGGTTAAATTCCCTATACAAACCCCAGACAATCCAATGGGATGTCCACTGGGGCTGTCTGATGGTCCCTTTGTAGGTGTTGGTGGAAGCTGGTTTGGCCTCAGGGGTGTGGTGACAGATACTTTTACTAGGGATTTATGAAACTTGTTTCAGGAGTCAACTCCCAGGAATAACTCTATTAACACAACTACAACCAGTTCCTGACTCCTTTTCATCTTCTGCCAAAAATCTCCAAAGGCTCAAGAAGAATTGAGTTTATTTTTCCTGAATCACATCCTGTTTATTATTTTAATGTCAGCTTCATCTTGGTTTCCTACCCATGGCCTGACTAGCAATGAAGAAGAAAATATTGATCATTTCTCAAGAAGCTGCTGCAAGACTCTCTCCAGGGCATTGAACACTCAGCTTTAGTGCAAGGCCAATAGTTCAGAAAACTCTTCAGCCTTCTAGATATTTAGGTCCACAGAATCTTACATCTTGTGGCCCAAAATAAATGACACACCTTTGGATTCAGTTCTAGCACCTGCTACATGCCAGGCACAGATCTACTCTTGACTCCTTTTTACTAACACTGTGGACTTCTCTCCCAGCTTTGGTGCTCGTTTGCTTCCATCACTCTTCCCCTCCCTTTCTTCTCTGGAAGACTGCCCCAGCCACTAGAGCCCCTCTGCCCAAACAGACAAAGTCGTCAGTGCCTGAGAGCTTATGGTCCTTGGGACATCCCTTAGCCAGTGACTGACAGGTGTGGAGTGTGAAAGGCTTGGGACAAACTCAGGCATAATTATACTCCAGAATTTCCCTGTGGGATCAGGCAGAAGTAGCTCTCCACGGCGCTTTGCCTAAAATTGAACATTTGTTTGGCTTCTTTTTCTTCCCTGTTCTCCCTTCTCTACTTTTTTGCCTGTTTCTCCCAGGAGTACTTCTTAATAAACCACTTGTCCATGAATCCTCACCTTGAACCCTACTTCCAGGGAAACTGATGCAAGACAATATTATCTCATTGAATTCTCAAAGCTACCCTGTGAGAATGAATTTTAATAATTATTTTCATTATTCTCATTTACAGATGAAGAGACGGAGATGTCTAGCATTTAAGTGATTTCTTCAGACCACACAGCGAGTAAGTAAGGTGCAGAATTGGGATTTAAATCTAGAACTTCTGACTCCAAATCCTAGACCTGGTTAATTTATCATTTTCTACTACAGAATCACCTTCCATCCCACATGGAGGATGATTGTTTAGTCAATGAATATTTAGAAAATACTTACTTTGTGTCACATATTGTGAGCAAAATAGTAAGCAAAATATTCATTAATGAAATAATTTTATGAATACATAACTATAAACTGTGATAAAAGCTATAAAGTACTGCTATGCCAAGTTTATATTGGATAGTGTGTGTGTGTATGTCAAGAAGAAATTTTGGTTTGGGGGAAGACGGGTTTGCATGACAAAACAAACAAACTCTTGTCTGCCTGAAATGCAACAGCATGCAGCTAAATGAAATTAAATTTAATTTTGTATTTTCTATCCAGATAAGTTTAATTTTGCAAGCTTCACATGGCCTAGAGCTGTGTATGTGTAGCTTGCTCTCACTGGCTGTCAACAATTCTATCTATACGCAGCTCACTGCTCCTTCCACACACCCCAAGACCTTGGCAAGCCTCCCTGGTGCCAATCAGCAGCCCCTGGTAATGTAAAAAGCAGCGGCAGCTATGCTTTCCTATCACAGAGTCCCTCATTAAAATTTGTGCTTGGCTGAGCAGCTGGTCCCAGATCACAGATTCCGGCTCACAGTGGGTAGCTCTGGATATGGAGACGATGAATGCACACAGCTTGTTAATGACACTGTCAGAAGGTGGGGTTCCCTTTCAGCTATTTCTAGAGAAATCTGGGCCATTTATCACACACACAGACATTTATTCACTCATACCTAAGTTCTCATATTCTTTCTCTATAGGAATGTTATTAATAAGCAAAACTTTTCAAAGTTTTTCTAGTTGGTCACCATAAAAGAAAGAGGTGCTAGAATGTGAGCTGTCTTTGAGTAAACCCACTTTAGGCAGTTTCTTCATCCATTTTGTGTTGCTATAACAGAATACCACAGACTGAAGAATTTATTAAGAAAAGAAATTTATTTCTTACAGTTCTGGAGGCTGAGAAGTACAAGGTTGAGGGACTCCCCTCTGGCCAGGGCCTTCTTGCTGCATCATCCCATGGCGGAAGGTGAAGGGCAAGAAACCATGAGAGAGTGAGAGAGAGCCAAACTGGCTTTTATAACAACCACTCTCACCATACGACATTAATCCATTCATGAGGGTGGATCCCTCACGGCCTAATGTGCTTTTAATGGTCTCACCTCTTAATACCATCACAATGGCAATCAAATTTCAACATGAGTTTTGGAGGGGACATTTAAACCATAGAAGGTGGTGGAGGGATACCAAGAAGCATAAGACTATCCCCTGCCCTTAAGAGAATCTCTGTGATTTAATTATTATCAGGGGTAATAACAATGGTGATGATGATAATTGTAATACTCATGCATGAGCTACTATTTTACAGTTGACAAGTATTTTCAGCTTTGTTAATTCATTTTTCCTCTAGTCCTTTCCCTGGGTTGGAAACTCAGCTGTTTTTTTCCATATTGATTCCTTATCAATGAACAGAGAAGCTGGCTTTTCCACTAATGATCCAATCAAAGGTTCCATAACTATCACCTGCAAATACCCAAACCCAAAATTCCTTTTAAAAAATCCATCTATCTATCTTTAGGAACATGAAGTTGGAATCAGTAAAGGCCAAATGCGTTTCTGTGGGTACAAATTCTTTCAAGGTCTGCTTTAATGAACTTCTAGTGGAATATTTCTAGCTACAGAAATGTCTACCCATATTCAGAACCTCAGAAGTCAGGGTTAGAAGGTTTCTGCTTGATAGACACTTGATATTGTAAGATGATTTAAAAAACATTGTTGAGGCTTTACTAAATTATAATGATACTAATGAGAATGGTTTAGCTTTACTGAGTTCCTACTATGTGCTGGAAACTTTGACAAGCACTGGAGAATCAAAGAGGTATAGGATAAGGTCCATGCCCTAAAAAAATTTATACTCATGTTGGGAAGACCCAGCTAGGATAACTGGTAGATGATTGGTATGGAGAAAAAGTTTAGTGGACAGAAATAGTGATGTGGTCTGGTACAGTCAGAGATGACTTAAAGAGGAGACAGTGTAACTTAAAGGCCATAAATAAGGGGTCATATTTAGACAAGTAGAGGGGCATGGGAAGAATGCCCCAGGCAGGGATAGCAGAAAGAACTATTAACAGTATTTAGAGCTGGGAATGTATGAGTTATATTTAGAAGACAAAGAAGAGACGAGTATGACTGGAGTGAAGTGTTGATGTAAGAGAGGATGGAAATATAATCACAGAAACCCAGGAAAAGCTCGCATGCCAAACCAGGAGGTTAGATCACTGGTGATAGTTACCATACATTGTATGGTAATTAAATATGGCAAATACAACAGTACTAATGGTTGTTGCCAGTATTAAATGTTTATTATTTACCTGGTCCTGCAGGTAAATAGAGTGCTTTCTCATTGAATCACTCGTTAAGTCAGTACATATTCATTGCCCACTATAATCCTCACAATAATCCAAGAAGGTACTTGTTATTGCTTCCATTTTAAAGATAAGAAAACTGAGGCTCAACAGGACTAAGTAACTTATGCAAAGTAACACAGCTAATTCATGGCAGAGTCATGATTTGGCCCCATGTCTGTCTGACAAAGCCTGCATTTTCCCACTATGTTACACTGCAGGCTTCTGAGTCCCTACAGAGGTGGAAATAATGGACGTTGTTTGAGGGGCAGGCAGTGAGGACAGAGTCTGGAGGTTGGGCAACAATTACAACAGGCCAACCATGAAGTGGAACTGTGGTGTGAGGAGAAAAATGAGAAAGGAGTTTGTGATGAAGGTCAAGGTGAATGGAAAGGAAAGGATGAATTCTAAAGACATAATGAAAAAATAAGAATATTCAGTAGTTTGTATTAGAGGAGAGGTGGAAAGAAAGGGAGGAGTCAGAGATGTTTTCAAAGATTCAAGCCTGGGACTTGATTGCCTGTAAGATGTTAACTATACTAATCAACGCCCTATGTTTTCTTAAATGTACTGGAATATGTGAATCTAAAGAACAGGCTCCTTCAAGGTAGCTACTTGGGAGACTTTGGCCTTGTTCTGACAATGCTGCTATTACTGTAAAGTATTGGGAACTCTTCCCTCAGGGCTACCTTCCACCATATGGCAAAGGTCTCCTAACTCTAGCCAAGGATGTCCTACTCAGCCTAACCACCCACCTGATTTGCCAAACTTGTCTCCAAATCACTTACTTTTTTAAAAAAATAATACCTGTTAAAGGATGAAGCTTTACCACTTTTGAGGGTATGCTCAGGTTTTTCTCACTCCCAGGGGGATAGTTTGGACATCGACCCCAGGCAGTCCTGGGTTTGAACTCTGACTCAGCCAAGTTATTTAACCCTACTCAGGTCCTTCAGCTAGAAAATGGATATCACAGTTCCTCCCCCAGAGTATTATAGTGTTAATTAGGATGTTTTCAGTAGGAAGTAACAGAATAGTCAACTCCAATTGACTTAAACAATGTGGAACTTTATTTGCTCACATAGGGAGAAGTCCAGAGGTAAAGTGAGCTCCAAGCAGAATATTAGCGGGACTCAAGTTTTCTTTCTCTGCAGTTCTCTTGGCTCTGTTTTGTTCTGATTTTTAGCTTTGTTGTCAGGCTGGTTTCCTTTGCATTGGCAAGAGGATCATCAACAGCAACTTGGGCAACATGCTTTCTTCCTCTTGTCTAGTACAGGAGAGAGAAAAACCTCTTCCCAACAGTTGAGCATATGCACTTCCCTTCCATCTGTTTGGACCGTCTTAGGACAGATACCCACTTCATGGATCCCATGGACCAATAGCCAGCAGTGCAATGCCATGCATAGACTGGCTTGGCATGGGGTGAGCTGAGTGTCGGGAAGGATTAAATATAATAGTATAACTCATGGGCATTATCTGGCCCATAGCTAGCACTCAGTAAGTTATTTTCCTAACAATGATTGGAGTATTATTTGGGCCAATTACACACACACTTCTGACTATATGAGGAATGCTTTCTCTCTTTTTTTTTTCTTTTTGGAGACAAAGTATTGCTTTGTTGCCCGGGCTAGAGTGAGTGCCGTGGCATCAGCCTAGCTCACTGCAACCTCAAACTCCTCGGCTTAAGTGATCCTACTGCCTCAGCCTCCCGAGTAGTTGGGACTACAGATGTGCGCCACCATGCCCGGCTAATTTGTTCTATATATATTTTTAGTTGGCCAGATAATTTCTTTCTATTTTTAGTAGAGACAGGGTCTCGATTTTGCTCAGGCTGGTCTTGAACTCCTGACCTCGAGCAATCCACCAGCCTCAGCCTCCCAGAGTGCTAGGATTACAGGCGTGAGCCACCAAGCCCGGCCTGCCTTCTCTCTTTAATGTTTACCTTTACCCTCCCTCTCCTTTGGCCCAGGGCCACAATCTCACCTCCCATCAGAATGGATTACAGAGCAGTGAACAAGCTGGGATGGTAACCTTGGGCTTGTTCAGTACGCGAAAATCAGCACCAGTTTTGAATCCAGAGGCAGATAGGACATATGGACAGAAAGGAATGCTGTGTGGGGGCCAGGAAAAAGGAGGAACTGGGAATCAGGAGAGGGGACACCAAAATCTTACTGATTTTTGCTTTTGCTCTGTTCCTCCCATCTCTGCTCCTGGTGCTGTCTCTGGCTTCACAGGACTCACTGGGGCAGGGTTGGAGGGGGGCGGCTCTTATTAGCATTTAGAGGGAAGTTTTAAACAGCTCATCCATCCAGGCATACTTAGGACCCCATTTCATCTGTATGTATTTGGCAACTAGCTGAGAAAGACCAGAACCAAGGCTTTCACACCTATTTAGCACCTGGTTAAGCATCACTGGCACCTGCCAAATGGGTCTCTATCATTTAGGGGGAATTTGCACTGATTACTGTACTAATTAAGCAGAAGTCATTGCTACTCACAATCATTAGGCTAAATCGGTTTCTGGGGAAAAGTCTTGATAAGCAGCTGCCCGATTGAAATGGATTTGAAGGCACCCCACGCACACAGGCTCATGCAACAGCAGTTGCTCTTGTATCCTCAGCCAGCACAACCTGGATTCCTATGAACAGGTTCTGGATGGGACCGAACTCAGGTATAGTTGACAGTATCAAAGGTAGATGACATGGGTTGGGGAATTTTACAAGGCGAGATGCACAAACTTAATTGAGGTAAATGATTCTAAGTACCAAGTTTCAGGGGCGTTGTCCTACAGTAAGTAGATATTTCACACATGCTCTGGCCTTAATTTTCTTCGTTTTATTTCTTTTGCATAAATGCTTTTGGGGTAGGCAGCTCCCTGCCCACTGACTTCCTACAACTGTACTTTAGGATGCTTAGAGCATTTTAGAGACTGATTTTGTGACTAGGGCGTAGTAGACTCAACTCTCTGAACTTTGATTCCTAGGATCTATGTAAACTTGGCATTTGCTAAACAATTTTGGGGGTGTGGGTGTGTTGTGTTGTCGTGGTGGGATATATAGCAGTAGTCTTGATATCCAAGGCATTGGAAATGCTTGTGAGCATCTGAGGACTTCTTCTGTGGGCAACAGGGTCTCATAGGAGACCAAGAACTCTTCAAATAACATCAGATATAATAGTCCCCCTTATTTGAACTTTCACTTTCTGAGATTCAGTTACCCATGGTATAGCACAATAAGATATTTTGAGAGAGAGAGAAAGAGACCACACATAATGATATATTACAGTATATCATTAGAATTGTTCCATTTTATTATTATTATTGTTAATCTTTTACTGTGCCTAATTTATAAATTACCTTTATTAAAGGTGTGTATGTATATGAAAAAACATAGTATATACAGGGTTTGGTACTATCTGAGGTTTCAGGCATCCACTGAGGGTCTTGGAATGGATCCCCCACAGATAAGGGAGGCTACTATGCTACACCTGAAGACAAGTCCTTTTGAATCAAGGCACAAACTGCGTCTGAAAACTTATTCTTCTAAAATTTTATAACATGGCTACTGGTTTTATAAAATATTGTGTTGGTAGTTAGAGAAATGTGGAGTTGGGTGGGTATTGTGAAAAATACAATGTGGAGAAGAACCTGGCCTGTATATTGATATATTTGGGCCAAAATTTACTACTTTGAAATAAGCTTCAGACATTGTATTGGCTACTTCTGAGATGCTAATGTGCATCATGAGGTCGGTAAATTTTCCTAATATTGTGCATGCCAGGTACATTTATGTCTGTGCTAGATTTTCCTGGAAGCCTAAGGGAGGTAATTTCTTTGGGGGGAGGAGGTGAATTGCTCTATATTATTAAAAGTTGTGGTGATGTTGTGGGGCAATTGCATCTCACTTCCTGGAAGGTCAGAGAAAGAAATTTAATTTGAAGCCAGTGGAAAATTTCAAACATGTGTACAATCCCATATAGCAAATGCCATGAAAATCTCCACATCCCAGTGATTCTCAATGGTCTATTTGTATCAGGCGGTATTCAATGAGGTGAAACTTTGTCCTAAATAAAAATGTGGACAATTCCTTGGAGTTTGTTCTAATGGGAAACTGTTGCCCAAAATCTTGAGGGAGTAGAGCTCAGAGCAAAGAAGGAACACTGACTTGGAGAGTAGATTCTGCAGAAAATTTTCAAAGGAGATTATTTGAAGTTTAGTGGGGAGGTAAAACCAGCCAGAAAGGTGCCCATGAAGACATGAGCCCTTTCAGAAACACATAGAAATCTTAGCATTTAATGGAATGAGGGAGAAAAGGTCACTTCATTTTATTTTTCTCATTGAACGGAAGGGTGACCTGGGAAAGCTGGAGAATATAGGACACATGGGTAGCAGGCATCTGGGTGACATGTAAATTCTATTATGCTAGGGGCTCCCTTCCACTTAGCACAGTGCTTGGTACCTGCTAGGTGTGCATTACATAACTATTGTGCATATAAAATGAGAATGGACACAAAGATACCATAGCTAATTATAGGATGTTAATGACTTATGAGGTTCATTTCCAGGGAGGAGGTGGATGGATGGGGAAAGGGAGATGCTGCTGAAAACAGGGAAAGAGCACACGGATGGGGAGTGAGGGAAGCTGCAGTCTTCTCTCCTTATTATAGCTGAGAGGGACTCTGCCACCTCTTGATTTTGAAAGAGAAGAACATTTTTATTTTCTGAGTAACCCTTTGTGTGGAGCCTGGTGTTGCCTGAACCCCTGTGTCCAGTCCCAGTAGCGGCACATCCTTGCAGTCTTGTTTTTTCTCTGGTGTGAAAGACCAGTATGGATGGTCCTGGAGCTCATGTCCTCCCACTGCTGGCAACGTTGCAGAGTGCCGGCTCACAGTTCTGAGTCAGCTCAACAGATGAACGGGCCCCTGGGATCCCAAGGCCCCATCCTTAACAAGGCCACTTGGGCCCCCAAGAAACTCCCATTGTTCTACAGCCACAAAGCTTTTCCCTGCTTTGGTTAACATGTAGAGTGTTCCAGGATTGGGCCTCCTTTCATGGGAACTTTGTCATGGAGCATGTGGCCCATCTACCCTTGGCCTGAGCTGTGGGATGGTGAGAGGTCCAGAGGTTACACGAGCAAAACTATTTCTTTACTTGTAATTTTCCCTTTATAAGTTCCATTTTATATCTGTACCACATGATCCCTTTGATCCTTGGGAATTGGGGTCTTTTTTGATATAAAGTTCAGGTTTTAAGGGACCTGGAATGGCAGAGGGACACTACCCCTGCCATGAGGGATTAACAGGAAAGAGACATTTTCCCTTGGAGCAGACAGAATGGCCTGTCCACAGGAGAAAGAGTGGGGAGAAGAAAGGTGGACTAATCTTTCTGTATGCTGAAGAGAAGCCCATTTCTAGCCTGTCCCTTGACAGCAATGCTGTTGATTATATCTGATACTTTTCTCCCCACTTGCAGAAGCTTCCTAGAGCTGCTGTGCTGATGGGACTGGCTGGTTTTTTACTTATTGTCAGAAAAAATAGAGATGGGGTTACGGAATAGTTCTCTGTGACTCCTAAATGAGGATGTCCCTCGAGGGGGAGGGCAGGCAGTGGACTGGTTTGTTGATCAGTGTGAGAAGACACATGACACAGCTGTGGGCACAGAGGCAGAGCATCTAGAGTGTTCATCCCTCCTTCAGTGGCCTGCAGTTTGTCAATTTCCTCAGAAAGTGCCCCAAAGAACCCTCTTGCTGTTTGTGGGCAGATGCGCTCCCCATCCCCTGCTGGGCGAAGCTCCTTAATCTGGGCAGGTGATGCTGCCTGCTTGTCCCAGGAGGACTGTCTAAAGTAACCACAGAAGGGATTGATTTAGTTTACTACTGAAATGCAGACTTCCCACAGATGGAAGGTGGCAACTCTTGATGCAATAATATCGATTTGCTGCAGCCAGTCTGCTCGAGCTGTAGAAAAACTCCACATGACTGGCTACCTAAGGAAACAGAGAGGAGGCTCAGCTGGTCAGACTCCCATGGGGATCAGGTGAGGTGTGGGTCGACTGACCCTGCAGATCTTCAATAGCTCAAGTAGGGGGATCTGCCCTAGTCCTGGCCCCTGTCTACGCAACACTGTGGTTCAGATCTCAGCTTGGGAATCAAACAGCCCTGGCTTTAGATTCCCCTTCCTCATGTACTAGCTACATGGACTGGATCGGGTACTTAATTTCCTCTCATTCATTTTGGTATTAAAAATTTTTTTACCGAGCACCTGGAAAATCTCTGCATCTGTAAGCACCTGCGAGGGAAGTTTGGCTCCATTCATGTCCTGGATATGAGAACAGAGCAAAAGGTACAGATGGGAGGGAGGCTGCCTGGCTTTCCTTTTCCCTGGCTTCACTGGGAAAAAAACTTGGACCCAAGGTGGCCCCTAGTGTTCTGTGAAAAACACTGTTTTGTCTTTCCTCAAAAGGAGCAGCCAGAAAGCTCTGCCTGGGAGGAGAGTAGGACAGCTGTCACCTGAGAGAGGCCCTAGCATAAATCACAGAGAGCCAGGAAAGGAGGGAAGGTTCAACAAGAACATTAGGGCACTCTTGATTTTTATGAATCGCTGACCTGCCAGGGAACTGGGTGTGTTTCCTTTTCCTTTGCCTCCAAATCAGATTCTTTAGAGCTGAAAACACTATCCCTAGCTACCCTCTTCAAATAAAAATGAAGGACAGCTCTGGGCACCCGAAGGTGGCTCTTTAAATCTCTCTTTGCCCACGCCTGCCTTTTTGGGCCATTTGCTGAGCTTGTCAGTGCTGGTCTCTTGTTGAGTCCCCCCCTCAGCAGCCTGATGCTGTGGTTGTACTGTGCTGAGGTGCCAGGCACATTCCACAACCATAGATACTTCCAGTTAGCACAGCAGCTAAACCCATATAGGCCTCTCTTCTTCCTCCTGAAACCTCACTGAAATGACAGCCAAGGAATAAAATGCTGTGAAGCTGCTAGGGTAGAGAAAATATGGGAAACTATGAAAGAGGTCAATGCATTCTTGGAGGATGCAAAGCAGATGAAGGAGTGGCCACTGACTCACCAAACTGGGGACAGCAATGGCTTCAGTGCCCACAGAGAAGGGCACAAGGAGAAGCAAGCCAACAGCTCCTAGAATGCAGCAGGCAGGCCTGATACATGGGCTGAAGCCAGGGGGGTGGTTGGCAGTCTGTCTAGTTTCAGTTAGAGACCCAGGCTCCTGCAGAAGTGATAACTGGACCCCTCCCCTCCTATACTTCTAACTTCTCTATTTAGAAATTGAACCTGGAGGGACTAGGCTCAGGACAAGAAGACATCCTGTACTGGACATGGTAGAGCTGACACACAGGTTGAGCACGGGGATTCTGAATGTGGGGACTTCCACCTACCCTCCTCTGCTCTTCCCTCCAGATGCTGACAGTCAGGGCCTAACGCCCACGCAGAGGTGGCTTCTTCTCTAAGGAGACTCAATAGAAAATGCTTACAGATCCTGACATTTGAGGACTCCCTTCTACCTTAGAAGTTTATAAGCCCAGGCATTTAGAACTTCTCATCAGTGCTATTTTTAGTTGTTCATTTATTTTATAATTATCAAGAAATTAACTTGTCTGAACTCAAACTGCACATTCTGTCTCCCCTGGAGTGGGCAATAGCTGAAGTCTCAATCCCAGTTTTTTTGCCTTAGCGGAGCTGCTTAGAGTCTGCCTCCCACATGCACAGTTCAGGAGGTAGCCAGCGATTAGGTGGGGATTTATGTGCAGAATATGAGGCTTCTCCTTTCTGGCTGTCTCCTTTCCTCACTTTTTGCTTTTGTGAAATAATCAGTACTCTGATTATTTGACCCAGCAAGCCTGTAGGTTTCTATTAGAATTTTTATTCTCTGCTTGGTATGGAATGGGACTTGTTCTCAGGCTAGAAATTATGAAAGAAGGAGAAATGATCAATGCTTCCAAATGTCAACTCTTCTTCAATATCCGGCTACCTTTGTTCACTCTTCACTATGTTTCGGAAGTTTTTGTTTGTTTGTTTGTTTGTTTTATTAAGTTTGGGGTTATGATAGATAGTCTTCTGGAGAAAGTTGGTCTGATAGATGATTGGAGCTAAATTTTGGTAGCCATTACTTTTTGGTAACTTTTATTCTCCCATCACTTTTCTCCACCATACTTTTAAATATGAATGAGCAGCCAAGGATCAGTGGGGAGTTTAAGGAAAGCATCTAACATAAAAGATGGAGAAACAAAACAAAACAAAAAATGATGGGGTTAAGTTGAAGGAAGGGGGTTCTTAGGGAAACAGAGATACTGCCCAAAGCAGAACAAAATGCACAAGTAAATTCTCTACAATAATGTTATCAGAAAGACAAAAATATTTCACCTGCAAAACAAAAACAGGCTATGTTAAAAAAAAAAAAAAAAGATTCAGAGGACAAGAAAGTTCCTAGAAATTAAAAAGATAAGATTATGAAAATATCCAATAGTGAGAAAAACCTCTATAAAGCAAAACTAAAAGAGGTATGGATAATAAGGAAAAAAGATAAGAAAATTAGAGAAATAATCTAAGAGGGCCAACATCTGATTAATAGAAGATAAAGAAAAGAAGAATAGAGAAAATGAAGATGAAGATATTTTCAAAGAAATAATGCACAAAAATCTCCCATAACTGAGGGCCATGAGTATCTAGGGTCTAGATCAGGGGTTGGCAAACTATGGTCCATGTACCAAATTTGGCCTGGTACTAGTTTTGTTAATAAGATTTTATTGGAACACAGCCATGCTCATTTGTTTACATATTGTCCGTGACTGCTTTGCCACAATGATAGAGTTGAGAGGTTAAGACAGCGACCATATGGCCCACAAAGCCCAAAATATCTACTATCTAGCCCTTTTCTGAAAAAGTCAGCCAACTCCTAGTCTGAATTAAAAGATCCTTCTATTGACCAACACCATAAATATAAAAAGAATCAGACCAAGGACATTACTGTGCATTTTCATAACACCAGAGATAAAGAGAAAGTCCTGAGACTCCACAGAGAAAAGAAGGTCAGATACAAAAGATCAGGATGAGATTGACCTTCTCAGAAGCAACAAGTAGAGCTTACAAGAAAGTGGAGTGATGCCTTCAAGATACTGCATGAAAACCAACTTTCAACCTGGGATTTAATCCAGTATAAGAATAGAATTAAGTGTTTCCAGACATATTTTTGTCTTGTACTTTTTGTCTTCTGCAGAGGATATGATTCAGCACAATAAAGGAGCAAACCAAGATATGGAACATACGGAGGTCTGTACGCAAGACAGTGTAGGAGATACTGGGAGCTGGCTGGGCTCCAGGCCCAGAGAGCAACTGATCCAGGTTGGAGCAGAGCAGGGGGTAGGGGGCAGGGCTGGGGTCTCCAGAAAAAAATGCATGGAACTGATGGATTGTCTATGTGCTAGACCAAGGGGAGGAGAGCACTGACTGCTGAGTGTTTGGGAATACTTGGTGCTTAGTTTATATGGTAAACTAAGAAAAAAACAAAAAATGAATTTATTTCAGGAAAAAACAAAAAATTGTATGAGAAAGAAAATATAATTATAGCACTGACTCAACAGTGAGTAATATGCACATAGTCACCCAGTGGCCCCTCCTGCTGGGCAGCTGAGTAACACCTCCTCCTTAGTGCCTCCAGCCCTGGGAGAGGCAGAAACTGAAGTTACTGACCTCTGTTTGCTCTTTCAGCAATTCTAACACTTTCTAACTAATACCCTATATTAAATCTCCCTCTATTGAATTATCTGGCATGAGTTTATGGAGTCTGGCTGGTAGAAGTCAATTAATAATTCAAAAATCGATAAATCAAGAAATAGCATAAGCATCATGTTAGAAATATGGAAGTAAATAATAGGAATAAAAAGAGAGCAAAGAGTTGAAAGTGTTTGCCTCTGAGGAAAGGAACTTGGGGGTGGGGATGGGGTAAGAGAGGGATATATTAGGATATATTATATTAGGGAATGCTCTTTTTGTTATAAATCTTTCATAGCCTTATTTGACATTAATCTAGGTGCATATATTACTTTGAAAAAAATAAATACAAAAAAGTCACTGACATATTTGTCAACCTCAAAACTGAGCTAGTCACTGGGTCCCATGTTCCCACAGATCAGGAACATCAGCAAGTTAATAATTCAGGTGAGTGTGGAAGCCTCCTCTATGTAACAGAGGGAACAGCCTGAAAAAGGGTAAAAATGTTTTACAAGCTGTCTCTTTAAACCTTCCCCCTCTTTTAGGAGTTAAAACTTGCATCCCTTCCTGAGGCCAGTAATCAGAATGGCAGGGGAGTGTCCTTTGTTCTTTGTACCACAGGAGATAGCTCAATGGAATTGTCTGGGTGGAGGTCATAAGATTGTCTTTAAGAGAGATGGAATGGATCAGAACCATCAACTATAGTTAAACAGGAATAACCTGAAACTGAAAACCATCCTTTTAAAAGCTCTGTATTTCTGCTTATAGGGAAGAATGTGGTACTTTTAAATTCAAGTCTGCCATACTCCTCATTTGCTGGCAAATTAATAAACTCCCCTTTACTTCTCCTCAAACCACTTGTCTTCATTCTTCTGCTGCCGCCTCAGGGACAAGTACCAAACTTTTGGTAACATCTAGGCTAACTATTAGGGTACAGAGGAGGAGACCTAGATTGCTCATCTGATATAAGTGTATTTATTTGGAAATATTGCTTCCATGGAATGTTTTACTTGGATTTTATACACACAAAAATACTGTATTTCCTTTTCCTAATGCATCTAGCAGAAGCATGGTACACAAAAAGTTCTCAATTTTTGTAGGTGGATGAGATAAGCTGGGGAGGGGATACTCCGCTTGCTTCTACCTTAAGCTTGAGGGGCAAGAATTCTGTGGTGGCTCCTGGCTGGGCCATCTGGCCATTAGTACAGGTGAAATCACCACAAGCAAACCTCAGCCCTGGAATGGGATTGGAATGGTTGACTCCTTCCTGGGCACCTCCTCACAGTGGGTCATGATGATGTTGAAGCATATGGACCACCTTAGTTACAGATACAGGCAAGGGTAATGGGTAGAATTAAAGTGCCAGCACCTTGAAGTTGAGAGACTCCCATTAGAGGTAGTTTCCTCAGCTTCCCTCATATAGTCTAGATCGTCTTCCAGTCCTGCTTTTCCTTGTGCAGGACCATGTAATCTTCTATAATTGTAATCTGCCCAAACAACACCTTCCTTAAACTTCTCTTTTCTTCCCCTCCTCCTCTTTCTTTTTCCCTTAGCTCTAGACACTTGGTTTTCTCCTATCTCTCAGTTTTGAAACAGATTTGAAGGAAGTTCACAAATAGAGACCACTCCGATCATTTTTCTTCTAACCAGTCTTTACTAAAACTCCAAGGGGTGACACCATTAGAGTTAATGGAACTAACAGTTAACCCTATGCCTTTGTTTCTCATTTAGGGGGTGCAGTGGGAAGACTGGGGCTTTGGAGTCAAACACACACATAACAGGTGCTCCATGGAAATGTCCTTGCAGTGCCTTTCCGCCCCCCAGCATTGCTTTTCTATTCTGTTCTGTCACAATACAGAATTATATCAGCACAGTGAGCAAAGCTCTTAAGGCATGAATAAGGTTAGCCTGGCCTGGGTAACTTACAGAAATGCAGTTTATTCTCTGTGCAGTGAGGAGAGGCAGAAAAGATGTGACTCTTGGGGTTTGCTTTGGAAAGGGGAATGGACTATCAATTCTACAGAATTTTCAAGTATTTTACTTAAAGAGATGCTTTAGGAGGAGGAAAGCAGAGGTTCTTAGGTTTTGAGTTTTGCTTGAGACCTGGCAGGGGGTCAAATTTTTACCCCAAAATATAGCATTTTGATATATTGGACTGACTGAAGAAGCCTCAAGTTCTCTCTGACCTTTCCCTCCCTCCACCATTGGCTCTCCCCAAATCATTGATGTTTCTTTATCTGCCAAGGACATCCAGACCCACCTAGGAGAACAATTGTCCTGTAAGACTAGTAAAGTGAGCACACCAGAATAGGCTCTTTAAGAAGGTAATGTTCCATCTCTCAGACTCATTCAAATTCCAAAAAGACCTATTTATGGGTTAATCTTTGTTCCCCATCCGTTCATCCTTTCTAGCAACTCTTACTGCCCTTTCACAGAATTCCTCTTTTCTCCTCTCCCATAGCCCATTTTACTACAAAGGCATATAAGCTTCTGAACCCCACTGGGGAGTTGAATCTTGATTCTGAGGGTTCCCAGGTATACATGTTAGATATTAATAAAATAAATGTGTATCTTCTTCCTCCTTTTAATCAATCTGCCAATTTCAGTGATTTTTCAGTGAACCTTAGGGGAGCAAAAGCCTTTGCTCCCTAGAGTTCCTACAAAGCTGTTAAAAAAAACTTATACTTTCAAAGCTTCTGCTGGTTCTTAGTGTAACTAAGGGATTAGAGATGATGAAGAGGGGTTATGGTTATTTTGTTTAAGAAACAGACTTTTGGCCTTTTTGGTTCGAAAAAAACAAGGCTTTGGCATAGCTTGGAAGAGAGGGATTATGACAAACGGACCTACTGCTCTGCCCCAGGAGAGTTCCCATCTGTCAGTATGGGAGCCAAGACTGGGAGTGTCTGACTGGGAGCTGTGATAACCAACCCCAAGCACTTGATGGGACAGCAGAGTTCAGGAAAGAGCTGGTCCAAAATGGAATCTCCTGCAGCAGGAATTGTCTACAGCTCAATTTCCAAGGGGAATATTTTCCTGAACATTACTATAAGCCTCTCTTATTGTTGAGAAAAGGTCAGCTTCACACACCAGCCTTGTATTAAGAGATGTTAGAGGGACTAAAAGAGAAAGAGGCTGGTGTCCATGCTCAGTGAACAAGCTTCAGGAGAGGAAAAGTGGCTGGAGTGCTGACCACTTGCTGGAGCTAAGAGTGAGCAAGTGACAATCACCATGAAAATGGAAGCATCCCTCTCCCCAGGAGTGCTCAGAAATATTGGGGAGGGAACTGGATGTCCTGCTGTTACCGGAAGTTTGGCACTTGTCCCCAAGGCTGCATCAGAAAAATGAGGACAAGTAGTCTGAGGGCAAGGAAAGGGAGGTTTATTAATTTGCTGGCAAATGATGAAAAGGCAGACTCCTGTGGGTTTTCTGCTTCAGGGTATTGTTGTTTAACTACAGCTGATGTTTCTGACGATCCTGTCTTCTGCAAAGACAATTTTGTGACTTCTGCCTGTACAGTTCCACTGAGCCATCTCCTGTGGTACAAAGAACAAAGGACACTCCCCTACCCCTCTGATTACTGGCCTCAAGCAGGGATGCAGGTTTTAATTCCTAAAAAAGGGGGGAGGTTTTAAAGACATAGCTTGTGTTATATTTTGCCCTTTTTTAGGCTGTTCTCTCTGTTACACCACTGTTTGTTATTTCATTGATTCAACAAATATTTATGGAATTCTATGTGCCAGGCACTATCTGGATCCTGGAGACATAAGAGTAGACAAGACAAAGTCCTTGCCCTCATTTTGTTTCTCTCAAATTGATTCCAGTGCCTTTTGTCTTACTATCCAGGCCCTCTTTAAAAGGTCTTCTTTCATCTAATTAATCCCATGGGCTAAGTTCATGCCACCAACCCTCAAATGTGTGGTCATAGAAGCCAGATACATTTCTGTTGGCTTCATCAGTGATGATATTTGTTGGGTGTTAAGTGCCAGGCATCCTGTCAAGCTCCTTATGTATCTAATTTAATGTTGTAACAGAGTAATCACCTCTCCTCCCATAGATGTGGAAGGGTAATATTGACAGGGGGAATATGTAGCAGAAGAAATGGCTTGAAAAAATGGCAAAAATGTTTTATGTCTCTTTAAAACATCCCCACTCCTTTTGTAGAACTAGGACCTGCATCCCTGCAGGCGAATGTCTTTTGTTCTTTGTGCCACAGGAGGTGGCTCAAGGGAATTGCCTGAGCGGAGGTCACA
This sequence comes from Lemur catta, assembly GCF_020740605.2. Taxonomy (NCBI): domain Eukaryota; kingdom Metazoa; phylum Chordata; class Mammalia; order Primates; family Lemuridae; genus Lemur; species Lemur catta. Next base: position 32,299,327 of record NC_059128.1, read on the forward strand.
AGATTGTCTTAGCTCCAAGATGAGATTAATCTGGGGGAAGGTCAAGAGATCATTCTAGACAAAGATGAGATTAATCCTGGTGGAGGTCACAGGATTGTCTTAGCCAAAGATGGATTGAACAGAACCTTTAAAAGCTCTGTACCTCTGCTCAGAAGCAGGATGCTGGGACTTTTAGACAGGAGTCTGCCAGCTTCCTCATTTGCTGGCAAATTAAAAAGCTCCTCTTTCCATCTCAAACCACATGTCTTTGTTCTTCTGTTCTTCTGATACAGCCTCCTGGACAAGTGCTGAGATTTTGGTAACAATGAGACAATGTAGGGCAAGAAAAATAATTGGTTTTTTTTCTCCTCAAAAGTGGAGTGGATCCCTGTAACAAAAGACAGATTAACAAAAGAAAAATACACAGAAGTTTACTAATGTGTATATTTTATATTGTTGGGGCTCAGAAGACAATATCCTAAAGTATGGCACTTTGACATGCTGAATACTTTCTTTTTTAACTAGGAGAAAAAGCACACAAAATTTTATTTTAACAGACATAGCACTGGGGAATCACAGGAGAATGATTACCGAATAACCCAGTATGGTACAGAAGTTTATATGCTCTTTTTCTTAGGGGATGAGGGAGGCGGGAAATGTAGACAATTCTTTTCAGGGACAGAAAATCATTAGGAAGAAGGAGTGTACCTGGGAGGTGGGAGGTGGAGCTGTACAGGAACAAGGTTGTGTTATTATAGACATGCTGAGTACTTTGGACTGAAAAAGCAGCCTCAGGACCAAGGTCTTTCTGACCTCCCATCACCCTGTTTCTCTCCTCTCTGCCTCTGGAAGAACAGGGAGGGTCTTTCCCTCAAGCTCCCTTATTTGGATAAGGGAATTTCCACCAGAGGAATGCACTTGTCTTGGACCACCCTCCCATAATTTCATCAAACAGAAAAGATTAACTGGTAGCAAAGACTAGAGTTGGCACCACACTCAGTGCCCAGATGAACTTTATCCCAGGCTACTGTCTATTCTTCAGGCCCATTTATTTCTCCTAAAAATCATTTACTCTTCTTCTAAAGTTGCCCACCCCCTCCCACTTCCCTCTCCCCTATGAAGAGGGTATTTAAGCTTCAATCATCTGGTCCTTCTTTGAGTTCATATTTTGTATGACTCCTGCACATATGCATATAATAAATTTGTATGTTTTTTCTACTGTTAATGTATCTATTGTCATTTTGTTTTATAGACTCAAATTTTCTAGTCTTCAGGGATGAAAGGGGTGTTCATTTTGCTCCTACAATAATATATACACAGGAGACACCCAGGTAATGAGTAGTTCTCAAAGAGGTGGCTTTGAATTCCAGCTTGGGCATCTTCAACAAAGAATAATAAACTTATAGACAAACAAAGGAACTTTGAGTCTCTAGAGGCAGAAACTTTGGGGAAGGCAACTAAATGACAGATAAAGGCTAGTTAGTAAAACTTATTAATGTAGATTCCTTGGATATCATCTCCAGGCCAATAAGTGTCCAAAGTTGTCTTCAGCAGTTAACCTTTGTTCTCTTTGCTAGAAAGGGGGTTAGGATACCTCTTCTCTTTGTAAATCTATATTCTGCTTTTAAGTAAATAGAGGGAGGGTAGAGAGCTTTCCTGCATCTGCTTCTTCTTAAGTGCCTTCAGCTCAACAATTCTTCATATTTGGAGGTGGCATGTTCTGGTCTCCCACAACAACATCCTGGTTTATCTGACTCAAAAGCCCTGATCTGGACTATTTTGCCATCACTTCAGTACTAGCATCCTAAAAGCCTAATTTAATTTACAGTTAAAGTACGTCTGACCCAGACAGTAGAGGGTTATTTTAGAATCCACATCTTTGGGAAAAAGACCGTTTTTAAGCATTCTTTCTCCTGGGGAAGTTTTTTGATTGTCCCTCAGATCAAGTATACCTAGGCTTAAATAGCATCTTGTTGAAATATTCTCTTACAAATGTTAAGATATGCTTGTTCAAACTCTGATTTTCTCTTTACCCCAGTCTCTAGAAAATGCTTTCTGGGCTGGCACCCACCCTTAACATGTTAATACATAAGAGAATACATCTTCAAATGCAGAAAATGGAATTCAGTTTCCCACAGAGCCTCCTGAAGGTCACATGGGGATAGGAGCGAGGTGGAAGGTGACATAATCTTATAGCCCCATGCAAAATGTCCCCATGCTTATTAGGATATTGTTAGGCTTAAAGAATTTACCTTCCATCCAAACCTCCTATAAAACCCACTCCTCTCCCCTTCCTAAGAGTGTATTAGGAAGTAGCCTTTGCCAGACCCTAGGGAGGTAAGGGGAACTTACTTTCTTTCTCCCTCCTGATAAGGACAATGGTTATCCCTCCTGGCTATTCCCTGGGGCGATAAAGGAATGGAAGGCAAGAGGGCAACTTACTTTCCTTATCCCTCCTGGTTGTTTGAAAAGAATTTGTTTACTCCCCCCAGAAAAATCCTCTATAAAATCCAAGGCTCTCCCCTTTTCTCTTGTGGATGCCTTTTTCGGCTTCCACCCATCTGCACCACGATGCTCAAAATAAACAGTATTTTGCTACACGTGAGGCTTCGTGTGTCTCCCTCTTGGCTCCAGACCTAGCAGATATAATTTAGGATACCTCCTGGGACTTTGCAGAGAAATCCCTGGTGTAAGGTTTTTTGGATAGGCCGGCACCAGAGAAAGAAAGACTAGCAGAGTTGAAAGGGGTAAGCAAAGAGGCTTTATTGGGGCCCTCCTGGGTGAGGGTAACGAGTCCCAAGAGAGGGACCCCGGGCGAGATTTTCAGGTCCCGGGAGAGAGAGAGAGAGAGACCCGAAAAGTTGCATCGCCCAGAAGTCTGAGTGGGTTTATATATGTTTTTAGGGCAGCGGGTAGGGGGTTCTTTGTCAGGAAGATTTATGGTGGGGAGAACAAGGAATTGTCCCTTGCAGTTTTAGGGTGGGTATTGAGAAATAGGAGGGGCTGGTGGTATGTGTGGACTCTAGGAACCGAGACTCTTATCAGGGTAACCATTCTGGTGTGGTGGTCCTTTAACTTAGCTGGGCCTTGCAGGCATTGTCCTTAGCAGGTCTCATGGGCTTCTTCTTTTTCCATTAGGGAGGGGAGGGGTGCCCCCCACCAGCCTTACACCTGGGAGGTAGAAAAATGCTAATTTCTTATTCCAATTACCAGTATGCTCTTTCATTCAAATGAAATGCCCCCAGTGTGTTGGATGCTTTATGAGATCCATCACAAAGACATGCCCCAGCCCTCAGTGTTCTTCCATCAAGAAAAGATATGATACATTTTGGGGATATAGGGGGCCAAACAAATAATACAAGGCAGAAAGAGAAGGATACTTGAACTTTTTTCCTTATGGCAGAGACCAAATAGATTGAACCCTGATTAACCTTTCTTCTCCTTTATGGAATATCTTGCTGTGGGTAGAGAAATAGAGTGATGGAACAGGAGTAATGCTTCCTTTCTTTTAGGGTGCACAACCTTACCTTGAAATCAAACCTTCAATTTTCAGTGCCTACAAGATAAAGTAAAAGCCACACAGGCTCAAGATTTTATTATGGCCAATTTCCTCTCCTAACAAAATATCTTAGAAGATTTGTAAGGAAATCAACTCGTTTTGAGTAGCGGCCACTGCTCATTGTCTGCTATGAGGAATGGTGAATAGGGAAATGACAATGTGTGGCAAGTCCAGATGATACTGGTTTGATTAGAGTCTACTAGAATGAGTTGTTTCTCCTGCTGTGCTTTTCAGTGATGGTGGTGGTGATGGAGGCTCTAGCTCTTGCCTGGCTACCAGAAACAGATTCAGGACACTCCCCACCCCCGCCCCAGATTATGGTACCTTGGCATATTGAATATTTTAAGCTAAAGAAATTTGAGAAATGGCAGAAACAGGAAGGACTCTCCAAACTTCCCCTGATAAAGGTCAGAAACCCTTATGTGAGAGGTGCTCTCCCTAGACTCTGTCAACCTGAAATAACCAAAGGGCCAGAATCCAGTTTAGAAGAGTTTATTTAAGTGGTAGGGGTAAGGCAAAACTTTCCCTCCTCCACCCCAAAGTTTGCTGAAAGATCAACTCACAATTAAGGCAGATTAATGAGAGGTCTATTTACCATGCACATGGAGAGAATCGGAGAGTGATTACCCAATATACCAATGGGATCCAGATATTTTTATACATGCCTTGTAGAGGGAAGGGAAGATGAGGAGTATAGGTAATTCTGTTTAGGGGCAATAAATGGTTGCTAGGGAGGATGAATAGATACTTGGGAGAATGAATGGATGGGGGAAACAGATTGACTTGTAAATTAACCTGAGAGACAGGTATGGTGTTTAAAATTATTTGAGTCTAGCCTGGTTACATTCTTGATTTTCTTTTCTGCAGTATATTTAGATAACAGGGAGACAAAGGGAAGTAAATTGTTCTTTTGATCGGTTTATGCAGATAGAGTGCAAGTCTCTTCCAAGGGCCTGTTAATCTCTAAAAGGCTTTAATTCAAGATATTATTTATATGAAGGAGTCACATTTTGGGGTGAAATTTCCTGAGCTCCTCCAAGTGCAAAGTTGAGAATGAATAGCTATTCAGGTAACACAGACTCCAAGGAATGGGGTCGATGTTCTGAAATTGAAAAGTTAAGGTCTTGCTTACATTGGCAGAAACCAAAGAAATTTAACAGGATTGCAACATTTTTCATACAAAGCTGGTTTATGAGTTACAGCAATTTAATTAGTGATATCAGGTTTTAGTCTGGAATGTTGGTTCTTAGTGCACTTATGGCCGAAGAATGACCAGACGCACCAAAGTAAGGCAAGCACGAGGTGAAGTTTATTGAGGGGTAGCAAGATATTATAGAGCAAGAGCAAGACATAGGGTTACAAAGCATTCTACATACACCACAGATGACTACCAGACCCCTTGTCACAGCAGAAAAAAAGAGAGCAAAAGGAAGGGCACGAAAAAGGGAAAAAGGGCCTGGTTATGGTCTGCGTTTTGTTTTATAGTGCCCGGCTAGGGACCTCCCCATGGTTTAAACATCACCATGAAACCACTTTGATTGGACAATTGGGAGCTGCATGGCCTGAGTCTTACTGCACATGTGGGTTCTAGTATGTGGTAAAGTCCACTTTCCAGGCATTATGGTACCTATGCTGCTTGGCCTGAGGGTTAGAGAGTCCTCTGCATTCTTTTACAGCAGGCATGCCAAGTTCTGATTGGCAGATTCTTAGGGTATTCCCTCCTCCAGGTATGGAGAATTAGGGTTGGGCAGGACCAAGATGGGGGCAACAGCACCCACTTTCATCCCTAGGAGACCTGGATTCCCTCACTATCTACCTAACAGTGATAGCTGTTTTCTTTTCCTTTTCCAGTTTAAAAGAGTGTATTTAACATTCCACCTTAGACAATGTGATAGTTGTGAGGTCTTTGTGCAAAAGAAGTTAAGAGGGAAGTTAATCTTTAATGAGGATCAACAGTGAAGAGGGAAGGGGTCTTCCCTGGTGCCCTTTAGTCTTTTACAACATTTTACAAAACAATGTAGGTAAAGAAAAGGCTAATCTATAATCAGAGGAACAAAGGTTACAGCTGCCTAGGGTACAACTGACTGTCAGGTCGCATAATCACATTCCTTTAAGCTTTAAAATAATTTTAAAGTCCCAACAGCTTTGATATTGAATTACTTATTTTTGCAATTCAGAGGAAAGGATCCTTATCTCTGAAGACGGAGGGATGCCAAGAGAAATGTGGGCAAACAAGACTTGCTAAGTAACCTTTCCCCCATCCCTTTTCTCCCTTTGTCCTGTCACATTTTTCTATGACTTTTCCACTCTTCATCAGACCTAGTATAAAAACACACATTTAACCATTTATTCTGGTCTTCACTTCCTTATGAAGGCTCTTGTGTCATGTAAAACTTATATTAAAGTAAACTTGTATGCTTTTCTCTGCTAATCTGTCTTTTGTTACAGGGACAGCAGCTAAGAATCGGAAAGGAAAACAATCTTTTTTCCTTCCCTACTGTTTCTGGCAACCATGAAGGGACTATGAAAGACTGGGACACTTCATTTACCCTAGAAACTATAGTTGAGGTCTGGGACAACTGACAAAAAGCTGGCAGAAGGTAAAAATTCTTACCACAGCAGTTTCCCTGATCTCTGTCTATAGTGCTAGGTCAAGAGAAAGAGGTAAAAATGTCTCTTTGTCCCTTCTTTTCAAATTCAGATTAGCAGGAGAAAAACATTTGTAAGAATTAGTTCCTTGGATTATAACTCTTGTAAACTTGGTATTGGGCAACCACTGGTTGTTAAAGGAAAAGGTTTTTTTCCGCCCCTACACCAGTTTACTTGGATATAGTCATGCTAGAAATATGCATCAGTTAAGATTATTTTAGTAAGGCTGCAAATAACAGAAAACCCTTATTAAAGGATGTGTCTTTTTAAAGGGGGTAAAATTATAATCTCATATAAATATAGAATGAACACATGCCAGAGATTTTATTTAATTCATTAATTAAAGAGAAAACAAGTAAGATATTATAACCAATTCAAAGGAAAATCCAAAGAGCAGGTATATATACATATAAGAAATCAGATATACTAAAGTAAATTTGCTTAGTAGAGCAAAACCGTGGGAGATCACTCCCACCTCTGCCAGACAAAATTCATTTGCATCTTTATGGACAAGAGTTATTTGCATTTCTGGCAGCTACATATGATATACAGAGTTGTAAAATAGTTCAAAAACACTGAAAGGTGCAGAGACCCCATGGACCCCATAGAATCAGATAGCCTGGAAGAGTGCACTAGACCACACCTAGTTTTCCATTGAAGACAATTGGTTTATTTTAAAGTCTTTTGAATATTTTCCCTTTACCCTAACCAGCAAGTTTATTTTTCTCATGTACCAAGAAGTCTGGAGATAAGCAGTAAGATACTGTGATTTATGATAAGATATGTAGATTTTGTCTTCCCAATTTCCTGGCACACAGCTTTTAGAACCCTGGAATCTCCAAAATGATAAGTGTATTTTTGTATGCTAATGAGATGACTGTTGGCTGGGGGCTCCTAGATGGCCTCAGAGTGGGGGCTGGTTGCATGTGCCACTGCGCCCAGCTAATTTTTTCTCTTTTTAGTAGAGACGGGGTCTCGATCTTGCTCAGGCTGGTCTCAAACCCCTGACCTCAAGTGATCCTCCTGCTGGGCCTCCCAGAGTGCTAGAATTATAAGTGTGAGCCACCGTGTCAGGCGAATAAATGGATAAATTTAAGTAAAGTGTTTTCCTGAATTCTGTAAGCTGCTCTAGCAAATTAATCAAACTCAAGGAGGGGGTCATGGGAATCATGATTTATAGTCAGTCAGTCAGAATCACAGGTCAACAACCTGGGTCTTGCGAATGGTATCTGAAGGGAGAACAGTCTTGTGGGATTGCGCCCTTAACCTGTGAAATCTGATGCTGTCTCCAGGTAAGCAGTGTCAGAATTGAATTATAGGATACCCAGCTGGTGTCTGCTGGAGAATCTGGGGTCACAAGTGTTGTGGTGTTGAGTGCCTGTAAGAGACTAGAGCAGGAAGAGCACTTTGGTTTTTCTGTATCTCAGAAGTAGTCCAAGGCTGGTGCAGTGGCCATAGGTGCATTAGACCCAGTCTCCTGGTATCTCTTGCTTTGCATCTGTTGAGGCACAGAAAGTCATATCCCAAAATATTGTGCTTTGGCATGCTAAGTGCTTTGCACGAAGGAGATTGAAAAGCCTCAGAAATAAGCCTCAGAGACAAGGTCTCTCTCTGACCTGCTCCCCCTCTTTCCATAGTGCGGGGAGGTGCTGTCTCCAAAGTTCCCTTTTCTGACTGAGGAAAGTTCTTCCAAAACGAATGCAATTATTTTGAACCCCATCCCTAGGACTCTCATTAAACATAGAGGGAAAAGTAATCACCAGAGAAGAGATTAAAAGTCATTATGTCGCCTAGATAGGCTATTGCTTATTCTTCTGGAGGCTGCTCCAAAACAACTTTTATTACCTGAGACACTTTTATCTGCATAATAAGACATTTGTTCACCATGCTGTTCCTCCCCTTTCCTTCCCATAACTTGTTGCCACCTCCCCCAAAAGCCTCAAGCCCCCTATTCCTTTTTGCTATTCAAACATCAGCCATCTGACCCTTCTTTGAGTCTCTTATTTTGTGTGGCTCTTGTGTATGTTAATAAATTTGTATGGCATTTCCCCTGTTACTCTGTTTATTGTCAGTTTATTTCAGCAGACTCAATTAATCAAACCTTCAGAGAGAAAGTTTAAACTTCCCTATACATACCTAGTTTCATCCCCATGGTTGTAAGACAGCTGCTATGCCTTGGCAGCTCTTTCTGAATTCCAGGCAAGAAGAAGGGGAAGTACTCTAACCCCTCTCTTTTGGAGATTTTTCTCTTTGTGTTTGGAAAGGGAAAACCTCCTTGGGGATCATGTGGCTACCCCTGCTGCAAGGGAGACTGGGAAGGCATGCATTCTTCTCTCACCTGCTTGCCCTCTACAGCAGAAGAGAACAAGGGAAAATATGCACCCAGTGGTTTTTAGGTGGCCAGTCTTTATCTGCAACTGTATAGCTAATCCTTTATTAATATTTTAAGATGTGAACCCTAAAGAAGTGTTTCTCCACTTACTACTATAAACTTTTATTTAAGATGTTAAAGACACTTAGATTATGTATATGCAGCTAATTACAAGGGTAATGGTCAGACTACAAAATGCTGACCTTAAATATAAAAACCCAACCTGCTACTGGGAGGATTATGAATTAAAGCTCCATGCTTAGAAAATTCCTCAGGCATGCAGAGTTGCTTGGAAAGAAAAGTCCCACAAAGTTGAGTTGATGCATAGAAGACATTTTTTTTCTTCATTTTTAAATTTTTTATATTTTTAGGAGTGAAAATTGAATCTGAAAATCTGACAGCTAGAGAGGCTTTTGTGAATGTAGGTGGAATTTGTAGCAATGAAATATTTGAAGAGTTGTGTCTGATCCAGGAGGGTTATTCTTTTGTGATTTTTCTCTTAGATTTTATATTCTTTTTGATAGGGAAACAGACCCAGATGTATGAGCCATACGTCCCTAAGTAGTGCTCAGGAAAGCCTTACCTGCCACCTGGAGAAGTTTATTCTTCACTTTGGGAACAGCAGGACTCAATCTCATTTACATGTGTCACTACAATCTTCTACATCCACATTTCTATTCTCTATTCTTTATCTCTGCCTTCTCTGACTTGGCTGGAGGTACAGATAATTAGCTTCTCCTTAGAACTGGTTTCAGTGGGGTTAGCCTAGTGTCCCAAGAAAATGCCTCAAATGACATTTGATACCTGAAGGGGGATTATAAATACAATTTACTGAATGTTCTTATTTAGGTATATATAGAATCAATTCCACATGTCATGTACCAATCCATCCCTCTGTAACAGAGGTAAAGGTCTGAAAAACGGCAAAATGTATTATGTGTTGTCCCTTTAAAACCCCTACTCTTTTTGGGAATTCCCACCTGAGGCAGTAATCAAAGGTATCAAAAAAAAGTTCTCTGTTTTCTAGTATCTTAAACCACAGGAGATGGCTCAACAGAATTGTCTGGAGGTCATGATCATCTCCACTGGAGATAAGGTTGACTAAAGCCACCAATTTACAGTTAAACAACAATAGCCCAAAGCCATGACATGTGACACTGGTCACATAGACCCAAGCCCAACCTCTGCCCCTTTAAAAAGCCCTATATTTCTGCTTAAGGACAGGATGGTGTCTTTTGAAACCTTAGTCTGCCACCCTCTTCATTTCCTTGCAAATTAATAAACTCTCTTTCCTTTTCCTCAAACCACTTGTCCTCTTTCTTCATTCTTACTGATTCAGCCTCAGGGACAAGTACCAAACTTTTGATAACACCTCCTTGCTCAGGGAAGTGATAAGAATTGTCCAACCATGGTAAGCAAGATATGTGACTCCTTTCTGTCTGAAGGGGAATTGTCATTGCTGGTTGGTGACCCATGCTATTGCTGGTAGTCTCTTCTGTGGCACAGCTGTCACCTCCCATAGCACCTTTGCCCTTAATGCTCTTCCTGCTGCGTGAGCCTCACTGGCTCTCAGTTCCAATTATCAGCATTCTTATTTTCCCCTGTTTCTGTACAGCAGTTTTCTTCCTCTCCCTTCTTCTGTAGGGGAGAAAAAAAATCTTTTCCTTCTTGGCTGGGTCTTGTAATAAAAGACAGATTAACAAGAGAAAAAAAAACCCAGAAGTTTATTAACATATATATCATATACATGGGAGAAACTCAGGGATGAATAACTCAAAGGGGTGGTCAAAACTTGGGTTTAAGTTTCAACAAAGGAAAAGAAGCTTTGAGTTTGTGGATGGGGGAGGCTAGTTATGGGAAGATAACTAGAAAAACTATGGTAAATAAGGGTAAGTTTTGTTATGCAGATTTAAATAGATGTTTTCTCCATTGACAAAATGCCAGTAGCAATGGAGATTTCCTTTATAAATGTGAATATCCGTTACAAAAGGGAAACTTGTGCTCTGTCATCAGAGCTTCTCCTGTCTCTGCTGTTTCTCAAAATAACCTTTATGTCAAAGAGGCCTAATTTAGGGTAGCATATTCTGGTTTCCTACATTCCTGTGCCTTTTCTTGGTTTAGTGTCAATTTCTCAGTTTGGTGTTTTGCTTTTTTTTAAAGCCCTCTTCTTTCCCTCACAGTAAGAGGATCTCTATTTCCTCTCAGTATGAAGTCAGAAGAACAATCTCCTCAGCAACAGAATCCGCATTTGTGGGAATTCCTTCCTTTTAGAAGTAAGGCAGGTAACTTTCTTTACTTCAAAACATCTATGGCCACAGCTGGTGGCAGAGGCCTGCAGGGATCCAAACTGCTGCAGTTCAAAGGCTGATTAGTGTTCTGAAGAGACCAGGGAAAATATGCCTCAGGGCATTAATCTTGTGTGTGGAGGCCACAATACAAATTGTGGATTTACATTTTGATGGAGAATGCAGAGCTGGAGAACCACTAGCTCTCTGGGAAACCTCAGTGCCAATGTACCCAGGGTAAAGAGGAGGAAATGAGGGGAAAAGTGCCTGGACTCTTTTGTCACCACAGTCATGGTGGACAGGTACAGCCCAGGGGTGCCTCCAGGGCACTCATGAGCAAACTGGGAATGAATGAGTATTAATCAGTAAGAGTAGGAAATCCAGACTCTTCTCTATCTATATGTGAACTGTGGAAAGAGCCCTGAAACCAAAATGAGGAGACTTGGTTCTAGACTTGGCTTTGCCTCTGATTACATGTGTGGGCCTATCTTACTTCCCTTTTTTAAACTACTAAATCGATAGTCTCCAACTCCAAATACACAATTCCATGATATCCTGGAGTTTTCTATTCTCAGTGAACTCTACCAAGAGAATCCCACTGAAGAGCAAGGCTGTTCTTTGAAGACTGGTGTCCATAAGGGATGTTTAACAGGGCAGGCATTGAAAATGCAGGACAGACATTACATTAAGGAGTAGCAGTGCTTTGTAGTTGGTCTCAAAAATTTTTTTTTATCATTAAGTCAGACTAGAACATTTCATACTGTTTCTCATGTGTCCTTGGAGTGATGGATTCAAAGAGCTTAAACAACTTCAGAGGAGAAACTTCAAAAGATATAAGATGGCATAGGGTTTTGTCTCTCATCTTTTATCCTTCCTCCCCCTCCAAAAAATTAAAAAGCAGAAGCTTGACTCTCAGATAGCAGACACATGCTGAAACAAAGATTTTAGACCATCAAGAGTAGAAACCGTGGGGGCAAAGGGAACTTTCTTCCACCTTCTGAAGTTTTGATAATTGAGTCTCTGGAATAAGCTTTATAGTAGACAGAGTAACAGGAGAAAAGGCATACTAATTTATCATGTGTATGTGCACATAGTACGTCCACAAAATATGAGAGTCAAAGAAGGGCTGGATGATTGAAGCTTAAATAACATTTTGAGCTACAGAGAGAAATAGGGGTTTGGAGTTTCTGGAGAGAGGTGGCAACAGGTTATGGGAGGTTGAGGGGAGGAAATACATGGCAAACAAAGGCTGTCTTGTTATACAGATATAGTCTCCCAGGTAGCAGTCCTAAGAATTGGTGGTGTCTTAGTATCTTTTTCTGTGAATTAATCTTCTCTGTTTGATGAAATTATATGGCTGGGGAGCATGACAATTGCATTCTTTCTGGAGGAATTTCCTTTAGATAATGGGACTTCAGAGAAAGTTCTTCCTGCATTTGCTGTTCCCTGGGTGCTCTCAGTTTGAAGTCCAAAGCCACATACTTTGAGATATTGTTTTCTGAGCCTCAATAATACTTGTACATTGTATGCCAGTTGAAGGAAAGATCAGTGAACAAAAAGGCAAGTGACCCGACAGAGAGAGAGAGAGAGAGACAGAGAGAGAGAGGGAGAGAGAGAAAGACCCTGACATGATGATTGTGGACTTGCTGGGGCAAGAAGAGATGAAAATGTGGCCTTATACTGCAAGGTAAGTAAAGAGTTACTCCTCTTTGACCCAAACAGTGCTTCAGTTCCTGATTAACACTTGCAATAATAATTATAATTACTAGCCAAGATTTATTGAGTGCTGATGGTTAGCTATAGTGTTTAAGTGCTTTCCTCATTTTATCTTCACAACTGCCTATCAGATAGGTAATAGTATTATAAATGAAAAAAACCACAGCTTATTAATATTTGTTCAAGTTCTCCAAGTGAGTAAGTCAGGTTGTTAGGATTTGCATCCATATATGTAGGTGGAATTTGTAGCAATGGGATATTTGAAGTGTGTCAGATCCACAATGGTTATTCTTTTGTGCTGTATCCGACTCCAGAGGTTGTGCTTTCAACTCCTTTGCCCTGGTGTCTCTGATTCTTGTCAGGAGGCTGTGACCTCACTGAGCCCAACTGCTACTATCACTACTGTAGGAGACCAGAATATGCCACCCCAAAGTATGTTACTTTGGCATGACTGTTATTTGAGCTGAAGGCAGTTGAGAAGAAATAGATAAAAGAAAAGCTCTCTGCTCTCCCCCATTGCCTAAAAGCAGGACTCAAGTTTAGAATGGCAAAAGTATCTCACCTTCCCTCTCTACCAGGAAAGACAAAGGTTGATTCCTCAATACAACTTTTGACTCTTATCTGCCTGGAGGCTATGCCAGTGGAATTTATATAACAAATCCTCATTTATTTGCTGTTTCACAGTTTGCCATCCATAGAGACTCAAAGTCCTTTTCCTTTGTCTTGTCACTTCTCTAAAAATTTACTTTTTTTTGTTGTTGTTGTTGTTGAAAATGCTATCTGTGCTGGATTTCTAAGTCATCTCTTTTGAGAAGTCTTCATTTCCTGGGAATCTTCCATGTATACACGAAGTATACACGTTAATAAACTTCTGTTTGTTTTTGTCTTGTTACTCTATATTTTGTTACAGGGGTCTATCCTAGCTAAGAACCATGAAGAGTAGAGAGAAAATTATTTTCCCTCCACTACCTTGCTATTACTTCTAGTGTGGCACTTTCCAAATGTTTCTTCTGGAACCCTGGGGATACATGGAAATGTACTAGGGTTCTGTGAGGGTCACTTTTCAAGTGGAAGTAGCCCCAACTCCCATTTTAAGTTTGTGAAGTTTTTTTTTTTTTTTCGCTTGAGTTCAAGTCTTTTTTTCTTTCCTTCTCTAAATTACATCCCCATCTTTACTTCTAATGCAATTATTGTCTGTTCCAGAATGCTAAATCTGCAAGTGTTTCTGGCTAAAGCAGGAAATTCATTATATTTGTTTAGTTGTAACCCAAATAGAAAACAACATGAAGATGAGATTTTTATTACAATTCCCACCCAACCTACATCTCTAATCCCATTGCCCTATTTTTCCACTTAACACTGTCTGGTTTATTCAAAGCTCTCTCAGGAGGGGCAAGAGAGGGCAGGAGGAAGGCTCTATGATTACCTGGATGGGGTTTAGGCATTCTTGGGTCCTTGGCTATGGCTCCTCAAAACATTGTTGCAAATTCATAGAAGTTGAGGGTTTCAAACAGCATCCTCATGGTTTTCTCCATTTTGAATGAAAAATGTTTAATAACAGAGGAAGAGGAAACACACTCCTCACATTTATTCTCAGAGCTATGTTTTGAATTTGAATATGCAAGCAGATGTGGTGTGTACTGGTCAGACTCTCAAAGTCAAGAGTTTCACATTCAAAAGTCCATAAAGAACAATCAGGTGACTTCACCAAGCTGAAGTGCCCCAGGCCAGGGAGACAATAGGGCTGGGTGAGGACTGTGGAGGGCACATGCCCCTTCTGAGGGGCTGTCCCTATACAGCTCCAGTTGGTTGTTGCCTCCTGGAATTGGCAGTTTAACATAACCATATCTTTCAATTTTTCAAGAGGATCCAGAAGTTTGCATAAACTCTCTCAATTTTTGAACATTGGCAACTAACGTAAAAAGTATAAGACATTATGTAGAAAAAAACCCCACTATGTAGGATAAACAAAACACAGATTGGCACCATAGGCTGCCATTTTTTAACCTCTACTCTAGAACTTTATTGAGTGAAGGTAGAACCAGGATTTTGGTAAAGCGAAGAGCATTAAACCTTTTGAAATTTCAGAGGGCACTGGATGGGCTCTGAAGAGCAAGGTTTCTTCCACAATCAGCTGCCTGAGGCCAGAACTGAATGCTGGAAGAGGATCTTGAGAAGAGGCTAGAAGGAAGCCACATGCTGGAAATGTAGACAGAGCTCCCATTTGACATGTGCTACCTTTGGCTTTCTTCCAGCTCCAGAGGTCTGTGATTTTATACAACCAAGAAATAGGTGCTGTGAGAGTTAGATGGGGCAACAAGTTACATCCAGTTGTGTGAATCAAGTCCATCACTTCAGGCATAGTTGCTCCTTAAGATGTCTTTAAAAGGAAGGGGGGTGGGGTGGAGGGAATGCTGGAGATTAGCCCACTTGGTGCTCAGGTTTCTACGAGTAAACTAACCAGACCAAGAGAAACAACCCAACTGACACAAATGATATGACATTTAAGCTGGAACTTAAAGAATAGGAAGAATTTGGATAGAAAAAAAGCTTGGATGGGGAAAAAAACAGTAAACTTGGGGGAAGCAGGAGTACAAGTGAAGTCACAGAAGATGGGATATGTATATGATGGTTGTTGTCCAAACCACAAGGCGGTTTCGGTTTAGGTCCAGTTGCTCGATGTACAAAGGTCCAATTATTGAGACAGCAAGGATTGCCAAGGAAGAAAGGAATTTTTAATATGATAGACGTCTTGTTGGGAGAATGGGAGAAGCTGCCTCAAATCCATCTTTCCTAGGGATATCGTGGGCTTTCAAAGGAGGGGCCACATGCTCTGGGGAAGGTTGTGTTGTACCTCACAAGGGGCTACATGCTTTGGGGAAAGGTTGTGGGGGATGGTCAATCTTGGCATCAGGAGTCTGCCCTGGGGCCTTCAGAATCTCAACTCTTTTGTCCTATAGCAAATCCATCATTTCAGGCAGGGTGAGGTGGCTCACTCCTATAATCCCAGCACCTTGGGACGTCACCCTTGGGAGGATCACCCAAGGCCATGAGTTCAAGTCCATCATTTCTGGGAAACAACTCTAAAGATCAAATAGTTAGTTAAGGGAGAGGGTTATAAAAATCACATAAGGATTCATGGAACCAGTTACATGATCAGGCAGTCTTCAGTAGTTAGATTGGACTATATCTTTTATTATATTTGTTTAACAAATACTGGTATAGTTTCTAAGGGCTTTAATTCTCAAAACATTACTATGAGGCAGTGATAATCAGTGATACTAATTATACTCAGTTTAAAGATGTGGAAACTGAATGTTTTATTCTTTAAACTTGAGTTAAGTTCTCATGATGACACAGTGACCCCTGGACAGGTGAAAGACAGGATGCTTTATTACCTACAGTTCCCAATGGGAGAAGGCTGCTATGCAGAGCCACATAGGGTGCTGCACCCAGGGAAAGAGTAACAGCAGCTGGAACTGTAGGAGGTGGCTTATGTATGGCATGTGGGATGGGGTTAGCTAGGTTTCTCAGGCTTCTTGTGGACTGGATATTTTTAATGATTTTCCAAGCACAAGGAAAAGAGGGCCATGTCCTTAGGCATCTGGCACCAGGAAGCTGGGTGTATATGTTGTAACCCAGGTATGTTAGCTCAGTAAGGGAGATGGTTGGAATATGGGTTTAGCAAACCACCTGCAAGGGAGAACTGAGAGGTGTTTAGCTATAATCTCAAAACTGGGTCAAGACAGAACTTGTGAAATATATTATTACCCTGAGGCACAGAGAGATCCAGGAACTTGTTCAAGGTCACCACTAGTAAGTGGCAGAGGCCAGATTCAGTACCAGGCAGTCTAGTTCCAGAGCCCATGTGAGAATAAAGCTAGAAAAGTAAGTACAGGATCAGGTCAAGGAGGCACTTGAAAGCCACACAAAGGCACCTGGGCTTTCTCTGGGCAAGTGAAACATCAGTGATAGAGGGATATAGCTGGAGGATGAGGACAAGCTTATGGGAAAAGGATATGTGATGTGAGGAAGAAGCCTTGCCTGTGAACAAGCTGTCATTCTTGCCAAACTATCTTGTTATCTTTTATCTCCACCTATATTGTTTTTAACCTCTCCCCCTGACCGCCCCCACCCCCCGCTCTTTTTTTTGCTGGCTCTTTCTTCCAGTGAAAGGTGTAGTCTGTATAGGTCCTTTGAAAAAAGGCTATGGCAATGTGGATGCAATTTTTATAATGTGAAATAAAAATAAAATCCTAATACCCCCAGAATAAATGGACCCCCTTTGGTCAAAGAGACCCCAGAAAAACTTAAGAAATTAAGTTTTCTGAGCCTATGCACAAAGTGCCCTTATGTCCTCTGTTTACCTTTTGAAGCCTAATTTTACTGTATTTTAATGTTAAGTCTCCACCCCAAAGTGAACATGGGACATACATGCTTACTTACTACACATGCCTGAGACCTCCCTCATGAATATTCATAGATCTTCCTGTAACCCATTGAATATGTATATTTAGCCAACTCATTTAGCATAAAACTCCCATCCCACCTTTGCCCCAGTGAAGTGCCTGCTTTTGGTCTCAACCTTCCTAGCCTAAAGGTTGCAACTCTTTTAAGAAATAAAGCTCTCCTTCCAAATTTATATTTTCATGATTTTTAAGTCAACAGTAGACCAGGGGGAAAGGACCTTTACAAATATGCCAGTATCCAATATTTAAAATTCCTGTTTAGAACACTGGGAGTATATACCTCTGACAAAGACCAATTATTTGGAGGGTTGGACCTCTCCTTCTGTTTGCCCTCCTAGTCCTTTTCCCCACTGTTTTTGAACTCAAATTGGGATTCATGGAATAGGTGACTACAAATGCAACTGCCTTTTGGATTAATTCCTTCCATCTACGCTAAACTCCTATATCCATGTTGAACATTGGATATTAAGGAATCATCCATTAGTTTTGCCTTTGTCCTAAAACAAATAGGGAAGAGTTGTGATGGAGGGAGATTGTGAAGCTGAGAGGAGAATTCCTGGGCTGCTCTGCTTGGGGAAGTGGATTTTGTGCCTTATGTGTTCTCCTTACCCTGGCGTGCAGGGTAAGCACTTGGAAGCTAAGTTCTCATTCAGCCCAGAAGGGCAGATTGCTGGAGCAATAGCTCCTTAGGATGCCTTTAAAAGGACAGTGTGCAGTGGGCAGGGTGGATTGCTGGAGACTCACCTGTTTAGTGCTTGGGTTTCTGAGAGGAAACTAACCAGCACACAGGAAGCACAATCAATTGACTTGAGATCCCCAAGAGCACTTGTGGGATTTGTTGTGATCACCCAAGAAGCCTATTTTTGTCCATTGCCAACTAGCAGGGTACTAGCTTAGGCAAGTGCAAAGTCTGAGGCCTCTCAAAGATACTTTGGGGGCCTTGCTTTCCCTCCACCCGTGGCTGAACAGGGCCAGCCCCATCTGAATCCTGAATAGGGCAATAGACTTTCCAGCAGCTCATGGACACTTTCTTTCTATAACATATTAACTTCTAAGATTTGCTTAGGGCTTTCTAATTCACCAAGGCTTTTCCTTACTTTGTGTCATTTGAACCTCAAACAACTGTTGAGGTGGACCTCTCCCCACATTGAGGGTGCTCCCTCTGCCTGCTACCCCACCTGGACCTGCCTGCAGACTTTAGCTGGCCCATTCCTGCTTTCCCATGGTGCCAGGGATAACGCAGTATCAAGGATTTCCTTGGATTGTTGTGAACTGAATCCAGGCTCATAGGGTCTCTCCCAGCGGTCTCATTAGTTTAAACCGTTAGAGGTAAGGCAGCCGTGAGTGAAAATGAGTTTGATTTTCAAAATAAGCGCCTCTCAGGGCTGTTGCCTTCCTGTATTTTATTTTTAATAAAGATCTCAAATGTATTTTAATAAAACAGAAAAAAAACATGTTTCTGTAATAATAATGTTTGAGGCTTTGTCCGGTTGCATTAGGGAATTTTTTTGTATGTATATGAGGGGAAAACACTCTTGCTTTTGTACCACCAAAGCCCATCATTCATATAATCATGGGAGTTGTCCTCCCACCCTCCACCAGGTATTTACTGAAGGCCTTCCACAGTTCAGGCACTGTGTTAAGCCTCCCTTTAAGAGGAAGATGAGGAACCTCAGTGCTGAGCCTGAAGGGGATTCTAAGGAAGAAGCCACAAGGAACCAGCCAATGTCAAGGAACCCAGGAGCAGATGAGAAGGGAGTCAGGTAAGCAGAACAAAAAAGGTAAATAAGTAGGTAAACATATACAAATCAGACCTTTCTAAGACCCAGAAATGCATAAGCATATGGTAGAAGGGTTCAGTAAAAAGAATATAGCTGCAACCAACCATATGCCAATATGGAACAACATAGAATGGTTTTGGATGGTTTCAAATATTCTGACAGTTGGTTAAATTTATAATACTTACCTAATATATTTTATCTGTGTGTATACATACATACACAGATGTACATATATGTACACACAGATAGATATAAATTTTTTCTCTTCCTTTAAAAATTAATTTCTGTGCTAATATTGATAAAACTTATTGATTATTGACACAATTATAAAATTATTTCAAAGTTAGAAACAAAGTGTGATTAACTTTGATATGCAGTCAAAATTTTATATGATCATATACATTTAAAGTGTAAAAAGAAAAAACAAACTGGCTTGGAGACCACCATGATGCTTTCTCAGTGAGGGGAGAGAGACCCCACAGTACCATGGTGAACTGGGGCTAAAAACCATGAATCTTGTTCTACACAGTATATGTGACTCTAGGACAGGAGTCAGTAAACTAAGGCCTGTGGACCAAGTCCAGACTGCAGCTTGCTTCTATAAATAAAAAACACAGCCACACCCATTTTTTTACTATTGTCTATGGTTACTTTAGCCCTACAATGGCCGATCTTCCCAGTTGGGAAGATCACCTTGTGGCCCCTTAATGTCTAACATAGTTACTCCCTGACTTTTTAAGAAAAAATTTGTGGGCCAGGCGCGGTGGCTCATGCCTGTAATCCTGGCACTCTGGGAGGCCAAGGCGGGTGGATCGCTCGAGGTCAGGAGTTCGAGACCAGCCTGAGCAAGAGCGAGACCCCGTCTCTACTAAAAATAGAAAGAAATTATCTGGACAACTAAAAATATATATAGAAAAAATTAGCCGGGCATGGTGGTGCATGCCTGTAGTCCCAGCTACTCGGGAGGCTGAGGCAGTAAGATCGCTTAAGCCCAGGAGTTTGAGGTTGCTGTGAGCTAGGCTGACACCACGGCACTCACTCTAGCCCAGGCAACAAAGTGAGACTCTGTCTCAAAAAAAAAAAAAGAAAAGAAAAAATTTGTGAGCAAGGATCCCTGTGTGGCATTTGGGAGTAGAAAAAGTTTGTGCTGTGTTCATGGCTGGACAATAAGAATCAGTGCCAGAATCTATGCAGCAAAGCTTAGGATCTCTTTATAGAGAACTCTTCACCTCTGAATGAGTGGGCTCTTCTGGGGTATTGCTTACTCAGGAGTCCTACTGTGTGGAACCATGTGCCTATTATCACATAGACTCTCTTTGAAACCTGACCACTCCTGTGAATTCTGGGTCTACCTCCCCTCTCTGAATGGACAGCACATAGAGAAGGCCCTTCATTTGGGGGAGTCAGGAAGGACAAGGTTAGTAATCCCATGTCTGATTCCCACCATGTCCTCAGTGAGCTGGCCATTGCAGAGAAAGGAGCCCTAATACTCGCTGCTTCCTCTGCCTTTGTATAAATTGAGGCTTGAAACTTACATTCCAGAAAAACACAAAAGACAGGGGCTTCATGTGATCCCTGCCAGTTTAAAACTTTGCTAGTTTGACTTAGATTTTCCAGAGCTATAGAGTCAGAAGTGCAAGGGATTATTCTTCTCCCATGATATAAGTACAGTATTTCATAAGAAATGAAAGCCTGGGGCTATCTGCATTGACATCTTCCTCATGCAATACATATGTTCCTTGGTTTCAGTATGCGTCAGTATAAATGCATTTGGAAAGAACCATTCTGATTTCAGGATAGTCTGGACCTGGTGGGATGATATGCTGAGACAATAGCTAAGGTCAAATTGAAGTAGCTTAACAATTAATATTGTAAGAAATTGATTTTTATAATTAAAACATAGTTCAATAATTTTCTAGATGGGCACATGAGTAGTTTCTTGATATTATCATTTTCTGTCTTTTACTCTCATTCCTTTTCTTAAAAACTAATGTTATTTTTTCTATTCTAAAACATTTATTATAAAAAATTCAGAAAGAAAATTAAAAAGAAAAAACTCTCTATAATTCTCCTATCTATATATATATTGGCATATTTCCCTCTAGTATTTTTGAGTGCATATATTTCAATGTTGCTGTGATCATATATCATATTCAAAATGGTACATATACCTTTTTGGGAAAAATATCTGGCCTTAAAAGTAGAAAAATAAAACACAGTCTTTGTAGAAAATGTGAAAATACAGAAAAGTATAAAAAGGTTCAGATTCTGGTAATATGGCAGAGTGGATGTTCAGAGGAATCTCTCTACCCGTGTAGCACACTTAAAAATGCTAGATCTGGAACTGATGTGGAAAAAAAAAAAAGAATGCTAGATAAAAGAGGAAAAACTTTGTTTTTAATGCACAGTCGAATTAAGGGAAAATACGGGAATATTCCTGAGGCAAAATCACAGAAAGGCAGGAAACTAGAGAGAAGCATACTCTGGGGCTGATGTTTAACCTGAGAATATCCACTGATCCCTATGAAATAGAGTGGGTTTAAAAGACCACTTATGCTAGAAAAAGATATAAGATAAGGTCTAAACAGGTGGAAGATTAGAGAACATGCTCCCTCAGCAAAGCTGAAACTCCCTGAAAGGCAACATCATACTCAGGGTGGAACAAAACTAAAAAAAACAAACTGCCCTGTTTGTGGACCAGATTGGAGGGCAAAGAAAAAAAATCTCTCTAGAAATTCCTAAGCCATAAGTTTATACTCGAAAAGGATTAGGGCTAGAATTCATGCTTTTATTTGGCCTTAAAAAACCCCAGTTGAAAATTTAATTTAAAGTGGTCCTGGATTGGTTGTGTCCTCAGGTCTTTGGCAGGAACAAATGCAAATCATCTCTGGAGGGACTCACATTAAACTCAAGCCTCAATGAATTCCACAGATAAAGTGCCAAGGAATATGAGCTTACAGGCATAAATCACTGAATATATGAGGAAACAAGCTGTGAAAGAGAGTCAGCAGAAACCATTAACCATAGAATTAGATCAGCAAAGACTGTATATGTTGAAATGATCAGTAATAAGATATAAAAGAAGTATGTTCAATGTTTAAAGAAATTAAATAGAGGTTACTGAAAGTATATTAAGAGACAATATATTTTCATAGTAGAAAAAGAACTGAATAGAATTTCTAGGAATGAAAAATATAATGATGAAAATTAGAAAACTATAGATTGGTTAAATAGCAGATTTGACACAGTTGAGGAGAGATTTAGTAAGATGGAAGATAGGTGTAAATAAATTTCCTAGAATTCATCACAGGGAGACATGAAGATGGAAAATATAATAGAGAAGTTAAGGGATATGGATAATAGAAAGAGAAGCTACAATATATGTCTAATCATAGTCCCAGGAGTGAGTTGAAAGAATGAAAGATAATATTAGAAAGCATAATAGCTGAAAACATACCAGAATTAATAAAAGATACCAATCCTAGATTCAGTATATTCAAAGAACCCTAAGCCTAACAATTAAAAGAAAACCCACACTTACATATGTCATTGTGTTTACACCCATATACATCTGCTATTATAAAATGGAAGAATACAATAATCAAAGAAAAGATCTTAAAAGCAGTAAGAGAAAAGAGGAGAATTACCTACAAAGAGGGTATAGTTGACTTTGAATAGCAACAGAAGCAGCCAGAAGGCAGTGGAATAAATGTTCACAAATTGAACTCTCCAGTTAAAGGACAAAGTTTGCCACATTGAATTTTAAAATATTTATCCAATGACTGTTTACATAAGACACATCTAAAACATACGAACACAGAAAGGTTAACAGCAAAAGCATGAGAAAAAAATATATGCAGGTAAACAGTAACAAAAGAAAAGTTGGCATAGCTATGTATATTATTATCAGATAAAATATACTTTAAGGCAAAAGGCTTTACTAGAGATGAACAGCGTGTCTAAACGTTAGTTAAAGCTTCAACTCACCATAAAGATATAATAATTTTAATCTTGGATGCACCTATTTACATAGTTTTTAATTGATGAAACTCTGAGGAAAAACAGACACAGCTACAAAGTAGGAGATTTTAACACACATCTCTCAATAATTGATAAATGAACCAGAAAAAAAATAATCAAGAACATAGAAGATTTGAACACTACAAAAAGCAATTCTGGTGGGGCACTGTGGCTCATGCCTATAATCCTAGCACTTTGGGAGGCCAGGGTGGGAGGATCTCTTGAGGCCAGGTGTTCAAGACCAGCCTGAGCAACATAGCAAGACCCCTAAAAAAAATTAGCCAGCCATGGTGGCACGCCTGTAGTACCAACTACTCAGGAGGCTGAGGCATTAAGAGCCCAGGAGTTCAAGGCTGCAATGAGCTATGATAGCACCACTGTACTCTAGCCCAGGCAACAGAGTGAGACAGTAGCAAAGAAAATAAAAAAAGCAATCCTATTCTAATGGCCATATAGAGCACTTTACCCAACAAATGGGGAATATATATTTGTATCAAGTTTTCATGGAACATTTAAAAGACATGATTCTATGCAATTAAGCAAATATTTACAAATTTTAAAGATTTTGTATTATTCAGACCATATTCTATGACTGCAAGGCTAACAAATTAGAAATAAAAACCAAAAAGATAACTTAAGAAAACTCTCATTTGTAAATTTTGACACTTACTTTTAGATAACCCATGTGTCAGAAATAACAGGTATTTAAAAACGTGTTAAATCAAAAAGCAGTAATGAAATTGACCATTAGACAGATTTTTATTAAAAACTAAACATATGTATAGATGTATACATGAGATACAGTCAGGAAATTAACTTCCCAAGGATACCTGGGAAAGAATTTTTATTCAGAATGAGAGAAAGTAAGATTAGGTTATTTACTAAATTAATGGATTGGCAACTTCACAGGGAATGAACGCTATTTTGTCTTAGCCTGTTTGCCCACAGTCTTTGTATTCAGACCATAAAGACAGAGTTTATGCTCAAATTATTCATGATACTATTAGTACTAATTAGGTCTCCATGGCTTCTTGGTTGGGAATTATTGGAAAAATTAGATAAGGCATATAGACTGTGACAGATTGTGGTTGTTGTAAACTACAGATTGTAGGTATTACTTACAGGATTCTTTAGCATTAAGAACTGAGTAATAAAAAAAACTACATAATAAAACCTGTGGTATTTGGTTGTACTCAGAGGGAAATTTATAGTCTTAAATGTATGTGATAGTTAGACGGAAATGCATAGCTTATTATGGTTATATTAGAGAATAAGAAAGGTTGAAAATAAATAAGCAAAGCATCCAAATTAGGAAGTTAAAAAATAGAATACACTTATGAAAACATAGAAGAATGAAAATAACAAACAAAAGAACAGAAATTAGTGAACTATGAAGAAAAGTTACAGTAGAGGGATCAACAAAACTAAACATTTTGAAAAGCCTTAAGATATTGATAAATCTCTGGCAGGAATGCTTAAGAAAAAAGCAGCAGAAGCTACAAATAAACTATAACATAAGCTATAAATAAATATCAAGAATGAAATGAGACAAAATTATTGATGCAGGCAAGTTTAAGGATATTACAAAAGAATGCTGTGAATAACTTAATTGCAATGAAAGTAAAAGTAAGAGAAATGTGGAATTTGTAGAAAGTATAAATTATCATAAAATACAAAATGGGAATAAAGCAGCCAGAATTCAACTACCCTTTTTGTCAGTCCTGTCCATTGCTCTGTCCCTAGTACCTGTCACATAGTAGGGTCACATAATTAAATTCAGATACAGAAACTATTAAGATTTTGGTGTATTTGTCTTTACATATGTCTTAAAACACAGCTCATTTGTATTCTGATTTTTAAGCATCGGTAATGCAGATAACTTCACAGATAATAGATAAAAAATGATAAAAAACAAAATGTAATGACAGACAGCATCTGCTTTGTTATTCTTTATCACTTAAAAAACTACATGAGTTTCAAAGCAGCTAATCTTATCTAAATTTCCTTGGCAATGAAATGAACAATATGTTCTTTGTACAACTGTGCTTTCATGGAGCATAAAAGAGAGATTTTTCTAGCAATTCTTCTGGGACAGCATCCTAGCCACATAGTGTTTGATCATTATTAGCAAGTACTGGAACAGGATTATTATTATTTCATGATGTTATTAAACAAAATTAGCAATCTCTGGAGAGTGAGGAATATGGCTTAAGATCCCAGTTTCCTGGCACTCTGACAGATGTGGAAACAAAAAGGGAAAAATAGTGTGAGACCTTATAAAGAAAGATTGCTTCTGACTGTAGTCCTCATGTGCAAACACACAACTCTGGATTTTTCTTTTCTTTTTTTTTTTTTTTTGAGACAGAGTCTTGCTCTGTTGCCTGGGCTAGAGTGCCGTGGCATCAGCCTAGCTCACAACAACCTCAAACTCCTGGGCTCAAGCAATCCTACTGCCTCAGCCTCCCGAGTAGCTGGGACTACAGGCATGTGCCACCATGTCCAGCTAATTTTTTCTATATATTTTTAGTTGTCCAGATAATTTCTTTCTATTTTTAGTAGAGACGAGGTCTCACTGTTGCTCAGACAGGTCTTGAACTCCTGAGCTCAAACAATCCACCCACCTCAGCCTCCCAGAGTGCTAGGATTACAGGCGTGAGCCACCATGCCCGGCCTCACAACTCTGGATTTTAAAATGAGCATAGATAACCTGTGAGTTCTTTGTAATCACAACTTTTGTGTATCTTTGCTTCGATGAAATAATTTTTCAAGAAATTTTTTTCAAAAAAGATACATGAGTGATATATGTTTTTAGCACTTGCTTATCTTAGAATGTCTTTTTGTTGCCTTCCCAAAAGAAAGCAAACAGAAATCCAAGCAGAAAATTCTTGAGGACCCTACCCCCTCATCCTCACAAATTAGCATTAAGTATTTTTTTCTAGGTACATATGTACATATGTAAAGGTATAGAGAAAATTGAGAAAGAATACATACTAAATTTTCAACAGTAGTTATCTCTGTTAAGTAAGAAAGGCTTTTTGAATGTGCACACATGTATGTGATGTTGGGGGTGGGCAATAGTCAAAGACTCATTAATATTACCTGTAGTATTTTAATTTTTTTTAAGCAAGGAAAAAGTGAAACATTAACAGTAAATTTAAAACTTAAAACAATCTCTTAGTCATAACATTTTTTCATCAAAATTTTATAGACATTGTTTTATTGCTTTTTGGCTCTTAATTCAATAAATTTCTTCAACAGGTTTTTAATGCCAAACATGCATCACTGAACAGGGGATAGAATGATGAGCAAAAATGGACTTCGTGGAGCTTACAGCAAACTGAAAGAGAGAGACCCCAATCAAGCAATCATAAAAACAAAAGCAAGACAAAACAAAAACCCACCATGGTAAGTGCTTTGAGGTGCCTGCTGCCTATGAGAGCAGGTAACAGGAGAATGGTCCTGGTCAGGAGGTCAGAGAGGAGCCCCTGAAGAAATGACTGTATGAAGCAGGAGAGGAACACTTCAGGGAGATTGAGCTCTGAGTGTAAATTCCTGTGGTAGGGGCCATGCATGACACTTAAGAGGGACTGAGAAAAAGTTGGTATGTCTGAACAGAAATAAGTGGATCTGGAGAGGTAGGTAGGAACTAAAATGTGGAAAGCCTTGTATGCCAAGATAAGAATTTGGTTTTTATCCTAAAAACCAAAGGAAGCAATTGGAAGGTGTAAATTTGGGAGTGACATACAAAGATTTGTATCACAAGGAGGTCCGTCTGGATATTGTGTGGAGAATTGAATGCAGAGGAGCAAGGGTGAAAGAGGAAGACCAAAGAGGAGTCAATGGCAGTAGGCTGGTAGAGAGATGATGGTCGCTCACACTAGAGTGAGAATGGCTGTAGAAATGGAAAGGGAAGTATATTTGAGAGACATTTGGGAGAAAACATATACAAGGCTCTGTAATCAATTGGGCATGGCTCAGTGAGAGAGAGGAATGTGTCAAGGACAACTCCTAGTTTCTGAATGAAGTGATGAGTGAGTGATTAATGATGGCATCCATGGAGATGTCACAAGAAGAGAACTAGGTTTGGAGAGAATACCATACATTTAGTTGTGCATGTGTTGAATTCAACAACATTTAAAACATGTAAGTGGAGATGTCAAGTAGACAGTGATTCTGCAGATCCAGACCCAAGGAGAGGTCCAAACTGGGGATTTGATTCAGAGAATCAGTGGCATCAAGGTGATGCGTAAAGCTGTGAGTCTGGATGACATTGCCTAGAGAGTAAGTACAAAGAGAGAAAAAAGTGCCGCCAAACCAAGCCTTGAGGAGCATCAACATTCAGTGGCTTGTCAGAGGAGGATAAGCCTGATAAAAGGGATATTGGGGGAGCTGTCAGAGAGGTACGAGGGAAATCAGAGGGGTTCTGGGTTATGGAAACCAAAGAAAGAGCATTTTTAGGAGACATCAATTGACAATGTTGAGTACTATCAAGGATCAAAATCTAAAATGTCTGTGGAGTTTTGTGACTTCTTGTATAACTTGCAACTAATATTAATTAAAAGCAAATTTATATTGCCCCAAAGTGGAAATTTTTTTAAAATCCCTTGCTGGCACTGAGTTGTTGAATATTTTTGCAATTTACACATATAACTAGCATGCCTCAATCCTATATCCAGATATATAACTATCACTTGAATTCAGCAGTTGCATTCAGCCAAAAAAAAAAAAATCAGGAAACTGAATAATGTATGGCATAGTACTGTGTTGTAGAGACTTTAACATGCATCTGCAAGTTCTTGGACATTTTTCCCATTAAAAGGTAGACTCTTGGTGTGGTATAATCCTAGCACTCTAGGAGGCTGAGGCAGGAGGATTGCTTGAGGTCAGGAGTTCAAGACCAGCTTGAGTAAGAGCGAGACCCTGTTTCTACTAAAAATAGAAAAATTAGCCAGGCATTGTAGCTCAGGAGCTGAGGCAGGAGGATTGCTTGAGCCCAGGAGTTTGAGGTTGCAGTGAGCTATGATGATGCCACTGCACTCTACCTGGAGCGACTGAGTGAGACTCTGTCTCAAAAAAAAAAAAAAGAAAAGAAAAGAAAGGTAAAGTCTAGTTTCCTCCTCTTGAGTAGAGGCTGGAGGCTTAGTGGCTTGCTTCTAATGAATAGAATGTCATTGAATGCTACATGACTTCCAAAGCTGGGCTAGGAACAAGTTTCTGCATGGCTCTCTCTCTATGTGCCGTTAGAACCCTGAGCCACCATGTAAGAAATCTGGCTACCCTAAAGCTACCATGCAGGAAAGGCCATGTGGAAAGACGATGCAGAGAGAAGGAGATGCTTAAGGAGTCCCAATTATGCTTGTATCCCTAGCCCATGCACCAGACATGTGAGATTTGAGTGAGTTGTGGTTTTTTTTTTTTTTTTTTTTGAGGCAGCTCCAGCCCCATTACTGTCTGCAACTGTGTGGGAGACCTTGAGTGAAAACCACCTTGCTGAGCCCAGTCAGATCCCAGAATCATGACAGCAAATAATAAATTATTGTTGTTTGTTTCATATCATTAATCTTGAAGTGATTTGTTATGTAGCAGAATGTGTTTATTAAGAACCAGGGAATTAATTTTTAGTATAAATTTTAAATATGCCTGCCAAGAAATTATCTGGTTTGGAAAATGAAAAAATAAAATTGAAGAAGCAAAAAAGTTAAGTGGGAAACATTTTTTCCTGGCATAAAAAATGAGAAAAAATAATGTAAACAAATTTCAAGTAAGACTTTGTTATTATATCTTTATTCTTAATGTATATGAATAACTAATACATTTATAAGTGATTTGAAATTCTGAAACAGGCATTTTCAGTAGGCTAAAATGTTAATTTAGTATGTTTAGTAGAGTCCTTATTTTGAATAGTAAGAATAAGGTATACAATTTTAAAATAGAATATCAATTCTTTTCCTTTCTTCCTCATCTGAACAAATGTCGAACAAATACTTAAGAAGTATTTGTTTGAAGAATCACCAAAATACTAAAGCTTCATTGTGTGCCTGCAGGAAAGAGAGGGAGAAAGAGTACCTTAGTGCAAGGGTAGCTGTTCATGTCCCTGTTTGGTGCTGGAATCAGGATGCAGGGAAGAAGAGGAGGAACAAGCTCTTTTCAGGTGGATTTTGGTTGCCAGGAAGAGACAAATGAAGCATGAAATAGATTTGTTTTCACAGTCTAACTTTCTATAGTTAGTTAAAATTCCTCCCATATTTTGACAGTTGTTTTTTTTCCATCAGTGTTTTCCTTATCACTGGGGTTTCTAGTATATGTATTTTCATGGGAATTTTGGAGAGGTTGCATAGGGGCTGCTAGGTAGATGTGATTTAAATTGGAAGCCATCATCTCACTTGCATGAGAATTAACAAATTACCCACAAATGATGTTTTGACTACCAGCTACAGAAGATGCTGGCCCCAGGGAGCTTAAGATATTAATGGTCTAGTGTGCAGAGGGGGGGAAAAAAGATATCCAGGGACTAAGGCTAATGGATCCCCTTAGCAATCCCAGGGGCTAGGGAGGTTGAGCAGGACCACTAAACCACACATGGTGGTGCAGATTGGGCAGAGTCAAGGGGGCTGATAGGAGCTGAAATTCAGCAAGCTCTGTTGTCAAGCGTTGGCTCAGATGAAGGGAGACTTTTTGCTATTTGGCCCTCTAGAGAAGATGACTTTTGTTAATTTGCACAAAGGCACCTTACCGGCTAGCAGAGACTCTGAGTGAGTGTGTATGTGTGTATTTATAGGAGTATATACAGTTATAGATGATAAATGTGTGGTAAGTGAAGGTGAGTTCTCAAAGCTTGGGAAATTTACTTTCTGACCAATGTCTTGGGAAGTTGGCACTTGCTTGAGGTGCCATAATTGAGTTTCTGCTACATGTTAATGTAACAGAATATAGCTAATCACATAGTTTCTGTTCATTTCTGCCACTATATTTCATATTCACTCCTTTCTATTCTGCTTGAGCCAATCATGCCTGGTACATAGTATGTACTCAATAAATTATAGCTGCTATTTATGTAATATCAAGGTCAAGGGATATAGAGGGATTTTCTTTAAAAGAAAAATTTTCTTGTCTTGGAAGATGACTACATGAAGGGAAGTGAAGAAGGTGTTTATCTAACATTAGTGCCATTTTGTTACAACAAGTGCAACCTTGGATCATTAACATTTCTTAAATGAGGCCCGGCATGGTGGCTCACACCTATAATCCCAGCAATTTGGGAAGCCAAGGCAGGAGGGTTGCTTGAGCCCAGGAGTTTGAGACCAGCCTGGGCAACATAGCAAGATGTTGTCTCTACAAAAAATTTTTAAAAAGAATTAGCCAGGCATGGTCCCAGCTACTTGGGAGGCTGAGACAGGAGGATCATTTAAGCCCAGGAGTTTGAGGTTACAGTAAGCTATGATTGTACCACTGCATTCCCACCTGGGAAGAGAGAGAGACCTGCCTCTGAAAAAACAAACAAAAAAACCTATGCACTATACTTTGCTATGCCAAGACAGGAATAGTACAGCCAGAAGGAAATAAGCCCCTTCCTCTGATGAGGTAACTTTTAAGGAAAGAGAATTGAACCCTGGAAAAGGTCTTGGGGCTGCAGCAGATAGGTGTTGTTCCCTTGGGAGCCATCTGATACCTGACAGATCCTTCTGACCAGCAGTAGCCAGACCAAACTACTTCCACTCCTGGCACAGGAGGTGCCCTTCCTAGAAATAAATGTTTCACGCCAGCCAGGGGAACTCACTTGGACCATTCTGTGTTGTCTACCACACTATAGTGAACAGACTCCTGTTTAAATATCTGAGTGTGTAGGATGCTTGAATTTGATTGAATACCCCCAGGATTAGACAGGTTGCAAGAACAAAGTGCTCCTATTGCTGGGGGCAGCTAGGCCAAAGTATTAGCCCAGTTCTAGGTCTGGGTCTGTGGTAAGGTGCCCTGAAAGGCTACAGAATTCTGAGTTCAGTGGAAAGTGAAACCCCAGGATTTCCTTGGACTACACTGAAGATAGGTGGAAATCAGAAATCAGAAATGCCTCCTAGATTTAGTGTTACTATACTGCTATCTCCAAGAAGAATGTCCCTCTGTCTGCTTTTGATGTCTCCTTAGCCAGAAAGTCCCTTTTCATGTTCTGTTAGGGAAACACAACCCAGGCCCATCTAAAGTAGAAGCCAATCCCTGTGGGCCAGTTAACTTCATTCTGTTCCTTGGTATCATCTGTACTGCTGACATCATTTGTAAAATGCATTGCTTTTGGTACAGATGGGGCTGACCAAGAGAATAGGGAGAATCATTTGAATTATTACATCTGGGAATCCAGAGAAAGTGGTTTGAGCTAGGCTTACGTGAGGATAGTGGCTTTACAAAACCAAGCATACTGGAGACACAGCTAAGTTGCTGTCCCAGATCCTTCACTGGGACAAGGAGCCCAGCAGCCCTGGACTCCTCAGAGAAGAAAGACCTAAATCCCTGAGAAGGGTGTGAAATGTGAATTCATGGCTTGCCATCTGGCTTGAAGACTCTCATGACCAGGAGATAGCCGGTTTGGAGCATGACGTTTGTAGACCCCGTCTGTGTCCTGTGGGCCAGGACTAGCTTCTCAGAGAGCTGTGGCACCAGATCTGTGGATGGAGACAAGGAGAGGTGAGAGGAACTGCCTGTTACTGCAAGTGCCATTTTGATTAGCACCAAGAAATGTTCTTTCTTAGCGGGCTAGAAAATCCTTGCTGAATGAACTTTTAAAATCATAAGACATGGGCTCGGGACATTAACAAATGCTGACATGCATCAACACTTATTTCTAATCTCAATTAGATACTCACTCTTCTTTGGAATCCAGCTACCCCAGCTACTAGCGATGTTGTCATTAGCTGGAGGCTTACAGGGCCCCTGGAACTGAGCTTATTAAGAATAAATGAGCCTTGGGTTCGGACTCCTGAGGGGTTTTGCTTTCTGAAGCTAGGCACAAATAAAAACTCAGCTGCCTAGGCTTTGCATTATCATATTTTCTGTGTTATATTGGTCTCCAGGGAATGTGCTTTATACATTTCTAAGTTGTTTGTTTTGTTTTTAACAGAGGAGATCAAGTTTTAAACAACCCTCAATTATCAGAGAATCCCCCTTTAAAATTTGAGCAGCAAGATGACTATTTTAAAATATCCCTTTCTCAGTCAATAGTTTCTCCCTGAGCCTTGGTCCTGGCTGT
This sequence comes from Lemur catta, assembly GCF_020740605.2. Taxonomy (NCBI): domain Eukaryota; kingdom Metazoa; phylum Chordata; class Mammalia; order Primates; family Lemuridae; genus Lemur; species Lemur catta. The sequence goes on from NC_059128.1 coordinate 32,331,394, forward strand.
TGGCTTCACTGCGCAGCCACTGCTTCTTGCTCTAGTTAGCATCTGTTGAGTCCAACCCAGCTATAGGCCGGGGAATGATTTCTAATTTTCCTGTTGCCTCATCAGCAAAATTGACAGCTAAATTCCAGTTGCTGAGGCTTTATTACTTTTGAAGTTGTGAGAGGCAGAAAAGAGCACAGCTGGGTCCCTCATCCCAGGTGGAGTTTGCAGGACTGGCAGATAGAGGAATCAGCCTTTGACTGCTAACTGAGGACAATTTAGTCTGAATATGATTGTGGGGAGATGAAATTTGAAACCCTCAATGTTGGTTTCTGTGAATACGCTTTCAGGAGGGTGCAGCCTAAAAGGCCAAGGGACAAAACATTTTAAGAAGTTCAGCTGTTTCAGTGAGACAGGTATGGTGGGTTGTCGTGACCGGATAACCCATCCACCCAGCATATTTGCTTATCTCCTGCTTTCTTGGAAATGCCACAGCCAAGAGGCAGTAGAGCTTAGCCTGAGGACAGGGTGGCACAGGTGTGGTGGAATTGTGGTGATGTTTCTTGTTATGTGTAATTCTGTGGACAGAGGAGGCCGGTGAAAGCTTTTCACGCGTAGGGTCTTTGTTGAATCCTTGGATAATTATTTTGTGGCCATAAATGTTCTTGTTGCTATTTTCTGACATGCATGTGTACTCTAGAAAAGACTCCTGTTACGGCAAAACAGCACTTTCCCAGGAAGCGCATGCTCAACCATCCTTTCTCCTGTGCCTTTGCTCAAGGTGGTAATTTAGCAAAAGAGTGTAATTATGCAAGTGCAAAAACCTTTAAACTGGATGGTAAGGGGAAATTCTGTGGTGCTTCTCAAAATAGGCCAGGTGTAAGTATAAGGTACTGAGACGGATATGTAAATTTTTACATACCTATATAAAACAAAAGCAAGAATTCTGAACTCTGGCTTCCCTCTTCCCCAGCTTAACTTAGGGTAATTGAAGGCAGACCCTGGACACATTTTGCTACAGCATTGTTTTCTCTATTTTTGGTTGTAAACTCTCATTGAGAGTTCCTGTTGTTTCTAGTTTATGTGTTAATCATCTCTAAGGAGGGAAGGTCTCTTCTGACCTGGGGCTTACGGTTGGAAAGGGCAGAAGTTTTCTTATTGGATTCTCTCACTTTGCACGTGGTTGCTTTTAGAATCTTCTCAGCTCCTGGACTGGAGATCTGGTGGAGGTGAACTGTCAATTTCTAGCATTCTGTAGTCTTTCTTTTATTCTCATATTTTCCTAAGTATTCCAAGAAAAGGGTGTATCAGGTTACCCATTTTCTACCATTTTTTCCAGAAATCTTTCCTCTGTTATTTTAATAACACTTCCTTTTTCCCACTTGTGGCTGGTGTTTGAATAAGGAGCTAGTATGGGCCTAAAATTCTTCTAAGTTTCTTAGTAGAGAGAATCTTAAGGCACCTGAAATTAACAAGAGTATTTTGCAACACAAGCATTTCTGACACATGAGTTACATATACATTTCCATGAATTTATTCCAACAATGATGCCATTGCTCAAAATGCCAGCACATCTCCTCTTCTGAAATTGTCCCCCAAGCTGGTTGGCAAATTATTTGGGAAAACCTGTCATAAAGTAATGCACAGTCTCACCATTTTTTTTTTTTTTAACCAAAACCAGTATTGCACAGTTGGGTCACCTCCATTCACTTTTATCTATCAAAATGGGCTCCAAGCAACTTTTTTCTCAGAATCAAATTCATCTTCAAAGGATGAATATTTACCAGCCACCATTAATGAAATTCTAAAGAAAATGCCACAGGCTATGAAAGCAATTCCCAAAATGAAGCTCCATGAATTTTTTACATGGCAGTAGTGTTTGACTAGTATGGAAACTCCCAAAGAGACTCTGTTGGAGCAAATAACACTTGTTTAGATGTAGAAGTTCTGATAAGTTGGTTAAAAAGAGAGTCTCATTTGGTCTGGGAAACAAGATAAGTTGGTTTTAAAAGAGTGTCTCGTTTGATCTGGGATATGAGATAAATGGGTCCCAGCTCTGCCTATGAACATGGGTAAAGTGCTTAGCATCTCTAGATTTCTGATTCTTCACATTTAAAATGAAGGGCCTAGGTGAGATAATCTCCTAGGACTCTTTTAGCTTCAATACACTATGATTCATTCATCAAACATTTATTGGGCAGCTACTGTAAGTGTTAGATACTGTTTTAGAAAATGTGATACAAAATCCCTTGTCATAAAAGATCTCAAAATCTAGCCAGGCATATGGATGATATATAATTTTTATATCATCAATATCATCATATGATGTACTCATATATTATGTAACATAATATAATATTATTGCTGAATAAACTGACTACCTGTTCGCCAGATATTTTTCTTTTCTTCCTGGGGCTCACAAGCTAGACTCTTTTCCCCACACAGACTTTCTTGCAGTTAATTAGGTGCAGCCAAGTGACTAAAGTCTGGCTAATCAGATACAGGCAGAAGTGACAAATGCCACTTCTAGGCCTGATACATGTAGCCCTCCCATGTGCAAACTTTCTCTCTTTCTCCACCTACTGGCTGAACAGAGAAAACTCCACAGAGCCAGAGGAATATGGATCCTCAAGGTAGACAGACAGACTGGGTCCCTGGATGACTGTATGGAACACAGGACTCCCCTATATATCCTGCCAACCTGCATTAGACTGTGATATGAGGGAGAAGTAGCATTTATTGTGTTAATCCACTCCAAATTTGAGACTGGTCGTTATTAATACAATAGTTAGGTTACCCTGCCTAAGATATTTACCTTATAAAGGAAGAGGCCTCAAGTCCTCAGATAACAGTAGTGAAGGCAGATACCCATTATAAGGGTATCTCAAGTGGGCAAAGAGCTAAAGGGAGCATGGCAGTGGGGTAGGAAACAGGGTACATGTATGAAGGAGGAAGGTAGCATAGAAAGACAGAGATAGACAGCAAGGAACAGACAATAGCATAATTATTAGAGTAGTTAATTGCCTAGCCCCAGGATATCTTTTTTAAAAATTACTTTAAAAAATGGGCTATCCAGGACTTTTAGAAAAAATGGGGAAGTAATGACCAAATGATCATTATTTTATTTCTCTAACACTTGCAGGGCAAAAGAAATTCTTTTGAAAATCATTCAGTCAAAAATGAAGCCTGGGTAACTGGTAAGAATGTTATCTGACATGATGGTGCTAAGACATTATTGCTTATGGTATTGCCGTTCAGAATTTGATGTGGAGCTTCCTAGAGATTTAAAATGCCATTTTAACATGGGACTATGTTAATAATATTAAAGATAAAATCTAAGTGAATGTTCAAATTCATCTAACAGCCCATGTATTTGGCTATTTTTAGCTCACTTGTAAGGAAGATAGCACTAAATTCAAATTGGAATTATACTGTGGCAGATAGAATAATGGGCCCCGAAAGATGTTCACATGCTAGTCCCAGAAACCTGCGGATGTGTTACTTTACATGACAACAGGGGTTTTGCAGATGAGATTTAGTCAAAGATCTTGAGATAAGAAAATTATCCTGTGTTATCTGGGTGAGCCCAGTATAACCACAAGTTCCCGTACAAGAGGGGGGCAGGAGTGTCAGAGTCAGAGCAGGAGATGGGACTATAGAAGCAGAGCTCAGAGTGATATGGAGCCATGTACCAAGGAATGTGGGCAACTTACAGAAGCTAGAAAAGTCAAGGAAATGGAACTTCTCATAGAGCCTTCAGAAGGAATGTAGCCCTGCCAACCCATTTTGGACTTCTGACCTGCAGAACTCTAAGATAATAAATTTGGATTATTTTAAGCCACTGAGTTTATGGTAACTTGTTATAGCAGCAATATAAAACTACTATATATGTATCACACTGTGGCCTGTGCATTCTCCTCTATTTTATCCATAAATAATTTTTAGGCTCTACTATGTATTAGTTACGCTACTATCTAAAGGGAAAAGAAGACTTTTTTAAAAAAGCTCTTTCCTATATTTTTTATGTTTTTGAAAAAAATTAATTTATTTAATTCTTACTATATTTATAAAGTGTTTATACTATATGCCTTATAGCATATATATTACATATGTAGGTATGTATGAAAGGTCTTCAAAAAGTTCCTGGAAAATGTGTCTTATGAAAAAAATGCATAGGTTTCAATTTTTTTGCAATAAAACAAACTCATACTAACTTGCTATGACATGTCTGAATAGGATCTAGTTTGAGGCACTAAGAAAGATAAGACATCAGTTTGAAAACAGCTGCTATCTGAGCAATACAAAATTCTGCTCAAATTGACATAAGAACAAATGTCAAATTTATGGTGACACTTGGGTGGAAAAATGGTGAAGTCTTCGATGCCTTATGAAAAGTTTATGGGGACAATGCCCCAAAGAAATCAGTAGTTTACAAATTGATAACTCCTTTTAAGAAGGGACAAGATGATGTTGAAGATGAAGTTGGCAGTGCCAGACCATCCACAACAATTTATGAGGAAAAAAATTAATCTTATTTGTGTCCTAATGAAAGAGGACTGACAATTAACATCAGGAAAAATAGCCAACACCATAGACATCTCAACTGGTTCAGCTTACACAATTACACAATTCTGACTAAAATATTAAAGTTGAGCAAACTTTCCACTGGATGCATGCCAAAACCATTGCACCCAGATTAGCTGCAGACAGGAGCAGAGCTTTCAATGGAAATTTTAAACAAGTGGGATCAAGATCCTGATGAATTTCTTTGAAGAATTGTAATAGGAGACAAAACATGGCTTTACCAGTACAATCATAGAGACTAAGCACAATCAAAGCAATGGCTACCAAGAGGTGGAAGTGGTCCAGTCAAAGCAAAAGTAGACCACTTGAGAGCAAAGGTCATGGCAACAGTTTTTGGGGATGCTCAAGGCATTTTGTTTGTTGACTTTTTGAAGGGCCAAAGAACAATAACATCTGCTTCATAGGAGAGTGCTTTCAGAAAGTTAGCCAAACCTTTAACTAGCAGAAAAACATCTTGAAGAGCTTTGCTAGAGAGTATTTCTCCACTACAACCATGCTCCTGCTCATTCCTCTGATCAAACAAGGGCAATTTTGTGGGAGTTTCAATGGGAAATCATTTGGCAACCACCTTACAGTCTTGGTTTGGCTCCTTCTGATCTTTTTGTTTCCTAATCTTAAAAAAATCTTTAAAGGGCACTGATTATCTCCCTTTTACAGGTGAGAAAACTGAACTGAGGGGAGTTGAAACCTGCAAGAAGGGACCAATGAGGGGGAGATCTCCATTTTGATGGCTTTAAGCCTGAGAACACACCAAACTTGGTTCTGTATGAACTGACCAAAATTCTGATAAGAAACCTGTATTCTTTCCACCTTGAAGAAACAGAGGATAGAGATCAGGAATTCCACAGTAACTGTAAAGAGAAACTAGAATCCTGGAAAGGAGAGAGTCAGAGCCCCAAATTCTGTCTGTAAACTCTGCTCAAGGCTCTGACTGACCCCTGCACCATGCATGCCTTGAACAGACTCCAAGTACCTTAGCCCAGTTGCCATATAGTCTCTGTGGCTCACGACCCTTATGAGAGAGCCATTTGCTGTCTTGGCACAATTGTCCTCTGTTGAGATCTCCTCTCTGGCCATGGGGTAGAGGCAATACTGCCCCTCTCTTGTCTAAACATCTCAAAACAAGTGTTGTGGGGCTTCTGATTCAAATGCAAAAAATGTGCTCACTCATGGACTCCCTTTATTTCCTGAGACCCAGTTGAAGTTCAGGACTTAGAGAAACTTGAAAAGGAATAAACTGATAACAGCAAAGAGTTTAGAAGGAGGGAATCATTGGAGAATATATAATTTCAAGAAATTCCCAGAAGAGGACAAATTAAAGTGTGTTGATTAATGAGTAAAGCAGAGGAAGCCATAGGGCAGGTGGGCCTGTAGGGGAAGTGAGAGCTGATCTTACCTGTGAAACTTAACAGGTTCTGTACTCTGCTTCAGCAGGTACAGGAGTGAGCCGAAAAAAGAAGGACAGATTGAAGATAAAAGCAGCAGAAGTGAGCCCCACACTCCTCCTCTTCTTGGCATCCATTTCTAGAACAACTACTAGCTTGGATTTACACCCAGACTAAGAAAACAAACAAATAAAAGCCAAAACCAAATCAAACCCAAACAAAATACTGGGCACACCTCTAAAAAAACAAAACAATCTTTAGAAAGCAAAGACTTCTATGTAGGTATTGCTGCCCCAGAATAAAGCATTTTTTCTTCAGAATTTGGGTGGATTGTTCCTCACTGATCACCCTAAAGCAAAGCCTGCCATTATTAATAAATATATTCCATACAGATACACAAAGATTACAATAAGCCTTACCATCCAGGGCAGAGGTTTGTTGGGGGAAATAATCATACAGTTTCTGTAAAGCAGAAAATATTCTATTACCTAGAATAATTAGCTTTGTCTCTCATTCTTGAATATGCATGAACAATATATAAGTAAGAAGAGCAGTATGTAAAAGCAGGACCAAAATAAATAAAAAACTGACCCCAAGGAAGCAGAGCTATTAAGGAAATGGATGATAACTTTTAAAAATCTGATTATATGAAACAGAATTGAGAAGACATTGTATTTAAGACAAGAATAGAGGGATATCATAAAGGGACAGTCAAAGAATTAACTCTTAGAATAAAAAAATGTTAAAAGTTTAAAAATCAATAGCAAATTTTGATAAAGTCAAAGCAATCTTAGGACCAAAAAGATAAATAAAAAACATGGGAAAACAATAAGTGAAAGATGAATCCAGGGTTCAACACATGACTAATAGTAACTGCAGATTTTTAAGACTATGTAATAGAGGGTAGAATTTTTGGTAATCGTGGGGAAAATTTACAAGAGTTGAAGAAAGGCACAAATCTTCAGTTTAACAGGGCTCATCAAATGTGCTGAGCCACACAGAAGAGAATGTAAGAATAATCTCATCAGACTCAGAAAAGTCAAAATAAAGAGAAGACCCAAAAAGTTTTTAGAGTGAAACAAACTAGCAAATCAAGTAGCCTATGTTGTAACAGAAAATCAGCTAGCATCAGCAACACCGGATGATGAAAGTTACTGAGCAATGCCATAAAGTTCTAAGGGAAAATTATTTTGCCCTGGATCTAATTTGACCCAGAATTCTGTATCCTGCCAAACTGTCAATCAAGTGGGAGGATAAAATACATTTTTAGCCATACAGGGACTCAGAATATTTGCCTGGGAGAATAAGAAAGTGATTTTAGCAAAAACAGGGGAAAGAAAGCTGTAATTAAGGGAAGAGTGGTTCTAACACGATAGTGTGGCAAAGGCAAGCTCCAGCCTGCCATCAGGCCTGAAGAACAGTTGATCCATCGGGACAGAAGAATTGGAGAGCTCTTGGAGGTTGTCTGTGGGCAAAATGAGGATTCCATGCAACACTACCACTGAGAAGCAGAAGAAATTGAGGATACTTTAGTAGTGTATTAATCTTCTTTCAATAAGAAAAATAAAAGGCAAGTAGAAATCTTAGGAAAATCCAAACAGAACAAAGTCACGGGTCACACTGAAAGTTCACTGTACTGTGATATGATTGGAACATGGGTTGAATGTGAGGACGGGGAATCATCTATTTGACCTTGACACTAGCAACATTTTTCTCCAAATGTCCTAGGGGTTATGACATTTCACATGCAAAGAAGAAAAAGTAATTATATGATACCATTTGGCTCTGTGATGAACAATATTTAAATAGTAATTACAATGTAAAAGGTGCTTATTGGCTTATTAATGTTGAGACTCAACCTATAAACAAAGTATGGAAGACTTAAGGTTATGAAATAGTATTTAAATGTTACCATCATCGGGCCGGGCGCGGTGGCTCACACCTGTAATCCTAGCCCTCTGGGAGGCCGAGGCGGGTGGATCGCTTGAGGTCAGGAGTTCGAGACTGGCCTGAGCGAGACCCTGTCTCTACTAAAAATGGAAAGAAATTATCTGACCAACTAAAAATATATATAGAAAAAATTAGCCGGGCATGGTGGCGCATGCCTGTAGTCCCAGCTACTCGGGAGGCTGAGGCAGTAGGATCGCTTAAGCCCGGGAGTTTGAGGTTGCTGTGAGCTAGGCTGATGCCATGGCACTCACTCTAGCCCGGGCAACAGAGCGAGACTCTGTCTCAAAAAAAAAAAAAAATAAAATAAAATAAAAAATAAATGTTACCGTCATCAACCATGTAAAATAAAATATACAACAAAAATATGGATAAGAAAAGAAGAGAAGTAGAGACAGTAAGTTAGGGACAGTCAGATCCTCAACTTATAGTAGTAAGTGGTAGTCAAGAAATACTACCAGAAGTTGATGGAACCAAAAATAGGGATTTACATATATAATTTAAAATTACACTGGCAGCTGGTAGGTACTGTGAATAGTTGAGTGCTACTATTTATTCCTGATAAAAAACAGAACATGGCAGAAGAAACCCTGTTGTCATTTCTTCAGCTCATCACTAAGCAGTCAATAATCATGTTCCTTGCTAAGAATATTGACTGCAGCATTTTTGAAAATTAATAAGTACAGACATACAGTGCCTTTTAATCAGTGAACATTTTCTCTAAAGAGAACAGGCCCTCTAGGACAAGGACTTAATGTTTTTGGTGCTTGAGGCCTAAAGAGAGCAAAGGGTGCAAATATTCCAGGTTTTCAACTGCCCTAATTGTCTTTGGGAATGATAAAACTGCTGGAGAAATGTCCCAGTAAAAGCCAAAGAGGGCCAGTTTCCAGATGCACCATGAAGCACAAGTGTGCTCATTCTGCTGGTCTGTTTGAGCAGCTGCCGCCTCAAGCCCAACTCGGGTGACACCTGCTGGGGAGATGGGGGTGGCGGCAGCAGTGCCTATCCACAGGCCCAGGGAGGCCACAGAGGCATTGCCTAGGCCTCTGTGACCAAGGCAACCCTCTCTGCTGAGCTGTCACCTGAGATCCAGATGCAAAAGGATGTTTGCTTCAGGAACATTCAAGGCATGTCACAGCATTGGCCCGTGTCAGTGCTCTCTGCCTGCCAACCTACGAGACAGTAGAACTAAGCAAGTGGCAAGGACAGTCCTCCTTGGGCAGATTTTCTTCTGAACTGTCCTAGAGACATGAGCCTCTCGGTATGAAGAAAGAGATACCTCCCTACTGAGGGAGAATGACTACCCTTTAAGCTGGAACTCTTGTCAGGCATCTGGGTCCACTTTGCTGCTTCATGGTATCTTTCACTTTAAAGTGGAAATTGGGTCAAACATCTATAGTTATCTTACTTCTTAAAATGGAGAGGATGAGCCTCTATAAAAGAGGATTTTAAAACAAATTATTTAATATGACCCAAGAGATATGTAAAAGTATGCTCAGGTAATTGACAATTGATCTCTGCCCTCCTAATTGTTCTGGATACATAGGCTACCCAGCTTTGCAAATCTGCCCTTACCACAGCCTCATACTAAGGGATTCACATGCACTGGCTTCTAATGGTGGAAGTAATGGCCAAGTTCTGCACAGCAGGCCCGTGCTGCCACAGCTTAGGCCAACAGATCAATAGACCAGTGTGTGATGTATAGATTAGCAGATGCACAGGCTAACTAATGGCAGCCTATGATGCCACATGGCATGAAAGCTCTGCCAAACAGGGACATCATGACACTGCCTCAGAAATTTGAACTAGCATTAGAGGGTTGATGAATTTGTAGGAGTGACAAAAAGTGGACGGTGTTCTGTGAGAAAGTGGTACACAGATACCATGATATGGAAGAGTCCAGGAGTACATAGTAACCATGAGCATACATGTTATGGAGGTAGAGCAGTCACTAGAGTAGAGGCTGACATGGTTTTATGAAGACGGGAGAGGCAGAGGCAGAGACAGAGAAGAGCCAGTCAATGTTAATGGTTCAGAGAGGGCATTAATAAAATTCTCCACCTGTGAAAATGTCTGAACTAGGCTGTGGTAGTCCCTCGAGGCCCAGTATGCAGCTGGTTCTCAGCTTCATGGCATCCCCTTGCTACCAAGCATGTCCTTATGAGAGACCCCCCCACAGGGTGAACTAACCTGAGTGGGTGTGTGTTCTTTGCAGCCCAAAGAACATGGCTAAACATACTACTCACCTGCACTGTCTTTCTAGCTGGACACGCTATTTTGAGACTGCTTTCCTGGGGAGATGATGAAGTAACTGAGGCAATACTACTACTACTACTACTACTAATAATAATAATAATAAAAGGCTAAAGCAAATAAAATCAGCATTGCCCCCTAAAGTCTAAGAGAAGAACACCAAGGCAAGTTCTTTCCTGTAGTCCAAGAAAAGGCAGCTGAGAGGAAAGTGCTCAGTGCTTAGGGATTATGCCAGAAACTTAGTTCCCAATGCCTCCACTGCCAAGGACACCCCACCCCATGCCACCCTTCACCACTTTGATTTTTCTTCATGGACACTAAGTATTGAAAAGATTTAATCTAGCAAACCAACTGTGTTTATTTAAGTAATAAATCATTTTGCCATTGGGATAGATATGAATCTTACTCATAAACTCAGTTTGCATAGATGCCTTTATTCTCTCTAACTCCACCTAATTTGACCCTGAGTTCCGATTTCACCAAGCTAAGAGGGAATTTAACCTCAGTCATTCTTTTTTTTTTTTTTTTTTTGAGACAGAGTCTTACTCTGTTGCCCAGGCTAGAGTGAGTGCCGTGGCGTCAGCCTGGCTCACAGCAACCTCAAACTCCTGGGCTCAAGCAATCCTACTGCCTCAGCCTCCCAAGTAGCTGGGACTATAGGCATGTGCCACCATGCCCGGCTAATTTTTTATATGTATTTTTAGTTGTCCAGCTAATTTCTTTCTATTTTTTTAGTAGACACGGGGTCTCACTCTTGCTCAGGCTGGTTTCAAACTCCTGAGCTCAAATGATCCTCCCACCTTGGCCTCCCAGAGTGCCAGGATTATAGGCATGAGCCACCGTGCCCAGCCAACCTCAGTCATTCTTGCAGCTCTATTTCCCAAATGAGGTAGGGTGTAGGGATTGGCACTGGTCACTGGCCATCTCTGTCCCCGTGAGCAGTTAATTCTGAGATCCTCATGGTCCTTTCAGGCTCATCCTCCACACCTCCCAGGACACAACTGAGCATTGAAATGTTCACTGTGTCTGGAAATTTAGCACCAGGGTGCCTTTCCTTGAGTATGGCCCACAACCATGCTCTCTGAGGTCTGACCCTTGCCTGGGGGCATTGTCTTAGAAAAGAGTGGTGGTCCAAGGTTTTTCTCTTTTCCTTCTGGGCCAGTTGGGAAATCTTTGCTTTTTAGTTAGGGAGAGGCTTCCCCTGTAAAATTAATCTGGATGATAGGAAGTTGAACAGGAAGCCCAGTGCCTGTGGGAAATCTGTAACTAGAGTACTTAACCCCTCACCCCACACAAACACGCATGTGTATGCTCACGTGAATTAAATTATTCTCTAAAACCTGTTTTCTCTCTCAGAATTGAATAGTAATTATGTAGATTGAATGTACACTGTTATGAAGCAACATGGTAAGTATAAATAAGCTGGTGGGATTTCTGGAGTCTCCTTTGGTTGAGTCCCAAAGCAGAGAAGCCACGTGCATTAGAGACACTCATAAAATAAATTCTGTGAAGCAAGTCAATGAACTTTCAGCTCAGTCTCATTAACTTTAGGGAGAGCCCAGATGAGACTTTATTTCTAACATATCTGGTTGCAGGAAAAGTAAAAACCTGCAAATGTCTCCTTGATGTCTCTTGTTGCCACTAAATTGCTTCCTACTTAATTCTAACCCTGGGCCTCTGCAGGAGGAACTAAATTACCCTGGGCTTGGGAATATGTCCCCCTCCTCCCCGCCCTGCAGCCCGGGCTCCTGAGTTATTTTGTAAGTGCCCTCTTGTCTTCCACAGTGAAAGAGAGTCCTCTTTCTGTGTTCCTCTCATTGTCTGTGCTAACAGCCTTGAAATTATAGACTTGTTCCCTCTGATTGGAAAGTACTGGTTCATCAGTTCCCACGTTTCCTAAAATGTGTCTTTAGTAGCCTGTTGGGGAGAGAGGGAAAGACAGAGCAGAAATACCTTGCCTGCGTCCAACACCTTAAATTCAGTGTATTTGAGACTTCTGTGCATATGATCTCATCTGACTTCACACAGCCCTGTGCGGAGTGGTGGTCTTCTCTTCTCACACATGTGAAAAATGGGGCTCAGAGAGGTGGAGGCATTTCCTCAGGGTTACAGGGCAGAGCCAAACTGGAAGCCAGCTCTTCTGTTCCTCACTCCTGAGCTCTTTGCCTGATATCCCTGCATAAAAGGAGCTTTTAGTGTGAACTGAGCACTATTCTGGACCTGTGGAAATAACACAAAAAGTATCAGACACATTCCTTGCCCTCAAATTATGTGCAGTTAGTTGGGTGCTTACACCTGTCTGTGTGCAGCACGACGCGGCTAGGTTAAGCAGAAACACAATCCTCGTCCTTAGGAGCTTACAGCCTAAGAAACAGTCAGTATCGCCACTTGGCTCCCTTGTAAGGTGCAGAGAACCCAGTTTGAAGCTGTTTTCCTTTGCTGACCTCCATGCTCATCCACTCTGCCTCCCCTCCATGCCCTGGATCCTGCCCCTGAGCCTATTCTGGCATTTTACTCCTGTAGGAGTTGCCACTCTGCTAGGTCATTCCCATCCACATCAAACACGCACTATAGTAGCTCCCAACTTTAAAAAAAAAAAAAAAAAAATTAGCCTTTCTTGACCCTGCTTTTCTCTTTTGCTACAGCCTTATTTCTCTGCTTCTCTTTGTAGCAAAATTACTCAAAAAAAGATGTCTGTACTCACTGTCTGTACTTTCTCTTCTTCCATTTCCTCTCAAGACCGTCCAAACAGGTTTTTATCCTCACTGCTCCATAAAACCAGTCTTGTTAGGGTCACCTTGGCCCTCCTTGCTGCAAATCCAGTGGTTCAGTCTTAGCCCTCCCTGACTCGGCTTCCTGGCAGTGTTTGACACTTTTCTCTCCCTGCTCCCTGCAACATTTTCTTCCTTCAGTTTCTGGGACACCACTCTCTGGTTTTCCTCATACCTCATTTCCTGGCTTCACCTCTTCCAGATCTCTAAATTATCGTCTGCCTCAGAACACAGTCCTCTTTTTTAATTATATTCACTCTCCAAGAATCCTCCTCCAGTTTTACTCTTTAAAGAGCATCTATATGCTGTCAGTTCCTGTGAACTCCAGACTTGTACATCCAACTACCTGCTCAACATCTCCACATCTCCTTTTCTCTTACATTCCACATACACTCCATCAGCAAATCCTGTTGGCTACATCTTCACATTTTATTTAATATTCGTCTTCTCACCCCGCTTCACCAACTGGTCCCGGCCATAATGGTCTTTCTCCTTGACAACTGCAGTGATCAGATCCCTAACTGTTCCTGCCTCTACACTTATCTCCCCACAGTTAATTACCTACCACATGACAGCAAGAGTTATCCTTTTAAAATGTAAAGCATTTATCATCTGCTGTTCAAACTCTCTAATAGCATCCCATAAAATTCTCTAGGCCTACAAGGCCCCATGTAACCTGACCCCTAACTATATCTTCAACCTCATCCCCTGACACTCTTTCTGTCATTGGACCCCCACTGGCCGACTTGCTATTTTTACAGCATGCCAAGGGTGCTCCAGGTCAAAGGTTCCCTGTGTTGGACCCTTTTTCCGGAGAGTAGATGGGCTGTTGCAGTCATTTTCTATTGCTGCAGTAATTAACAAATTACCACCAACTTAGAAGCTTAAAACAACACCCATTCATTATCTCACATTTCTGTAGGTCAGAAGTCTGGGACCATGTGATTGGAGTATCCCACTCCTAGGTGTGAATACATACACAGGAGCACCAAGAAATGTGTATGAGAGTGTTCAGAGCAGCATTATTCATGATAGCCTCATATAGGAAAGAGCCCTAACTAATATCCATGAACAGCAGAATGGATAAATAAATGCTGTATATTCATGTGATAGAATGCTAGACAATGAAATTTTAAAGAACAAGTTATAGGCACATGCAACAACATGGATAAATCTAAATAACATAACATTGAGTGAAAGAAGTAAAACATTTTAAATGTGTGATTCCATTTAGTTCATTCAAAACAAATTGTGACTATGATATTTCAGGATAATGTTTATGTGACAAAACTATAAAGAAACAAAAGGAATGATTACAATATAAGTGAGGATGGTGGTTTCCTTTGTGGAGGAGGAAGTGGTGGGGATTGGGGTGGATTATGAATGTTCTCTTTTTGATCTGAGTGGTGGTCACACAGGGCCTCACTTTGTGGGAAATCATTGAGCTATACAGTTTTTATCTCTGTGCATTTTTGTATATATTACAACCAAAAAAGAAAAAAATATATAAGCCTGGAAATATAGGTTTAGAGGAGACTGTTCTGTATCTGAGATGATAGGCTGAGTCTGGATTTTATTCTGTAGGATAAGGTGCCATTGAAGTGCCCATTTGTTAGGCGGGAAGGTGATCTTTTTACTATAACATTAACAGAAATCCAAATAAAAGAGGAATTTTCCTATTATAGCACATTTTCACTTTTGAGCACTTTTAAAAAACTATCTTTACTAGGTAAGTGGATAAAACAAGTACAGTTTTGATTTTCAATACTTTTTTAAAAAGAAATAGGTCATAAGAACATCCCACGTCACTAACCAGTCTTCATAATGATTTTTATTGACTTTATAATATTCATCTGAGTGGATTTACCTAAATTTACTTAACCATTCTTTTGTAATTGCTTTAAATCTATTCTGACAGTTCATTATTATGGGCAATAGCTCATAAACATTGTTTCCTCATTGAATGATTGCCTCAGAATACATTCTTAGAATATTATATTTAGGTCAAAGATTATTAATATTTTAATGAATATTGATACTTGCAAATTACTTTCCAGAAGATTTTTTTTACCAGCTTATATTGCTAGCCAATACATATGAACAGGTTCATTCATCCATTTAGTCATTCAACAAATATTTAATGAGCACTTATTATGTTCCAGCACTATCTCTGCTGTCAGAGACTTCAGTGTCAAGTGAGGAAGACATACAACCAAAAATCAACTACAACTGAGAGGCCGTGAAAGGTCCCCCAGAAGACCAGGTGCACATAGCAGATTAGCTGTGAAGTGTGTCATGTTTATGTTTTTGGGCATGAAAACTCAATGACAGTTTTTGAATATGAATAGAGTAGTGCTTTAGAAAAATAAATTTGGCCACCAGTTACAGGAGAGATTGGTTGGGGGAGTGGCTGGTGCCAGGGAAAAGCATGTGAAGCTTTGGGGAGAAAGGCAATGAGATTTCTTTAATCAGAGAAGAACCTGGGAATGGAAAGCAGGGGAGAAATGACAGTGGCTGTAACGCTGTTTAACAAGCTACGAGATAATGTGTAAGCCATATAAAATGTTAGAGTACACACACAAAGTATAATATGATCAGACCATTAGGATTGACAATTCCACACTGCAGATGGCTGATTGACTTTGGGGTCTCATTGTGACACCCGTCATCCCTGCTTGATGCCATATACAGCCTGATGGTTAGATAATCATGTGGCCCAGTTAGTGTAGCTGTGGGAACCTTAATGTCTATATTCCTAATTTTCTGTGTATTTAAAAATATGCCCTAAATGATACTTCAAAGTAGCTTTTTGCATCCTGTGTATATAGTGTGATTTCCCCACGATGCTGGCTGGCCTTACACCTTAATAGACACTGACTGATACATTTGCTCTTGCAACACTGTCACAATTTATTGTGAAAATGAACACAAGTGGCATCAAAATGCTCCCCAACAGCTTTTACCAGCTCTCTTCATAAAGCAAGGAGGCCATAAATCAGGCAGATGTTAAACATCTGAGGCAAAGCTGCATCTCTAGGCCCGGGCCCAAAGCCTCTGGGCAGGCACTGATGTGTGGCTGGGAATGGTTTACGCTTGTCTTCCCTGCCAGAGCATATGGGACGGCACTAACTGAGAATTACAGACTTGGGATCCTGAAATCCCACAAAATTAATGAACTGTAATGTTTTTACAGAGATGGGAGAAATGGAAGAAGTATAACTTAGGAAAATGGCTTGGTCTAGCAGCCCTTAAGCTATTATCTGTTCTGCTTCTTTTTATGCGCATGGGTGTGTTGAGGTCAAAATTTAGCCAAACGCTGCCCTAGCACTGTGGGGGTTGCTCATGTCATTGCTAAAAGCATTGAAACCAGCAAAATGACATTTTGAATGTTCAGAAGATGTTGACTTGACTTAAATAATTTAATGTCTTATAAACTAAGAGCAAGTCCTGAAAAACTAAACTCTACATAAAAGAAACAGCTGTTCATATTTTATTCTATTCCTGTTGGCTGCCCATTAATTTCTCAGATCTTTTCTTCACTTATCTTCATGTAATTTTTTATTTCCGTGCACTTTTAAGCATTTTTCTTTCTAATCTAGAAAGGAACACTTATTTTATCTCTTTTGTGCCTTTTGGAACATTGTGAACTCTGTCAAAATCTTCCACAACAATATATTAATATCTATCATCTGCTGAGAACTTACTATGTGCTGCATTGGTTCTTTACATATATTATTTCTATAAGGTTATCACCATTTTTTACCTGAGACAGTGAAAACTCAGGCTGGTTAAATATTGTCCAAGCTTACAAATTATAGTGGCTTATTTGGTATCAAATTCATATCTGACTAACTCTAAAACTTATTTTTCTTTCCATTCCGGCTTCTACCTCTCATCTAAAACTGGACAAAATAATCTAAAGCCAGTTTTTCTCCCTCAAGAATTTTGCAAAGTTTGATGTTTTATCAAATTTAATTGCACATTGCACATCATTACTGGCTCTTGGCCCCGGAAGTGGTTAATGCCTTGCTTAGCTTCAAGATACAACTCTCCTGGACACAGAGGTCTGGCTGATGTTTTGCAGAGAGTAAGGACAATCTCATTTGCTCCAGGCTTCAGACTTTGAGCAGGTTGGCTGCTGAGTCTGGGTCCTGTCCTGAAGCTGAAAAATATCACTAACCGTATCCTGTCTGGCAGATAAATCTTGCTGTCATCGTGCCTGTCACTGGCCACATCTCACATCCCCTGGGCTGTTCCCTGAAGAATTGCCTCTCCAGGTGGCTGTTGAGGCCTGAATCACTGCTGCGCACATCACCCAGACAAATCAGATCAAGCCAAGAGCAAATTCATTGCATGTGCTGAAGAGTGATTTCACCAGATAAAATACATAATGTGTTGCAATTGATCTAGCAATCACCACGGCGACTTTGCTGGGAGTAGGCTGGTTGCTGGTCAGGAAAAGCAAGGGCTTGGGAGAGGAGTTAGGGAATCACCACAAAATCATTGGCAAGTATACAGCAAGGAAAGCTCCTAAAACAATGCTGCATAAAAAAGTTTTTGTCTTTTTATAAGTAACTTTCAAATACACTAAAGAGGAAATAGTAAAATGAAGCCTCACATACATACCTATCAAACCAGATTTAACAAGTGCTAAGATTTTGTTACATTTGCTTCATTTATCTCTAAAAAGCCACTTTTGGGGTCAGGAGAAGGATATCAGCTCACAGGCCTTGAGTCTGCAAGAGAAGTGGAATAGCAAGAATCGAGCTCAAACTGTTTTTTCCCCCAGCAAATAGGTACCCATTCATTTGTTTTAAAATGTCTACTGAGTGACTACTATATGCCAGATGCTGCTAGACCTAGGCACTAAAAATGACAAAAGTAAAAAAGGCAGCATGGTGTGTTGGAAATAATGTTGGCCCTGTCATGTACCAGGTGCTCAACAAATGGTCATGAACACGCTTCATGGTCATGGAACTATAACTACTATTAATATAATGCTATCAGGATAAGGTCCTGCCTCTAAGGGGCTTTCAACCTCATTGGGTGAGACGGATATTCAAAACAATAGGTGCAACATGGTCATTAGACAGACTTAGGATTATACCTAATGGGATAGAATTATCTATGGGGGCACCATGGGGAAAATAAAGAGGGGATTATTAAAATGAGTGGTAATTGAACTGACCCTGGACAGGCATAGTAGGTACCCTCAAGGTGGGGGCTTGGGTGCAGGTGGTGGGGGTGGAATAGCAATCCAGGTGGAGAGAAGAGCCCCAGTAAAGGTACAAAGGTGTAAACCTTGTGGGGAGTTCATGGCCCTCCAAATAAGCACCATGGCTGAAGTGGTGGGTAGACAGGGCCACATCAAAAAGAATCATTTATGCCTTGAACTTTATCCTGTAAACAGTGGGGGGCCAGTGAAGAATTTCAAACAAAGGAGTCACAGGATTGGATCTGGAAGCTGTAGGTGATGGGAGACTTATAAGTTTGGAGATGGGAAACTAGTTAGTAGGTGTTAGTCCAGGTGAGAGATGATGTATAAGTAGCATGTGGGGACAAAGAAAGAGACTAGATATGAGGACCATTTAGGTGCTAAAACTAATAGGATATAGTGATTTACTAGATCTTTGAAGGGGCAAGGGACCAGAGGTAGTCTAACGAGGAAGAAGGAGTTGAGGCTGACTCTAGGGGTCCAGCTTTGGTGACTAGGGTGAGAGGTCACACTAGACTTCATGGATATAAGGAATTCAGAACTCTGATTTTAGGTAGGATTGATCAGAAAGCGCTTGATCACACACAGCGATGCATTGTCCTTATGGCTCTTGTTACTGTTATATTTCAGCTTTTACAACAGGTCTCTCAGGAACTTTATGGGCATATAATATTTATTTAACAGTTTTTTCAGTAATCACTAGGTTCTGCTGTTCTAGGCACTGTGAATACTAATGAACCTCATTAAGGCAGGGACCCCCATGATCTAATCTCAAAATAGGATCATGATTTAAAAAAAAAAAAAAAAACAGTCCATCAACTAAAAAGAAATTTCCAAATTACCAGTTTTTAAAATCACTATTCTTGGACATGTTCAAAGGACTTATAGTCCTGAGAAACATTTCTTTTTTTATAACCCTTTTATCTTCCATCCATGTTTCTCATACGCTGCAAATATTCCTCCACCTCTCTTCTGAACCACCCCTGCTAAGCCTTCTCCCATCCCTAGCTCTGGGTCCTCTTGTCTTCTATCATTCCCCCTTCTCTAGATTCTGTGCTACAAGAAGCCAAAGAACCGACCAGAGGGCAAGAGCAGGCAGAAATTGATTAGACCGACAAAGCTAGAACCCCCTTTAGTGAACAGGGAGAGAAAACAGGCCGGAAATATGTACAATTATAGTTATGGTTTCATTACACAAAAATGAGTGAGCCATCTGTGATGATGGACACCTCGCTTCCCAGTGATGTGTATTTCATAATCATTTTATGTTTGTTTTTGTTGTAGGCAACTTTCATCTTGTGGATGGCAATGCCAACATTATTATGAGCCAGGAGAGCTTGCTTACTGGAAGAGAGGTTGAGGGCAGCTTGTGTTAGGGGAACTGCTTCTGCCAGGAAGCTGAGACTGTTCTCCTTCTCTGAATTCACACTTCAGGCTGCTTTTGGCTGATGTTTTAAGGAGGTGTTATAGGATTGGCTCTCACAAGGGTAAGAGAGTAGTAAGGCACCCAGGGCTGAGTCAACAGACTGATTTTGTATTGGGGTAGGGGTGGCGGTCTCCTTGCTGTTGGTAACCTGTAAATATTTTCTGGCCTCCTGGCCCCTCATGCCCAGATCCCTTCAGCATTTCCAATTTCCAACTTTGCCTGGCTCCTATCTTTGGCTCTTGGCTTTGCCTGGCCTTGATTTTGCCTGGTCCCTGGCTTTGTCTGGTCCCTGGCTTTGTCTGGTCCCTGACTTTACCTGGTCCTTGGCTTTGTCTGGTCCCTTGCCTATTTGCTCCAGTACCTCCAGGGCCTTCTAGTAGGTCTTAATCTTGGAGATTGTTTGCTATCTGGCCTTCAACCCTACTGCTGCTGTGCTCCCTGAGTTTTGAAGAGCCCAGTTTCCATAGGACCTGTCGCCAGGCGTAATTCTGGCCTGCCTGCTTAGGACCAGAGAGAATTTAGCAGCGGGATGTCATAAACCAATCAAGGACATGCCATTGAAAAGGATTAAATTGACAAAGAAGATAACTTATGAGAAACTGTACAGAGTATGGTTTTAAATCTTAGTGGCACGTTGGAGTTGCCTAGGGAGTTTAAAAAAAAAGAGATGATTGGGTCCCAAACCAGTTAAATTGGAATCTTTGGGATTGGGCCTGTGGAGGCCAGCCTCCAAGATGATCACCAAGGTTTCTTGCCCCTGGTGTTTACACCCTTTTATAAGTCCCTCCAACTGAGTGTGGGTGGGACTTACTGACTTGTTTCTAATAGAATAAGATGAAAGTGAAGATATGTGACTTGGAGACTGGGTCATAAGAAGCAGAGTGGCATTACTTTGGGGAAAGCCAATGTCATGGCATGAGTAGCTCAGTGGAGAGGCCCACACGGCCAGGAACTCTGGCCAACAGTCTCATGAGCGAGTGAGCTTGGAAGCGCAGTACATCCTCCCACCCAGTCAAGCTCCAGTAGCTGCAGCTCCAGCTGACACCGTGATGTCAGCATCATGAGAAACTCTGAGCCAGAACTACTTGGCCAAACTGCTACCAGATTTCTGACCCACAGAACTGTGAGATAATAAATGTATGTGTTTTAAGCCATGGCAATAGATAATTAATATAGGGCTCAAGCATCTGTATTTTTTATAAGTTTTCCAGGTGATTCTGAAGTGTAGCCGAGGCATCTAAGATGGAATGAGTGGAGGAGCTTCCTGGGAGCCATGGAATGGGACAAATACTGTGTATCCACAAGGGTGTTAGGCATTTATATATGGCATCTCTTGGTGAGTTATGTGATATCATCCCTGTTTTACAGATGATGAAACTAAGGCTTAGCAAAGCAAAGTTGCCCAAGTTAGGGAGACTTACAACCCAGGTGTATCCTTATTCAGAGCCTGTGTTCCCTCTGCTGTTTCTGATGCCGCATCCCAGATGCCCTGAGAAAGAGCTTGGGCCAAGGAGAGGGGGCTGGCTCCTGCCAAGCCAGGAGCTGAAATGTGCCTGCATGTCAGTTTGCACCTGGATTTGCCTTCTGCTCCAGTGTCTGGTGAGTGCTTGCCAGAAGGAGTGCTGATTACACGCTCACCAGGGATGTTCTGTGCATCAGCATCCAGTACTCAGTAAACTTTGCTGAGGAAGCCTGAGGCAAGAGCACTTTTGTAGAGAAGAGACGAGGCCGGGCTGTGCAGTCCTGCCAGCGTGTTCCAAGTGGGGCCTTTTCCTTCATACTGGGGACAATATTGGCAGGCCTGGGGTCCTGAGCTGCTCTCTGACCATTTTATGCCACCGTTTAATCATGATTATTAAAGTTGAAGCCCTTTCTGCTTTCACCCACAATATAACGAAGTGGCCCAGTGTACTAGGTGCGCCTGGGCTCCCAGTCACTAAACACACACTGCTTAACTCTGTGTCCATCTCTCACCCTGGGGGGAAAATCTGTCTTGAGTTAAAGATGGCTCTGGAATGAAGTTTACAGAGCAACTCGCCATAGACAAAGTGAGAAAGCACGTCTCTTTCAGTTGGAACTTTACAGGAGTTTTCTTTTTTTTTAATCGTTATTATCATCCAAGCTGCATAGTGTTCATCAGGCTTCAGCTACAAAAACCATTCCTAAAAGAAACACATTATCATAATTGAATAATCTTTAATTACTGATTCCAAAATGAAAAACAGCAAAACAAAACCCAAACCCAGCTCTCAATTTATGTTTAGTGGGGATTACTTAAAGTTAATATCTTGTGGAAATAGCTCAGTAAATTTAATTACTCAGCAGTGGTGTCCCATAAATCTGGAAGTAAATAGCTAAGTCAATTAGCTGCTCCAGCCTGGCTTACATTATTCACCTTCTATGGAGGCTTCTGGGTAAGTGTCTTTAGTGACCCACAGCTGTTCTGTCATAGTCCTCGAGCACATGGAAATACTCCTAGGGCTTTGGCAGGCAGTGACAGTCATAGGGAGACATCACGTTCCTCCAGTGACCATCCATCACTATAGGAGAGAGAGGGTAATGAAGCAAAACACACGGAGCAACCAGAGGCCTGGGACGCCCTGAGAAGTGGAAATCAATGAGGTGCAAACGGTACGCGCATGAGGTCAAGGCAACATTCTCTCCCTGCTCCCACCTTGTCTCTGCCCTTCAAGTCTGAATGCCATTTAAAAATGTACACTTGCAATAAAGGTAAGAGTGTGACATTCACAAAATAAAAATGTTTTCTTTAATATAGGAAAATGTGAAGAAGAAAATAAAATCTGGAATCCCACTACCCATAGATAGTTTCTTTCAATATTTTGGTGTTTTCCTTTCTAGCCTTTTTTAACAGACACTTAGATATTTTTAATCATCATAGTTTCCTTTCTTGCTTTTTAATTCACAAGTATGTCACAAACATTCCCTCCTGCCATTTAAAATTCATCTAATGGATGGTCAGTATTTTATTGTTAGGCTGAGTCACATGTTAATCTGTTGGTTGTCTTCAATTTTTCACTATATGAATACTACTTCTACAAGCTTTGTTCTACATAAATATTTGTCCTTTTCACTGATAATCTTTTTTAGAATAGATTCTAAAAAACAGTCTTTCTGAGCCAGAGAATTGCACATTTTTAAGTCTCTATAGTTGGGCTGTTAAAATCACCACACCTCTAGATACAGGACTACCTTGTTTGCCTGTGCAATTTGGACACTTCACAAAGGTGCCTAGCTGAGAGGATGAGTTGGGGCTGAAATCCACTCTGTATTTCCCTTGCCCAACCTTTCTTCCTGCAAGGGCAACACCACACAGAGAGAAAGGAATGCTTTCTACTTTGCCCCAAACTCTACCAGGTTGCCATACCATACTACTTACCTGCAGGGAGGTGGGAAGGGGCTATATCTGTCCAGAAGGGACTCATCTTTCCACCTTGTCCGCCTACATAAGCAATCTTTTTGTAAATTGTACATAGGTACCGTATACACTAGCTAGAGCATGGCTTAACAGTATAATCTTTTAGAAACTGACAAATTGATAGGCAAAAATTGGTATCTCATTCAAATTTATGTTGGGTGTCTCTTTCAGTGGTTTGGATTGTCACAAGCCTCCCTTTAAACCACCTCTGCTATTCTGTTGCATTTTATTCTCAAAGTGCCTTCAAATAATTGTTCTCTAGATCACAAAGTTCTTCAAATTGAGCATTCAGTCTTATCACAATCACTGCAGTCCTGATCTAGCAACGTGTGTGTTTCTTAGCAACCTCCTCTGTGCGTTTGAGCTGGATTTGCTGTGAAGCTAATGTAGCTTATGCTTCAGGGCCCTTTCCAAGGCCCTGGATCTAATTTGATATTAGCAATTTTTTTAAGGAGAGTCACCCAAATTATTTAACCTTCAAACCCTGCAAAATATGATTCACCCCTGCCTAGGAGCTACCCCTCTCAATTATTTCCAGTCCTAAATTTCATTGAGTTTCTATGAGTGCTCGCTGAGGTCTTTAGAAGCCACAGATACAGGCAACTGCTATTTTTAAATATTTTGTTCTGACTAGTCTGTTCTTTTATTACCTACTTTGTACTTCCTCCAGTTATTGCTTTAGGATTACAATAATCTTCCTGCCCATCATGGTTTAAAAAATTATAATTTTATAATATATATTTTTATAACTTTTGGCTTGTTTGTCCCTTGGTTGCCAGCTCATGTCTGGTAATCCTCAGCCTCACATTCCCATTCATGTGTATCATGCTCTTGCAGGATCCCCACACGTGTCTGGTTAACGTCAGTGCTTCCTGATTATATTCATGCTGACTTTGAGCCTCTTGGCAACCACAGATAACCCTCGGGGCTACTTAAATATATGCACATTACTAGACTAATTTTTTGTGAGACATCTGTTCACATTTCAATGGTGCTAGAGGGTCTAACCTTGCTTTGTAACTATTAACATAACCAGGGATGTTGAATTTAACAGTAGTTTAGTCAAATTGTCTGGTGTTGCTATAACTGGATCTATGAACCAATTTCAATGACCCCTATATGTTTTTTATAATCCTCTCCCTTAAATCACTACATGACCTTTTGAGTTGTTTTCCAGAAATGGTAGATTTTCTGTAAGACAAAGGAGCTGAAATTCTGAAGGCACCTGGGCAGACTTCCTGATGCCAAAATTAACCATCTCCCACAATCTTCCTCTAATGCATGTATGCACCTAGCTCCTTGTTAGTTACACCACAACCTGCCCCAAGGCATGTGGCCCCTCCTTTAAAAGCCCGTGAGAGATGGATTTGAGGCAGCTTCTCCCATTCTCTCAACAAGACTTCTGTGGTATTAAAAAATTCCTTTCTTCCTTGGCAATCCTTGTCTTAATGATTGGATCTTTGTGCAAGGAGCAACTAGACCTAGACTGAAATCCCCTTGCAATTTTGACAACAATTATGGGGGCTCCTCCAGGATGGTATTGCTCATGGTTTAGTAGCTGCAGAGCTGGGAGAGACCAAAGCCTCCCTTAGCAGCTGCCTGGCCATATTTGCCAGAGGGCAGCATTGGACTCTTTGGCCAGCTCTGCAGTTCCCAACCTCGAACACATTCTTACTGGTCTCCAACACATCGGTGATTGCCTCCTGACTGCCTCTGAAGAGAGGACTTCTGGATTTTGAAACTTGCCTCTGGGTGGGTGAGTGCTATTTCAAAGTACCACACAGTGGGGGACGCCCCTCTCAATTTGGGGAATTCTGAGGGAATTCTCATTTGTTTGGGGTTGGATAAGCCCCCAACTGTTTCTGAGAGTGGGGATTAACCTAACTGTTTTGATTTGGCACTCCCAGGGCATATTAGGTGAAATTGTAGTTTATTTGTTTGAAACCTCTTGAATTTTATATTGAGTGTTTATCTGTATTGGTGTGTGGCATGTAAATGTGGAGGCTGTTAAGTTCTTTGTCTCTATTTTCTGTCTACCCTAAATTTGCTGTTGATGGTATTATAAGTGTAATTCAAGCTCTGAGAGGTTGAAAGACCCCTCCAAAGTAATTTCTCTTATGTCAGGTTCTAAGGTCTGAAAGATTAAAAGACATCTCCATCCTAAGGTCTGGGAGATTAGAAGACACTTATGTCCTAAGGTCTAGGAGATTGAAAGACATCTCTGTCCATGGAGGTAACCAGGCTGAGATGAGAGGATGCCCGCTGTTGGACAGGGAAAGAGGAACAAAAACATCATGTATACAGATTTATGTGGAAGTCTAGCCAGATGATCTCCTGGCTAGAGTTCTGAGATAAAAGCTATTGAAACTGTGTGTGTGTGTGTGTGTGTGTGTGTGTGTGTGTGTGTGTGTGCATGTGTTTAGATGTATTTTGTGCATGTACATGTATTATATATCTACATGGTACCAAAATTGGCTTGTAAGTAAAAAGAACTCTCATAAATTAAATAAATAAGCCCAACTGCTTTTCAAGTTCATGTGAATTTAGAAATCTTTGGTAAACAAACTTGTTTTTAAAAATTATCTATACAACAACAATAAAAATGTCTTCAAAATTGTCAGTATACACTTTCGCTTGAGTTTACTGGTCATTTGTATATTTGAAGGTGTCAGGGTTTGACAGAAAAGTTAGAAAACTAAAAATCCAGCCAAAACAAAATGATCTGTGTTTGTATGATTTTTTAATAAGTAAGGCTAATTATTAATATTGTTGGTTTCATAAAACAGCTAAATCCCCTGAGTTATTGGCAAAAAGGCCCATGTATTTTACTTTAAGGTTCTTACTCAGATAAAAATGTAGACATGCCTAAGCAAAATGTATCAGTAAATTAGAATAAATAAAACTCTAAGTAAATGATAGCATAAAAACAGAAACTTACGGTCAAAGGTTTATGAAGATATTTTGGTTTTGGTCACTCTTTCTGAGTACTGGTTATAAGCTAGCTTGTTATGCATACCTTGTATTGCCATAGCAAAGGCCTTTGCCAAGAAAAATTTTTTTAAAAATCCATGAACTATTAATTTTTGTATAGTAATTTTCAAAATAAAAAAATAGTTATTCTTAGAATCTAAAGAGAATATCAAAACTGTCTTATTCTTTGGAAGTATTACATGTAATTGAATTTGCACTCAAGTAGAAAAATGTTTTGAGACCAGTTAGATTGTTTTTAAAATAGCTTGATCTTGATCCTTATGTAACAAAAATGTTATAACTTTGTGTCATTATTTGAGATGTAAGGATTGCTGATAGAGGTTTATTCAGTCTACAGTCTAGTGATGTCATGTTAATACATTGTATTTTGGGGTATTGGTATTTTAGAAAGATCAAACTAGTTAACATCTTTAAGTAGGATGTGTTCTAAAACTTCTGTTGTATCTATAGAACTTAAAGATGTCACGTTCAGAATAGCAAGTCTTACTAGAATACTTACGTTTGTTATTTTGGAATTTTTTTTTAAGTTTAAAAGTGATAGTTAAAACTATATTTGTAGGCCAGGCGCGGTGGCTCACGTGCTAATCCTAGCACTCTGGGAGGCCAAGGCGGGAGGATCGCTCAAGGTCAGGAGTTTGAAACCAGCCTGAGCAAGAGCGAGACCCCGTCTCTGCTAAAAAATAGAAAGGAATTAACCAGACAACTAAAAATATATATAGAAAAAATTAGCTGGGCATGGTGGTGCATGCCTGTAGTCCCAGCTACTCGGGAGGCTGAGGCAGTAGGATTGCTTGAGCCCAAGAGTTCAAGGTTGCTGTGAGCTAGGCTGACACCATGGCACTCTAGCCTGGGCAACAGAGTGAGACTCTGTCTCAAAAAAGAAAAAAAAAAAAACTATATTTGTGATTGTTTCTTGGTCCACATTTCAAAATGACATATATTTAGATATTAAATTTGTTTAAACATTAAATGAGTTTGTTGAGGGCACAATGAACCACATTAGTTGTATATCTAATATTCACAGGCTATCAAAATGGTAAGTAAACTACTAAAATAAATTAAGCAAATGTAAATGCCTATGTTTCCCTTCTTAGGTTTTTGATTATTAATACTTTAGAAAACTGAGCTTTAAAAAGTTAAGGATTTTTCTGTATTGCCTTTATAGTCTTCTGATTATCACTCTTGGTTAAATGAATTGCTATTATTTTGCAATAACTGGTGATTCTGTTTTAACTTCTTTGACAAATGTCCACAAAATCTAGATAATTTGAATGTTTAGCTACCTGTAAGCTTCCATTTTCCTGTCATTATCAAAACTAGGCAGGACTTATAACTTTTTGTTTAGAATGTTGTTTGTTCATTCTGTTACAAGACTCTAAATCCTTAGCTCAAATAGTTTTAACAATTGCTTATGTTTTGTATAGCAAATTCCTACAAGTGTGACAGTAACTTGATGTTAATAGATTAGTTAATTTTATTTATTTTTGGCTTTTTTTTTTTTTTTGCTTTTATGGTACATAAGAGGTTTTAAAGTTTGATAAATTCCTGTCCACCTCCATTCTCATCTAGCCTAGAATGTTTAATTGGTTATAAGACTTTTGACTGTAAGTCCTTTGGCCACACAGTCCCACAGAGGGACAGGATAGAACCAGGTCAGGTAGCTGCACCGCCCCAGCAATAATGGTATAAAATAAAATTTGGCTACTGATGCTGCCTCTGGCAAATCTTGGCCCAAAGGGGAAAAATGTAAACTAAAATAAAATCCTAGGCACCTCCCCCACTGACTGAATGGACCCCATCTTGGCCCAAGGAAAAAAAACCTTAAAACTGAGTTCCTGGCCATGAATGGAAAGGAGATCAGACATACTTTATTATACCCCCATTCATCCATCAAACAGAAAAAACTCTTAAACCAAGGAATACTGGTTTGTTCAAGATCTAAGGGCAATAAACCAAATAGTGGAGGATATTCTTCCTATGGTATGTAATCCTTATGTCCTCATAAGCACTTTATCTGGAAATTTTTTTTTTTTTTTTTTTTGAGACAGAGTCTCACTTTGTTGCCCGGGCTAGAGTGCCATGGCATCAACCTAGCTCACAACAACCTCAAACTCCTGGCATCAAGCAATCCTTCTGCCTCAGCCTCCCGAGTAACCGGGACTACAGGCATGCACCACCATGCCTGGCTAATTTTTTTCTGTATATATTTTTAGTTGTCCATATAAATCCTTTCTATTTTTAGTAGAGATGGGGTCTCGCTCTTGTTCAGGCTGGTCTCGAAGTCCTGAGCTCAAACAATCCACCCGCCTCGGCCTCCCAGAGTGCTAGGATTGCAGGCATGAGCCACCGCGTCCGCCCTCTCTGAAAATTTTGCCTGATTTTCAGTAACAGATTTAAAAGATGCTTTCTTTTGCATTCCTCTTACTCCCAAATCCCAAGTACTATTTGCTTTTGAATGGGAAGGCTTAAAGTCTAAAGCCAAATGCCAATATTGCTGGACCATCCTTCTTTAGGGGTTTAAAAAATAACTCCCCAACAATCTTCAGAAAATTGTGGCCAGATATTTGAGGGAAATAGTTTTAGGCAAGGAAATGATTTTACCGTATGTAGATAATACCCTACTAGCCAGTGAGACTGAAGCTGAATCTAGGCAACATGCCATAATTGTATTAAATTTACTGGCTAAAAAAGGATATAAAGCATCTCAAAAAAAGTAAAAAAAAAAAAAAAAAAAAGGCTCAGATCTCACTTCCCACTGTCAAATACTTGGGATTTGAATTGTGTCTTGAAACTTGGAACCTCTTTCCAGATTGCGGAGAGGCTGTAAATCAAATAGCAGTCTATAACACCCACAAGCAGTTGCGAGGATTCTTGGATATAGCCAGGTTTTGTTGGATTTAGATTCCTAACTTCGGGCTAATAGGAAAATCCTTCTATAAAGCCTTAAAAGAGGAAGAAAAAGAACTATATATTATACTTGGACCAGGGAATGCTACAAGGTTTTCTTGACTATTAAAGAAAAATTGATGACTGCTCCCCTCATTGGGCCCCTGGACTTATGATCTGTTCATTCAAGAAAGGCAAGGAATTGGACTCCGTATTGACACAAGCTTTTAGGGGGTCATAAGCAGCCTGTACCTTATTTCTCTGAGCAATTGGATGGGTAGCAAAAGGATGGACCACTTGTTTGCGAGCAGGTAGCTTTATTTACGATATTTTACAGGAAGCTGAGAAGTTTACCCTTAGGCAACTGGTGGCTGCTCACATCATGCATTATGTGTTACCCCTACTAGAACAAAAGGAGGCTTTTGGTTTATGGCCAATGGTCAGATGGGTAAATATCAGGCTACTTTGTTAAATAATCCTAATGTAACTCTAAAGCCACTGTCCACCTTAAATCCAGCCACCTTGCTGCCTACAGACTCTTGTTCCCCATTCTATGATAGCATTCAGATTATTGAACAAGTATATTCCAGTCTCCAGGGTATGACTGATCAGCCCCTATGGGACCCAGATGAGGAGCTCTTTATGGATAGAAGCAGTGTTATGACAGGGACAATGCAAAGCTGGCTATGCTGTGGTTACTGGTCAAAAGGCAAAAGGCAGTTGAGGCATAAGTCCTACTCCCTAGGATGTCTGAAAACATACCCTGTATGTCTAGCTTGTCCTTTGGGAATTTTTGTTTGCCTGGCAAAACAACTCATTAGTGAAGATCTCTCAATCTATTGCTCAAAGCTACCTAAAATTGTTTTCGTAAATGACCAGGGGAATTTTAGGATGGAGATTCCATCTGGGGAACACTGGGTCAATATTTCCCAGGAGGGATTCCAAATGGCAATGGGTACTTCTTTTGATATACTTTATTTACTACCTTGATGGGGAGAGGGTAGAAGCTCAGAAACATATACTAAAAAGTTTCAGTTACAAGCCCAACATTTTTGTTCTTGTCATACCCTGACTATGTCCCATTTCAGCAGGAAGAGCCAGATAGATCTATGTCCTGTTTCCCCAAGATTGAGGAATAAACTAAAAATAAGGGAGGGAGTTATAACCAGCCCCCATTGAACAAATTTCAATGGCCCCTATGTAATTCTCTCCCTTTAGTTAACTACTTGACATTTTGAGTTGTTTCCCAGAAATGGTGGATTTTCTGCAAGACAAAAGAGCTGAGATTCTGAAGGTCCCTAGGCAGACTTCCTAATGCCAAGATTCACCCCCAATGCACATAGCCCCATGTTAATTACATCATGACCTGTCCCAAGGCATGTGGCACCTCCTTTAAAAGCCCATGAGAGACAGATTTGAGGTAGCTTCTCCCATTCTCCCAGCAAGATGTCTGTCATATTAAAAAATTCCTTTCTTCCTTGGCAATCCTTCCTGTCTCAATAATTGAATTTTTGTGCAATGAGCAACTGGACCAAGGCCAAAACCCCCTTGCAGTTTCAATAACATTATTTCCCATCTTTGCCCCTCCCTAGCTTGGCTAAATTACTTGAACTTTTTGATTTTCACTTCTATAAAATGAAGACAATAGTAATGATACTTACATCAAGTTTTCTGAAAAATAACGAGAAAATACAGATTAAATATTTAGAACAGAGCTTATAACTTAGCTAGTTATTATAATATCTATTGTTTTTAAAGCAACAATAGATAAAATTACCATTTTGGAAGAGAAAAAAATTATAAGTCCATTTTGTTCATCGCTGTATCACTGATTCCTCAAATAGTGCCTGACAACTAATAGATGCTCAATAGATTTTAGTGCTTAAATGAGTGAAATAATGAATTATATATATATATAGATAGATCGATCTAGAACTTGCTGCATTTGAATTGAAGGGCCCCCCAAAAATTGAGATTTCGTTCAAGAGACTGAAGCAGCAGATGGAGGATGCAGTGGTTTATGATTTAATCAGGGGCTGTCAAAACCTTCAAGTACAGACAATCAATAAATAAGACATGATTTGCTTAAAGGAATTTGACTGTTTCCTTTAGACCCAGGAAGCAGCTATGAGCTGTCCGTGGTGCCAGTTCAACTGGCAAGCAACCTTGTTCTGAAACCCAGCCAGTTGGAGAAGGTGGGAAGGAGTAGGGAAAGAAGGGACAGTCCTCCAGAGTGATGTTCTTGAAGGACTTAGCAGCAGAGGCCCTGCCTAGAAATAGGACTTCTAACCTCAAACCCACAGAATCTGGGCCCAAGATGGGGGGAATGTTATATGTGAGCCCCCTTAAAATGATATGCAGGATTTGGGGGATGTCTGAGTATGTACATATGTACATTATTCTAGGGATCCCAGTTCTTCTGAAAATTCTCATATAGTTCCAAGACTCAGAAAGGATTAAGAATCTTTTAAGTTTCTTCTTAAAATCAAGAAGCTAGAGGGAGACGGTGGAGGGTTTACAGTGGAGGATGAAGCTATAGCTTTCTGTGTGACATCTTCTATCACTCTGCTTCTCAGGCAGGGAGAATGTCTGTTTTTCAGACCAAACTGTGCCATACTCTCCAGTGAGGCACCTTTGGGTACTCTTCAAACATTAGTCAGTCTTGTTTTTCTTCCTGAGCTGTCAGCTTGATGCTTGGCTTCTGCAGGGGATGTAGACCAGGCAACGTCCATGCCCTAAAGGCTCCTAGCCAGAAGACACAGAGTAAGCATCTAGGACTGGGTGAGGTAAGAATGGATCAATGTTCAAGCTTATCTCCTGTCTTAGTGGGAGCTGCCCACATTATTCTCATCTTTATTTGTTTCCCATAGGAGATCTAGGAGGAAAAGCTTTATGCAAAGACATTGAATTTTAGGACAGGGTTCTCTAGGTGAACAGCTGCTGACTTTGATGCAAGAGTTATGAACTCCCCTGGGTCATCAGGAAAAACTGAGTGTTCCTGACTTTGCCAGTCAAGGGGTGGGTTTTGATGGAGATGAAGCAGTCACTTTAAGATTGGAAGATAGAATTTAGCTTTAAAAAGCCATAAATAGAAAAATCATCTTTACAGATTAAGCTCCTATAGGATTATTCTGACTGTAGCATCCTTTACATCCAATAGTCTCATCTTTTTGATGCTGTCTTCGAATCTCTCTGAGGTTTGTTAACATGGCAGTTGGATGGGAGCCCAGCAGTTGCTCAGGGGTGTTCAGCTTCCATGATCTGCCACCTTCTATATCACAGCCTATTTGAGGTTACCACCTACCTTGCCCCTTGAAATTTAGGGAAGTGGGGGCTTCCAGGGGATGCTGTGAAGATCAAGATATGGGAAGAAGGGACACTCACACACAGCTCTATTTTTTTTTTCTTTTTTTTTTTTGAGACAGAGTCTCACTCTGTTGCCCAGGCTAGACTGAGTGCTGTGGGATCAGCCTAGCTCACAGCAACCTCAAACTCCTGGGCCCAAGCAATCCTACTGCCTCAGCCTCCTGAGTAGCTGGGACTACAGGCATGCGCCACTGTGCCCGGCTAATTTTTTTTCTATATATTTTTTTTTTAGATGGCCAGATAATTTCTTTCTATTTTTAGTAGAGCCGGGGTCTCACTCTTGCTCAGGCTGTATTTTTTAAATGTGTCTTCAGCCAGGAGAAAATTTTTGTCGAAATTATGTTGAGCATGCACAATTCATGATGTGATAAAAGCTCAACCCTATCATTAATTTTGGCTCCCATTCTTCCTCTAAGTTTGTCCCCTGCCTCCAGAAAAATTTTAGGAAATAATAGATGTTCCTATGGTCATTTTAAGTCATGACACACAATATCGATTCAGTAACTAGAATAAATCCAATACATGACATTAGTCAATGTCTCAGGCTTCATTCAGAGGTGAGATATCTCCTTCTCTTTAGTGGGCTAAGGCCAGCATTTGGCAGCTTCCTGCTGTTGAGTTTCTGGTCTTTCTCCCACTCATTTTCTTGCAGACTCCCAAACTCCTATTTTATATCCTGCAAAAGCTGAAGGGGCAGAGAAGAAGGTACAAAAGTATCAGGGGAAAGGAAAGCTCTGATTTGGCTGAGTGACTTTTGCTCTCGGTCTAGAAAATGGTTAAAATTCATTCTTTCTCTCCTGGGATCTGCAGATACACCATTCATGGGGGACCTCTCACATGTACGTCTTGGACTATGAGGGGTGCCCTTTATTCCCTAGGAAGCTGCTTCCCTTGTACCCCTGGCTCAGAACTGGGGATCCACCCAGTGAAGTGCTAGAGCTGGCTTATAACACAATCAGCTCACAAAAGTTGAGTGTGCATATCCATTTCCAACTCCATATTCAGGGACTTCAGACTGGTAGTTGGAAATTGGCCATGTGGGAGTGTTTATACCCAGGAAACTGGAAAATACAAAAAAAAGTGAAGCTTTTTTTGGTTTATTTCCAGAGAGCTGGTTCTTAAACATTTACCACCACAGCACTGGGTCCACCATATCCAGGTTTATGCCATTGGAGTCCCCTTGCTCACCCAGGAAGTCTTCTGGTATGGGATCTAACCAGCTCTGGCCCAGCCCTCTCTTTCCTGTGTCTACAAGAAACCCTTATTATCTTTTCTTCTACCAAAATCTGGGAGGAGTACAGGCAAATACCAAGGCAGGAGTACCAGCCACTTTCTCCAGAGAATCTCTTCATCACATTCTTTCCCCTCTCCACACTTTGATTCTTTTTTGATAGCCTTTATCTTGCTGAGGGAGCCCAAGAATCATGGAACCAGTTAAACTGATCATTTCCTTTATACATTCTGCATCAGGGGAGGCTGTCTCACGCTCATTTTGGTATTTGATGTGTATGAGCCTCGTTTTAATTCCTCTTGTTCATCCGTGTGTCATTCTGGACCAAGTTATCCATCTGGGGCTTTTGGAATGCTGGGGAAGCAGGCACAGTCCCATGTCACGAGCACTTGGAATTTACGCTGTCCAATATGGCAGCCACTGCCCTGCTGTGGCTAAACTTAAGTTTAAAATAAAGTAAAGTAAGTAAAAGTTAGTTCCTTAGTAGTGCTAGCCACATTTCAAGTGGTCAGTGGCCACATGTGGCTAGTGGCTTCTTATTGCCCAGTGCTGATTTAGAGGGACCCTTCCATGAGAAGTTTACAATGCTGGGAGAGCCCTAATTCAAAATAAATGCCAGTGTGTGTTAAAATAAGATCCTTAAAGTTTCATTTGTACAGGCTACACAGCATTTCACAATTGAGATTCTATCACCAAGCGATAGAGAGGGACAAGAGACTAAGATTGCCCCACCCTGTGACCTTTGGCTACAGCACCACAGAAAACAGACAGATTCCTTGGCAAATGTCATGTACATTTGAAAATTTTGACATGTGTACTCTTGACTGTGTCACTTGCTTTTAAAACATGACTGTCTATTTGACAATGTCATCCTTCAACTGTTATTAGTGTGCCTGGGGTGGAAGTTGGGACGTGGGCCTGAGGACAGGGAGCTCAGGAGTGTCGGCCAATGGCTATTAAAAATTGGTAGTTTCAGTAAAGTCCAAATTTTATGGACTCCAGTAAGAATGTCCTCCCTACCAAGCTTCAGAAATTTTTCTGGTTACATGGGAATTTTTAAGATTATTAGACTTGATTTGGGGATTTTGACTTTATACCATCTTGACAAGTTCTTGTACTCACTGTAGTCTGTGGGTTTTCCCCAATCATGATTAAGGGGGATTAACATTCAGTTTCAGTGTATATAAATGAATGAATATGTGTCTTGAGGTAGACAAGCTAGATCTGACCACCAAGCCCTGAGATCTGAGCAATGGGCCATGCCTCGGTAATACCTCAGAGCTATCACCATGAGATTACTGTGCAGTAGTTTGAGGCCCCCCTAGACAGAATGCTTGAGTGAAAAATGGCTTTGGTCTTGGAAATGGCCTTCTGAGGGCAACCCATCAAGTGCAGTGCTTGAGGGGCTTGTGTAAGCTGTGAGAAATCTTTATAACCTGGAGCAGAGACAGCAGTGAGGCCGTTTTGCAGAAGTATGTAGGCTTAATGGTCTTGATATTGTCATCCTGAGTTATGAGGCTTTTCCAAGGCTGATGGCAGTGCAACGCCTGATGGCAGAAGAGGCAGTCCAGGTAGAGAAATGTGAGCAGCTCCCGTGGTAAATCAGGGAGCCCACCCTGGACATGGGAGAACTGGTCTTGGCCTGGGAAGGCGTGTTTTCCCCTGGGACACACAGAAGTCTTTCAAGAAAGATTGTTAAACCCCTGAGAATAAGAAGGAAATAGCCCAAAGATTACTTGGACAAATAATCCAATGGATTATTGGACAAATGAAAGATGGTTGTAATTTTTTTTTCTGGGGTGCTTATTAAGTGAGGAAGTTCAATACTTTTCTCTGCCTTTTTTTGGGGGGGGTATATAGGAAGAGAACATGGTTACTCTTGGAGGAGTCAAAAAATAGGGGCCGGGCGCGGTGGCTCACGCCTGTAATCCTAGCACTCTGGGAGGCCGAGGCAGGTGGATCGCTCGAGGTCAGGAGTTCAAGACCAGCCTGAGCAAGAGTGAGACCCTCGTCTCTACCAAAAATAGAAAGAAATGATTTGGACAGCTAAAAATCTATATATAGAAAAAATTAACCAGGCATGGTGGCGCATGCCTGTAGTCCCAGCTACTCGGGAGGCTGAGGCTGTAGGATCACTTAAGCCCAGGAGTTTGAGATTGCTGTGAGCTAGGCTGATGCCACGGCACTCACTCTAGCCCGGGCAACAAAGCGAGACTCTGTCTCAAAAAAAAAAAAAAAAAAAAAAATCAGGTTGTATGCCTTGAAGTTTTTTTTTTTTTTCTTCTTGTTTAGTTTTTAAGAGATAACGTTTGTCAGTATCTGCCTGGAGGAAGCTTTGGGAACGCATCTCAGCCAACCTAGTGCCTCCAGGTTCCTGCTTAACCTAGGGTGGCCAGACCAGAATGGATATCTGACTCTACAAATACCAAAGAAAAGCCTGAATCCTAAGTCAGAAGACCTGATTTTGTTACAAAGTCCTTCTTATTGCTGGTCTCTGGTACTGAATCTATTATTGCCCTAATTTTCTTTTAGGGTCTTTCACCTACCACTGAGCATTTCTTCTTACTGCCATTGGAATATGGAAAGACTTCTATTCCATATTTCAATTTTTTGGCTATTTTTATTCTTGCCATACCGACTCCATCCCTGGAGGCTCAATATCTGGGTGTCTAGGTCCCCAGATCCTCAGCTAGAATCTAAGCTTCACTGATCATCTGCTTCCAGAACTATTAGAAAAAGGACACTGCATTTACTGTGGAAACAGACTCAGGTTTGCTCTCCTTATGATAGTGCTTTGAAAACAGCAAAGGGAAGTAAATGGATTTACCCAAATGTTACTATAGTTTTTAGTTACAAGTACAGTTATGCACCGCATGATGATGTTTTGGTCTACAATGGACCACATATACAACAGGGGTCCCATACGATTATAATACTGTATTTGTATTGTACCTTTTCTATATTTGGATAGATTTAGATATACCAATACTCACCATGGTGTTACAATTGCCTGCAGTATTCAGCTCAGCAACACGCTGTACAGATTTGTAGCCTACGAGCAATAGGCTATACCATAGAGTCTAGGTGTGTAGTAGACTATACCATCTAGGATGGTGTGAATACATTCTATGATGTTCACACAGTGACAAAATTGCCTAAGGACACATTTCTCAGAATGTATCCCTGTCATTAAGCAATGCATGACTATATTTCATGAACACTTATTGTGGGCATTAACCTATAGAAAATATGGAAATGTATAAGACAACTCTATACTTAAACTGTAGTTAGATACATAAAACAGAAGCATGTGAAAAATTAAATGAGGCAAGTATAAATAGGCTACTGTGTTCCAGGCAATTTACATGTATTATTTTAATCTTCAAAATTGCCTCACAAAGTGTGATTATTTGCATTTAACAGATGAGGACTGCAAGTCTTACAGAGGGTAAGGAGCTTTCTAAAGTTCACTTGGTTAACAAGTTGTGGCTCCAGGGCCTGTTCAAAGCCAGAGCTCTTTCCTCTGAAATATATTGCCTTTACATTTGCTCATTTTTAACAATGATAGAAATTATCACCATGTGCAATATTAATACTTAGTAAAAAGAGTGATGAGGAATTCTGAAGAGAGAAAGTATTCTGTGGCCTGGGTGGTTGAGGAAAACTTTGGGTGGAGGTGGACTGATTTGTTCTGAGATCCAAAGAATGAGTAGGATTTTCTTAGGAAGAGGAAGGAGGGATGAGTTGATTTGCAGGGGGACTGGCTTGAGGCACAGCACCCTGGAGTGGGCTTGGAGGTGGAGTTTAGTCTCATCTCATTTCCAACTAGAGGCTCCTCAGGGTTGGAGAAGTTCTGGGGACAGGATAGAATTACAACTATTATCTCCATGGTTGGGTTACCTCCCAATGCCCGGGTTTGCTCCTAGAAGGATTTTCTTAGTTTGTTGTTCCCTGTGGACATATGAGGTTTCAAACAGTGTGGGCAGCCCACTTCCTCTTGGTGCAAGTTCTGGGACCTAAGAATTGCCTTAGAGATTAGATAATTACTAGGCTTAGGGTTTCTTTGGTTTTATAGGCTTTGGTTCTATGTGTGTGTTTCTGATCCAGAGCCAAAGGTCTTAACTATGCAGAGCTATTAAGCTAAGAATTGCCAAGGGCCTATGCTCTGATGTCTCCCGGATTGTCAGATTAATAGTTTTGGGGTACCACCTGTAACCCTATCCTATAATCCAATCTTGCCCACCTTCATCTTCACAAGCACCTCAAGAAGTAGAGACTGTTATTACCCTGATTTCACAGATGATGGGACAGATTTTTATAGCAGTTAAGACACCAAATGGACAGGAGCAGAGGCCTTCAGGATTCTCCTTCCTCTCTAGGTTGGATGAGGCCCTGTCAAACGAGTTCTCTGGGGAGTCCCCAGGTACATTCCACATAGAACTGGTCCATCTTAGCAAATCCTTTTCCTTTGAAACATTTCTTATGCCATCACTCTGTCCCTGATCTGGGAAACCATAGAACCCTGTTCAGTGGGTGTCAGGCCTCTTGACTCATGGATCCTCCTTTTTGGAAGAGTCAATAGTATGTGAAGCTTCACAGAGTGCACCCGGCCCCTTGTACCTATCAGAAGCACAGGGAATAAATCCCCTCTTAGTCCAACAGTAATCAGCTCATGCCTTGGAGTGTGAACTTTGATTAGCCCTTTAATCTTAGCTGCATCACTTGGACTATTACTATGAGTTGTAAAATTTACTAAGCCCCTGCCCTGTCCACCCCTCTGTCTGCATAACCCTAGTATAGGACTTGGTGACCTCCAGGGAATAGGAGAGAGCCTGGCTTCCTACCAAGTGAGAAGCTTTGCTTGCTTTCATTTCTATGAATTTGCATATGCAGACCAAGGTAATGCTGTCAGAAAAGGGAACTCATTTCTCAGGGAAACCTAAGGGTTATTGAGGTTGTTTTTTGTGCTTTTAGTATACCATTTACATGGGGGAGGGAAATGGTATAGGTATGTGTAATAAGACATGCCTTATTGTATTTGCAATGCAAATTCTGTCCCAAATTATAAAAAGAGCCACATTTACGCTGTAGAAATGAGTTGAGGGCTGGATCTAGAAATGGTAGCCTACAGTGATTTCCCAAACTAATTTGCAAATTAAAATATTCTAAGAAGCTGTTAAAAAACACATATTCTCAGCCCTTATATCATATAATTTGCATTTGAATCCTTATTTCTGAGAATTCAGCCCAGAAGTCTGTATGATCCCCCTGGACCAGTGTTCTGGGAGGCACTGATGTGCCTCTGTCGGAATGCCTCACGGACCAGGCATGTCGGGGTTTGGGTGCCCTGGTCTAAGGATGTCTTTTCAACAGTCCCTCAAGCTTGAGTAAAGAGAGTTTATTTTAAGAATTCAACAGGGCATCAAGGCCAGGAGAGAGAGTGTCCTCCTGGGCCAAGGGGACAGACACTATAAGTAGGAATAGAGTCAGGACAGAGGTTTCCCTCATGTTTCTCAAAGGCCATGGCCTCTGCCTGACATCAGCGTGTGTCTCACTCTGCCTGTGCACGACCCAGCCTATTCTGTCATGATGACTGGTTTCTGTGTTTTGTGATCCCAATTCTTGAGAGAAAAAAGGTCACTGCCCTGCCAACAGTCTGGCTTCTCCTGTGTCCTGGGTTTACTCTTGGCCAAACTGATTTGAGCTGAGAAAGCCATGTGAATTAGCCTCCTAGATCTGTCTCTTCCAGGGCTCTGAAGATCTTCCTTATTAAGATATAAGGGACAATGAGGACAGGCACATTGACCAACATGTTTAATAGACCATCAAAGAATGACATATGCCATTTTAACAAAAACATAACTCTTACAGGGACCAGAAAAAATTATGGTGTTATGACCAGCACATTCTCTTCCCATTGTCAATATGCAGGGGAGATCAAATTAGAATCAGTCTTTTTTATTGTGCTACTATTCATCCCTTGATTTATTTAAAAAGTATTTTTTGAGCACATATTACGTGCTAGGTGTTTTGGGACCTTGGTACTGTTTAGCTGCTTGGGATACTTTTGTGACCAAATTAGACAAAAATACTTGCTTTTGAGGAGCTTGCATTTTAGGGAAAAGATGTGTAATAAACAATAAAAAAAGAACCAAAAACAATAAGTAAGTTATGCAGTACATTACAAAGTGATTATTTCTATGGGTGGAATATGTTAGGATAAAGAAGATCAAGAATGCCAGGAAGGTGGATTGTAATTTTAAATGGGGCGATACGTATGGTCTCATTGAAAAGATGACATATGAGCAAAGAATGAAGGAGGTGTAGATATGTGTCAGGAGAGCCTTCTAGGCAGAGAGAACAGTCTTAGCATAGGCCCAGAGGAGGGAAAATGCCACTGTTGCTAGAATGGGTGAGTGAAGACAGGGCTTTATAGACATTGGAAAGACTGGTTTTTATTCTGAATGAGATGGATGTCAAGGCAAGGTTGTAAACAGAATCATTGGACTTGTTTTTTCATTAATTTTTTGTTTGTCTTAATCTTTTTATTATGGAAATTTTAAACCAACAAAAGCAGGCAGAATAGTATAATAAACCCCCATGTGCCTATCAAACAATTTTATAATTATCAACTCATCAATATTTTATAAATATACTCCCCATTTACATTGCCTTCTCCCTGAATTCCAGATATAATGCCATTTAATCAGTAAACCTTTCAGTTATGTAATTCTTTTTGGTGGATGTATAATTTATAGTAAAGTACAGCTTCATGAATATTTTCATATGAATGTGGCCACCATCTGGATCAGGATATAAAACATTTCCAGCACTCAAGATTCCCTTGTCAATTCTCAATTCATAACCCTACCACTACTACTATCTAAGGTAGCCACTATTCTGACATTTATCATCACAGATTAGTTTTGCCCGTCTTGAATTTCTTGTAGAAGGAATCCCACCATATGTAGTCTTCAGTGCCTGGCCACTTTAACTCACCATTTTACCTGCAAGATTCATTGATGTGATTGTATGTAGAAGTTTGTTATTTTCTATTGATGTATAGTATTATATGATATGAGTATACCACAATTTATCCATTCTGTTGACAGTTGGGTTGTTTCCAATTTGGGGCCACTATGAACATTCTTGTGCACATCTTTTGGTGGACCTATGTACTCATTTCTCTTGGATATATACCTAGCAGTACTGCATCTAAGAGTGCAATTGCTGAGTCAAGGGTAGACAAATACTTAGCTTTAGTATTAGTAGATATTTTCAAAGTAAATGAACTGATTTCATGCCCTCCAATTGCTCCACATCCTCACCAACACTTAGTATTGAATTTTTAAATTTTAGCTACTCTGGTGGGTATAGGAATTTCTACTTTCCTAAGGAGTAATGTTATTGAACACCTTTTCATATGCTTACTGGCCATTTGAATTAATCTTTTATAAAATACCTGTTTAAACATTTAGCTCATTTAAAAATGGTTTTTCTTTTTGTTTTGTTTTGTTCTTTATATATTATGGATACAAGATCTTTGTCAGATATTTGTATCATGAATGTCTTCTTCCATCTATAATTTGTCTAATAACTTTCTTAATAATGTGTTTTGATCAACATTCTTAATTTAATGAAATCTAGTTTATCACTTTTATCTTTTATGATTATGGTCTGGCTTTTACATTTAGGCATATAATCTACCTAGAATTATTTTATGAGTATGGTGTGAGGTGGAAGTCAGAGTTAATTTTTTTCATAGAATATTGGACTGCTTCAGCATCATGTTTTGGAAAGACTATTCTTTCTCCACTGAATTGCAACAGGTGGCTTCCCTTCTCTTCCTTTTTTCATTCTCTCTCTCT
The DNA here is from genome assembly GCF_020740605.2 of Lemur catta. Taxonomy (NCBI): domain Eukaryota; kingdom Metazoa; phylum Chordata; class Mammalia; order Primates; family Lemuridae; genus Lemur; species Lemur catta. The sequence goes on from NC_059128.1 coordinate 32,372,732, forward strand.
CTGTCATTCTCTCTCTCTTTCTTGTAAATCAAGTGATCACATATGTGCAGGTCTATCCTGGTCTATCTGTTCTGTCCCACTGATCTATTTGTGTGCATTTGTACCCATACCACACTGCCCTAATTGTTGTAGCTTTATAGTCACCCTTGAAATCTGGTTCTCTAACTGGTTATTCTTCTTCAACATCGTCTTGATCATTCTAGTTTCTTTGCATTTTCATAAATTGTAGAACAACCTTGTCAATTTCCAGAAAACAATCTTGTTATGATTTTGATTGGGAATGAAATTGAACCTATAGATCAATTTGGCAAAAATTGGCATCTTAACAATATTGAATCTTCCATTTAATGTTTATGTAATATTTCTTCATTTATTTTGGTTTTCTTTAATTTCTCTCAGCAATGTTTTATAGATTTTTGTGTAGAGGTCTTGCACATCTTTTGTTAGATTTTTATTAGGTATTTTTTCATTTTGATGGTATTGTAAATGGTACTTTTTCATTTTTTTTGTAAATATATGCTAATACAATAATTTGGTTTTGTATGTTCACTTGGTAACCAGCAACCTTTTTCAATTCACTTATTGATTCTAATAGTTTGTAGATTCTTTGGGAGAATTTCAATATATACTATTGTGTCATCTGTGAATAAGAGTTTTACTTATTCCTTTCTTTAAACTTTATATTTCGTATTATTGCTTCATTGCATTGCTAGGACCTCCAGTACAATTGTCGAAAAAAATGGCGGTAGTGGACATCCCTATTTTGTTCCTGACCTTAGAGGAGAAAGAAGCCAATATTTCACCATTGAGTATGATGTTAGGTGTAGGTCTTTTTGGTGGTTATTTCTTTGTTAAGGAAGTTCCTTTCTATACCTAGTTTAGTAAGAGCTTTTTTGTTTTTTGGGTTTTTTTTTTAAATTAAGAATTGGTTTGGGTGGTCAGGTGTGGTGGCTCACACCTCTAATTCCAACACTTTGGGAGGCTGAGGCAGGAGGATCACTTGAGGCCAGGAGTTCTAGACCAGCCTGAGCAACATAGTGAGATCCCACCTCTATAAAAAAAATAAAAGAATTAGCTAGGTATGGTGGCACATGCCTGTAGTCCCAGCTATTTACTTGGGAGTCTGAGGCATGAGGATCACTTTAGCCCAGTAGTTCAAGGCTGCAGTGAGCTATCTATGATCATGCCCCTGCACTCCAACCTGGGCAACAGGGGGAGACCCTGTCTCTTAAAAAAAAAACAATGGTTTTGAATTTTGTCAAATTATCACAATAATTTTTTAGCATCTGTTGAGAAGATTTTGTAGTTTTCTTTGTTATTCTGTTATTGTGATGAATTACGTTGATAGATTTTCAAATATGAAACCATTTTCTGACTTTTTAAAAAGGATTTATCTGACTATTGTGTTGAAAATAGATTGGAGGGTCCACAGACAGAGGCAGGGAATGTTATGAAGAGGTTATTGTAGTCATCCAGGAGAGAAATGATGGTGGTTCAGACCAGTGGAGGTAGTAAGGAATAGTCAAATTGTGGTTGTATTTTGAAATTCAGGATTTCTAGACATATTATATATTGGGAGTGTGAGAAAAACAATAACAAATTCAAAGTTTTTGGCTTGAGCAACTGGAAAAGTAGAGTTGCCATCAACTGAGATGGGAAAGGATGCACTTGAAACAGGTTGGGGATCAGGAGTTAAGTTCTGGACATGTTAAGTGAAAATGTGGAGGTGTTCAGTCAGCAGTAAGACATATGGGTCTAGAGTTCAGGAGAAAGGTCTGGACCAAAAATATAAACTTGGGAGTCATGGAGGACTGGATGGGATTTAATACAAGGAGACTGGATCAGTTCATCAAGGGAGTGAGTGTAGACAGAGAGAAAGTCCACTCTAACATGAAGAGATTGAGGAGAAAAGAAAGAACAACAAACAAAGTAAAAAGTGGAATGGTTCACTAGGATAGGAGGGGAAAAAAAAACTGGGCTCTCCAGGAAGCCAGTGGAGAACATTGAATCAAGAAGGATGGCGCGGTAATCATGCCAGATGCTGCTGGTAGATCAAGTGCCGCTAGTACCTCCAGCACAATTACTGAAAAAAGTGGTGGTAGTGGACATCATTATTTTGTTCTTGACCTTAGAGAGAAAATATTTCAATATTTCATCATTGAATATGATGTTAGGTGCAGATTTTTTTGGTTGTTGTTTCTTTGTTAAGCATGTTTCTTTCTATTCCAGTTTAGCGAGAGTTTTTCTTTTTTTTTTTGTTTTAATTAAGAGTTGGTTTTGGTTGGCCAGGCATGGTGGCTCACACCTGTAATCCCAGCACTTTGGGAGGCAGTAGTGGGAGGGATCACTTGAGGCCAGGAGTTTGAGATCAGCCTGGGCAACATAGCAAGACCCTGTCTCTACAAAAATAATAAAAATTTTTAAAAAGAACTTTTGAAGAGTTTGATACAGAAGAGAGCAAAACTGGGGCCAGAGATGGGAGGAAAGTAGGGTTAGGAGAATATTTGCTTAAACACACATGAATTCTCTTTATTAATAGCTATCACAGCTAGATGAACTTAAACATCACACACTCAAACCCTGCCAGTTCTACAAGGCTCAAAGCCAAAGATCTTTTCCCTACTCTAAAGAAGTATGTCTTCTTAGTTACACAAAGGCCTCCGGTCAGGGTTGTTGGTGCAGAATCTTTCTCAAAAGGCACACACATGACACCAGCAGAGCTGGATTTAGATTTTAGTGTCAGTTGCTGCACAACACCAAGAAACACTATCCCCTTCCAACATTGGGCTTCAGCATCAGGTTTGGCTCATCCTAGCTCCATTGTCCTTCTCATACAAAGAGTTAGCTCTCAACACCCCATGATTGCTTCACTTAAGCTGGCTTTCACTGGGCTTCCTGCTCCACACCAAACTGGGACATGGCAAAGACAGGGCAAGGGGCACAGGAAGACATCTGTTTCTGGCCACCCACCTGTGTGAACAGCAGAAACTCACTAGAGATTTCAGTGCTGTGGCAGCAGAGCACAGGGAGGGGAGGCACAAGGACATCACAGTGTCCCTGGCATCCTGTACCCTCTTCTTGCCACTGCACCAAGCCTTATAATATGCTAAGTTCACCAGCTGTGTTGTTTATAACTGAAGCGCAGGATTGAGACTCTATCCCAGTGACTCCTCAGCCTTTGTGCAAATCAAGGGATACAAATGGATATATTGGTAGGGGATGACATAACCTCACTCCCCCAGCTCCTGCTCAGTCAATACATAATGGCATCAGAGCAAGGAATGCTTGATTAAGTGTGTAATGGTGTGGGGCTAAGAGGGCTATCGGGATCTTTTAACAAGGGCATCTGTACCACTTAAGTGTCCCTTTTCCCAGGACACTGCTGTTGTGGGCACTGCCAGTGTTGCCTTTATGGCTCCTTTCTGAGTGTCTTGGCCAACCAGCCCACATTTGCATAGGTTCATTTTTCCTTTACTTATATTAATTAAATCAAAGGTGTGATGGCAAAGTTTTGTTGGCCAAGATGCCAGAAATGTAGAAAAGATTTAACTTCATGAATTCTAGAACTTTTGCATTTATAACCCAAATAAAAGTATTTTGTTGGACAGAAATTGATGAGGCTTGTAAAAATCACCAGAGGAGGGGACTCCGTGCTCCTTGACAGCCCTTGCACATCTCCCGGGTGAGTCATGGCTCTATCAGTGGAATTCAATCGGTTTGCTTTAAATGAAACTATCAATCTGCCTTTCTCTGGCTCCCAGCATATACATTTATCATAATGTAAATTACAGCATTGCAACCTCATAACACTGCTGTTGCTTGTCAAGGATGACCATGAACAAGCTTCCTAGGGATCTGGCCTTGTGGGCAGCATGTCTTCCTCTCCGGGGTTTCTGTGCTGGTTCTGCTGGTCTGGTCAGTGGTCCTCCCCCTGGCTGACTCCTGGAGAGACTGACTGCCTTTGCAGAGATGCTCCGTTCTCAGTGCCCTGCAGGGCTGTGGGGAAAGCTGGGCTTCAAGTAGCCACAGACTGGAACGTCCATCGTTGCTGCTCCTTTTGGTCAGGAATCTTCCTCCTTTGTGCTGTGTCCAGACCCTGCTGGCTCAGCCCAGGTGGCGCTACAACAGAGGCACTGTGGGTCACTGTGATAGCCTGATAGCCATTTGCCTGGCATTCCCCAAATAAGGGATTCAGATAGGAGAGCACAGTGCCTTCCCCTGACATCCGCATCCGTGGGATAGATGGCCTGGGTAGTGCATACAACTTTCTAGTCTCCGAGTGTCATTTCCAAATATACCTCCATTTGCAGGGTATAGTAGCAAAAGGCTTTGGCGCAAACCAGTGTGAATTCAAATTCCAGTTTTGTCACTCATTTTTTGACATTGGGAAAATCACTTTATTCTTTATGAATTTTAGCATCCTCATCAGTAAAAATAGGATAATAATACCGTCCTCAGAGTCCTAAAGGAACCTGAGCAGAGAAGCTGGCTCAGGATACAGGCTCAATAAATGTTCATTTCCTTTCCTCTGAGAGATTTTATAGGCTAAGGTGGAGTTATGAAATCCCAACACCGGGTAAGACCTTGCAGCTCAATTTTTATCTTTCTTGGGTATTGTGAATATGAAGGGCTGATTTGTCCAGTGCAGCAGAGAGCACACCTACCTGACCACAGCTCGTGGAGGTGGAGACCAACCCTGCCCCAGCCCTGTCTCTGCGGAGCACAGCATGGTGCCTCGCATAGAGGAGGTCCTCAGTATTTGTGGAGTGAAAAATTAAGTTCAGTGGGTTTGAAATCTTAGACTCTGATATGACAGACAATGTTTTGGCTTAAATTTATTTGTCCACACGGAGGCACAGTCACAGGGGAGCAATAGTCCTCTGGGAGTTGAAAATGATGCTTCTTTACAGGGGGTGGTGGTTTTCAGTTAAAGTGTGTTTGCAAATCCAGCTCAGTTAATCCGCATCACAATCCTGAGAGGCTGCCGTGTACCTGATCCTACCAACAAGGAAAGGCACCCTGGGCAGGAGGAGAGGGAGGACAGGGGTCTCCTGTCTAGAGCAGTGACATTGGGCCTTGTCCCAGGCTTAGTGGAGAGAACTGCAATGTTTTTTTATTCTTTCCTTTATGTCACAGCCAGTGCCCATTGAGTATTTTCCTGAAATCTTGATAGGCTAGTGGTTCTCAACTGGGGTTCCTGCCCCCCCACAGACATTTGACAACACCCAGAGATATTTTTTGTTGTCATGACTGTGAGGTGAAACACTCCTGGCATCTAGTGGGAGGCCAGGGATGCTGCTAAACACCCTACAAGAGTGCACAGGACAGCTGCCCAAAAGGAATTATCCAGTCAAAATGTCAGTAGTGCCAGGGCTGCGAAACATGGCAATAGATGTAAATATGAATTTGTCAAAGATGAGTGAGAAATGTCCCCAAGTTTTCTGAGTTCTCTTGAGGAGAGTTGAATTCTAGGCATCCACTAAGCTGTGAGACCAGAATGTTCTTCTTGGCAGAACTGTTGTTTGCTCCTATATCCCTGGGAAACTTCTTGCTTTCATGTTTTCTTTTCTTTTCTATTCATGAACATTTATGAGAACAAAAATTAGGACACAAGTTATTTTTCTGTCTCCCCAGAGCACTGGATCCATGGCTCTGTACTCCATAAGGACACAGTACTTATGGATCTTTGAATAATCAAAAGACCTCATTATTATTATTATTAATGAGAATCTTAAAAGTGAGAATCGATTGAGCACTTACTATATGTCAGGTGATTTTCTAAGACTTTTGTATTTATTATGTTGTTTTAATCCCTCAACTACCCCATGAGCTGTGTACTACGACTATTCCCATTTTACAGAAGTGAAAACTGAGGCATCAGGAGGCTAAATAGTTTGATCACAGTCAGAATTAGTATGTGGTGGCATTAAGATTTGAAGCCAGACGTCCTAGTCTGGATTTGGGGGTGGGGTGCATGTGCAACCATGTAGTCACACAGCTTCACTTGCTTAGACAGTCTTCAAGGCTGCGATCAGCGTGAAGACCCTACAGAATGGAGAAAGGAACAAGACCCAGTGCCCTCATTTTTGGTGTGCTTTAGCCTTTTCTGCAGGGCAGGAGAGAAGCAGACAGGAATCAAGCACATACATCTCTGGAAAGAATCTCAAGTAAAATTAGCAAAGTCAAGAACTTTGTTGGAAGGAAGAAAGAATGTGGGAGATGAGATGGCAACGTGTAAACTTTTCCCTGAATGTCTTCTTCTCCCCGCTCTTCACTAGGGTGAAAAAGGCAAAGGAGAAAGCAACAAAACCCCAGGCCAAGTTCCAGGCCATGAGAGATTGACTCCATCCACTGATGCCCCGAAAGGTGAGTCTGCTGGCACCAGGGCCTTTGGGGACAGTGTTCTGTATGCTGGAGCTTCAGTAGCTGTGATGAATTCCAGCAGAACTCTCTGTTACTGGCTCTTACACAGATACTATTGGATTCATGATTTTTGCCTCTTGTTAAAGCCTGTTCATACTTAATGTACTATCTGGTTTTGCGGGATGCATTAGCTTGGAGGATATACTCGTTCTGAAGAAAGAACAGACCAAAAACTTGGGAGGAACTAATTAGAAAGGTCTATAAGCGGTATCTGTGGACACTTATCTCATTTATTCATTCATATATTCCTTTACCAAGCATGCACTGAGCCCTGTTTGCTTGGACCTACGCAGTCCCTGAGAAAACAAAAATTAAAAAGACATCAGCAGGAAACATGAACAGACTAAGGAACAATTGCCATATAAGAGTGCAATTGCTCCCACAGAGGCCACAGAGTGGAGAGATTTTAGGCACAGGCTACCTGGCTTCAAATCTCAGCTCTGCCATTAACTAGCTCTGTGACCTTGGGAAAATTGTTTAATCACTATATGCCTTGGTTTCCCTCATTTACAAAATAAAAATAATAATAGTACCTACCTCCTAGAGTTGTGATGAATTAAGGTGTAAAGTGCTTAAACAGGTGCCTGGCACACAGTAGGTGCTCAATAAAGGTTATTTATTATTACTGATTGATCATTGAATATTTATGAAATAAAGGTTAGTTATTGTCCTGTACTGAATACAATGAAAACACAGGTGAAGGAGAGCCTAAGCCTGTCTAGGGAGCCAGAGAGTGTTTCTGAAAAGGTGGCATGTGGGCCAAGATGGAAGAGTGGGCAGTAGATTGCCAGAAAGCCCAGCAGAGTGAGGACATTCCAGGAAGAGAAGACAGGATATGCAGGAGCGAAGAGGCCTGAAAGAGCTGGCATATTTGGGGAAGTGCACATAGTTCAGATTTTCTTGGTCACAGAGTATAGTAGGGGAGAGGCAGGAGAGGAGACAGGTAAGCAGGGACCAATTCATATGCTGTGATGAGAAACTTGGCATATGCCCTGTTCAAAGTCATTGAATAATTCCAACCAGGGGAGAGACACGTTGCCATTTTCACATTACCCTGGCAGCATGGGAAGACAGAGGGGAAGGACAGGAACGGAAACAGAGAGACCAGCCAGGAGGTGACAAGGCACTGGCAAGAAGTGATGAGTGCTATAAAGCCCTGGCAAAGGCATGGAGAGAGGAACAGAAAGGAGGGCTTTTAGGAGGCAGAACTGGGAAGAGCTAGTGCCTGATTAGGGCTGAGAGAAGAGGAATCTTGGGTGGCTCCCAACGACACGGTGGGCGTGGATGGCGCCCTTCCTGAGAAGGGGACCTTGGAGGAGGAGCAGGTTTTGCACGTGACAATGAGTGAAGCAGAAGCTAAGGCGAGAGTGTCCAGTGGGACAGGTGGGAGTTCAATCATCAGCAAAGCCAAGTTTGCTCAGGAGAATGTGGAGGAATAGGCAGGAAAGACTGAGCTCACAGGAGGGCTGAGAAGGGGAAGCCATAAAGACATGGAGGAAAGACAGCCAGGGGATGAGGAGAACGGAGCAATGGGTGGTCGCTGAAACCAGAAGACACATCTCAAAAGCAAGAAAGTGGCCCCCAATGTCAACATCACAGAGAAATCAAGTAACATGGAGCCAAACAGGTCATTAGGTTTGTCAGCAGGTGCTGTCGATAACCTGGGCAGAGGTATTTAAGTGGTGAACCAGCGGCCAGACTGCGGTGGGTGACGGGGTGAAGCACAGCAAGGACACTTCAGCAATCTGATTGTAGGGAGAAGTTACTGCTTTTTGAAATGAAGTTTTAAAAGATATCTTTAATCCAAGGTTCCCAACAGGAGATCTCTGAAATAGCTTGCTGTGATGAAGAATAGAATCCCAACAAGTAGGGAACTCTTAGGGAGACAATTTAAAAGATGAACATGTATTAAATTCATAAAATAAACTCAGCAATTTTATAAAGGAAAATAATATGTTAGAAGTTGTTTCCACATTTCACAAACTCTAACCACTACTGTGCTCTGTGACAAGACTTACAGTTTCTAGGAACTTATTTATGTATTAGACTCCCTCAGAATATACTTCATGTCTTTTTGTAGGCAAAACTTCTAATAAATGTATTTGTCAATGGGTGATGTAGTTTATGGACATTTGGCAGCAAAATATCCAAATTTCAAACCAGGAACCTTTGTAGTATCAGATCCTCACACATTTTATATGTTGTTTTGAGATTCATAGATTCACATAAATTTACTTCCCTTAGCTCATGAGAGTAAGGCTCATATTTCGCATGAAACATTGAGTTTTTTCTCAATCCTAAATTCTTATAAAAATTCCAAAGGCAATATTTTCTTTAGACCCAGGGCATGTATTAATATTTTTGGCTTGGAGTGAGGTGAAATCTTTCTAAAAAGTGATGTCAGAATATCAGAAGGACAAGTAGAGAAATCTCATACTTAGAAGTTACTTACATGAGCTTGATGCCAACACCAGTGACTCTAATATTAATACCAGTGATGTCGACTGTTTCCCACTGAGGTGGCCACAGGAGTCTCCATGGGGAACGTTGTTTTTGAACTTACATTTGAAGAATGACAGGAATTTTGGTGGAGAAAGGAACCACCCAAGTGAAGGGACTGGCATAAGCCAAAACCCAGGGTCTGAGATATAAAAAAACTAGTTGAAGGAGAGTAATTTAAAATATAGTGTTTATGAAGGAGGTATTTATGAAGAAAAGTAGTGTGAGATAAGACTATAAAGGATGATTAATATCAGAGTTTTGAGAACATGGATTAGGGCTTTGGGTGTTTAAGGAGTCCATGTTTAGTAGGGCAGGAATCAGTTTCCTTAAAACTATTTTTGAAGTCTCAGCCAAATTATGAATCTAAACTCACACAGCCTGATGCAGTAGGAGTGAAAAGCAGAATTCAAAGGTGTAGTTAAATTCTGGCTAGCAGGGGATGGGAAGATGGCGGAGTAAGGCAGCCACAGTCTGTGATGGGTTCAATGTGCCACTGGAGGGGTAGGGATGCCAGGTAGGTGGAGTCACACTAGCTGTGTGGGGCAGGTGTGTGCCATGGGTTGGCTTGGGTGGTGGTGTCAACAGCTTCATCTGCCTGACTGGGCTGTGGTTGCCCAGTGTTGACCAACTTCTCCTCCACATGCCTGAATCTCCTTGGAGGAAGTGAGCTTTCCTGCTGGCATTCCTCACCCTGACTTAAACTTGGCTCCTCTGGAAGCAGAGATTCCTCTGTGTGGTCATGCTGATGGGTAGATTTTAGAACATTCTCTGGGACCATTTTTATGGGACCAGGAGAAATTGTTGAGAAGTTAAGTGTAAGTGGAGGAAAATCAATAAATTGGATTTTGAAGTAGGTATTTATTATTGTTTTGTCTGCCTGCTTTTCCTTCTACCCTTCTCTGGCATTCCCTTTCCTTAGGGAAATGTCTATTTTTCTATTCCATGTGGGTCTGGTGGCACTACCACTTGTGTTCTGCTCCACTGAGCCACAGGTGTGGGCATGTTCCCAGAGTCTGGCCAAACATGGTGTCTCATCCTCCAGACCACAGTGATTGGACTAAGATGTGGACATGTGACTAAAGCAGGACCAATCCGAGTCCTTCCCTGAAATTTTCTGGATCTGCTAGGATGACACTTAGAAGATGCAACCAAGATTGTTCTTTGGTTAGAGAGAGAGAGACTGAGGCTCCCACACTGAAAGAAGTGGAGTGGAGAGGGAGGGAGACCTGTTAACTTCCCTTTGAGTTCCTCCCGCACTGTGCCCTCTCCCCGCTACTCCTTTCTTTTCTGCTTAAGTTAGTTTGAGTTGTGTTTTGGTCACTTCAACTTAAATAAGAGTCCTGATTGATACCAAAATTGTTTCTTTGCATTTGCTTTATTATTGGCTTCACCTTTACAACTTTCTTGGTCCCAGACAGTCAGGAGGACTGTCAGGGGGACCCAGACAGTCAGGGGGACCCTTCATTTAAGCTTAGTCCAGGAGATACCTTCACAGATGTGCCATTTTTCAGCATCCCCTAGCTTTGCATTCTCAATTCTGCAGAGTTATGCTTTTCTACAGAAACCTCAAATTACTTGCTAACAATGTACACAGGGAGCCTGGTCTTTGGGTTTATTTTCACAACAAGGAAAATAGATTTTGCAGAGTATTTCTGAAAAACAGGTGAATATTGTGGTAATAACATACATTAACTACTAAAAAGAAAAGTGGTTCAGAGAAAAGGCATTATCACTAAGAGTATCATTAAGGTGTTTCATTATATAGTAAACGAGATGCAGTTTCACACCCTAGCAACTTATGTTTAAGACACTGTGTGTGCATGTGTAAGAAATTTTGCTAGAGAAAATAGGGCAACTTAAAACCATTACAAAGCCTCAGAATCTTTATATTAGGCAAATGTTTCACTTGCATGTGTTTGTGTGTATATATACTACAAAGTGTGCCACTAATACACTTCCTCATCAGAAGCATTGTTGCTATGCAAATCCACTCATGCTCAGCTGTGAGTGAGTTGGGGCACATGAAAGGGGGAGCCAGGAAAGTCCCTGAAATGAGACCACCTGACCCAGCCTCACCACTCAAGGTGAGTGACTCTGGGGGACGAGGCATGGCATCAAGAGTGGCCAGGCCCCTGGGATGAGCTTGGGACCTGCAGTAGCAGCACTGTGATTCTGGTGGTTCCTCTCCTTGGAGCAGGACTCCAGGTGGCAGCTTGCAACTGATGCAGGATGCTCTCAGTTTGCACCTGTGCAAAGCTAGTTAGCACAGCAGCAGCAGGAGAGAAAGGTGGGCCAGGAGGAAGTGAGACAGGACACAAGATTCAGTCCTCTCCTTGCACTGCTCAGGTCCAGTCATCTCCCTTGTGAAGTCAAGTTTGCCACAGTGGGTGGCTTCAACGTGTAGTCAGCCACCATATCTACAAAAGCCTTGAGACAGTGGAACACGCTACACTCTGTGATCTTGCAACTGATCATCTTGCAACTGATCCCATGGCCTTCACTACGATGTCTGTGCTTCCATTACCTCAGTGAGCACTTCGGTGGGTCAAGGCTGCTAGCCCCTGGGCTAGCCCAGACCTCCCTCTCCAAGGGGTCTGAGCCTTCCCAGGCCATGGTTGCACAAATGGCCCATTTATAGTTATCTTGGGGCACAGGAAGCCCTGAGAGACACCCAGGGGATCTCTGGGTTCTAGACACACTCTTTTCTGCTCATGTTGAAGAGTAACAACCTAGCTCCTCACAGCCATAAGGGCCAATTGCCCCTGCCAACAGCATGACTCCTTGCCTTGCCTGCTCATCCACTGATGAACAGGTGGCAGTTGTGGCTTCTAATAGAATTCCAACCATAGCCACCTTGGGGCCTGGGGCCTCTAACCAGCATGAGACAGGGAGTGCAAAGTCCACAGGGGGCCACTGGGAGTGATGGTGGGGAAGGAACCACTCCTTTTCCACCCACATTACACTCAAGTGATCCCCCTGCCTCAGCCTCCCAAGCACCTAGGACTACAGGTGCACCACCACGCTTGGCTAATTTTTTCGTCTTTTGTAGAGACAGGGTCTTGCTCTGTTACCCAGGCTGGTCTCAAACTTCTGGCCTCAGACGATTCTCCTGCCTCAGCCTCTCAAACTGCTGGGATTACAGGTATGAGCCATCATGCCTGGCCTTGGTTGGTGTATTATAATACTAAAGTAGGCTCTTTTGTTTGTGAACTTCCTGGGCCTTTCAATCCTCTCTCCACCTCTTCTCTTTCTGGTTTACCTGTTTCTTTCTTTCTCTTCTGAATGGAGAACATAAAGGCAAATTCCAGAGAGAAAGAGGTTTGCTTAGAGGAGAAGGTTGGGAGCTTTGTAAAGTTAGGTGTTTGGTGAATCCATTGGCTTCATTATTTTCTTTAGGGTTAAATGAGAATTGGCTTCAGGCAAGGGTGAATAGGCAAACTATCGGAGTACCTGCTGAGAAATTGGATTCAGAGAGGGGGAATGAAGTGGAATATGTTCCTCTCAGTCTCATTGATCTTCCTTTCCTTTGAGGCATTTCCTGCAGGCTTCATTTAAAGATATAGAATTATAGGAATTAGATATGTTACCCTATCTACAATGATGGCAGGATCATTTATCAATGAAAAAAATTCAATTGTAGAGTTTCTGGAATACTCTTCATGCCTGACTTGTTTCTGAGATATTTTTAATTGAATTTGAGTCTTTTTTCTTCCTTTGGACAAAGTTATCAACCCCTGTTCCACTGAGCTGAAAGAAGAAATGAAAGGCAGTTTGACTATCAGGAAACCCTGAGTCAAATGTGAGAGCCAGAATCCATGCCTGCCCTTCATGGTGTGGGGATCCACAGCTGTTCCCTTCTCATTTGCCTCAGCACTGCTGAGGGAAGGGAGTGCTGTGGTCCACTATGACCTTCATTTTCCCTAGAAGTTTTCTAGGATACGCAGCATCAAAATCAAGGGCTAAACCGTGAGAGTTGGGAATGTGCTAATCTGGTGATGGAGGCAAAAGGTAGAGGAGATAGGTCTGCTCTTTATTTCTGAATCTGTTGTTGAAGTATGGACTGGGAGAAGTAAGTGTGTTAGTGTTGAAAATGTTTTTTTTGCTTGCAAAAGGGAAGGGAATGAATCAAAAGCATCCTAGTCTCAGAATTGGGTTCCAGTTTAGAATGCCAGGTCTACAATTAAATACAGGCACATATTCTTCCTTATTTCTCATTCCCTCTTTAAATCCCTTCTTTAGTCTTTAATCCATTCTTTCTTTAATTCTTCTACTCTAAACTGTGTCCTTAGAATCTAGAGCAAATGAAGATGATAATGATCAAGATGATCATAATAATATTAACATTAATATGAGCTATAATTTATCAAACAGTATGTATTAGACACACAAACACATTTAATGCTCAAAACAATCTTAAGAAATAGATATAATTAGTCCTGTTTTAGAGATGGGAAAAGTGAAGCCCAGAGTGAGAAAGTGATTTGTACAGGGTGATAATGAGGTAACAGTGGAGTTGGGATAGGATTCCAGAATATGTTTTACCGCTAAGCCCATGTTCTTAACCAGTATCTTACACTTAATAGGAGGAGAAATGTGTTCCAGTGATCCCCAGGTGCATAATCCTTGGCCTCTCAGACAGTGCTTATGTTAAATCATCACTGTCTATCTTAAAACCCTGTCCTTGGTCAACCTGAAGATATGTCCTTATCTTCTGTGGACACGCCTATCTTCTGTAGCTTCACAATGGACGTAGGCCACTCCAAGATCTGAGTTTCCAGCACTTCAGTCCTAAGTCCTTGCTGCTGACTGCATCTTCACAGGAGGATGTCATCAAATTCAGCAGCTGATCATGCAATTCCAACATTCCTGGGCCCTCCCTCTAGTCATGGGATTCCTTTAACTTCCCAGGCTTAAAACTCTGGAGTTTCTGAACTCATCCTTCTCACCACCCCGTATCCAACTGGCCAGCTAGTGTCTCCAGTTGCATTTCCCTGGGATTGTCTTTGGTCTAGCCTTTCTTTTTCCTTTTCACTGTTGGCACCACCTAGTCCAGGCTTGTCCATTTTCGTTCTAAATGGGTCTCCACATCTTCAGGACCACTGTCTTCTGGACCACCTTGCACAAAAATGGCAAATTAGCTTTCCTTTTTTTTATTTAAAAATTTTTTTTCAGGCAAACATTGTCAACCAATGGATTAGCTTTCCTAAAACACCATTTTCCTCATCTCTCTTCTTCTTAATTTGGCAGGACTGGGAGGCCTAAATCTGTCTTGAACCAACGCCAGGACTGCACCTGAAGCTGATCCTTTATTTGAGAATAAGGCCCAGCTCAGCTTCTCACCATATGCTCCTCAACCCCTGGGAACCAAAGCCACAAAGAACCTTAGGCTCACTCAGAAACTCCTCTGCACCCACAGTCTTTTTTCAAGAGCTGCAAACATCCAGCAGCACTGAGGGAAGCTTAGATTGGATGGGACTTGGCTTCTAGGGAGAGACACATCGGGACCCAGGACTAACAACACCTGCATCATTCTTCCAAGTCTTGAGGCCTCCTTCTTACCATCAGCCCTTGGCCTGGTCGGGCAGGGTGCCACTTTCTCTGTGCTGTCAGACTAAGCTTGTCACCCTAGAATCTGAACTCAGATGGTGATGTCGGAGAGGGGCAGAGTTGCAGAAGCAGCTTCAAGGAAAGTAAAGAATTTCTATACTTCTGAATGTTACTGTAACTTCAAGCAGCTTCACTGAACTCGTAAAGACCAATAGCTGCTGGGGCAGTGATTGATTGAAATAACTTATTTATAAGTATTCATACTGCAAGGAAACATATTGTTTTTTGGGGGTGGAGAGTGGGGATAAAGTGACTTTTTATTCCTTTCAAGGATGGTACAAGTACTCTTACAGCACTTTGAGATAAAGACTTTTTACAGAATTGGGCCAAAGTTATATAATAATAATAACAGCTATTATTTATTGAATACTTAATGGTGACACATACTGTGCTAAATGCTTTGAATATATGCACTCATATACTCCTCACAATAACCCTATGAGTTATAAGTCATTATTATCTCCATCTTACAGATGTGGGAACTGAGGCATAGAGAATTTGCCCAAGGTGACAACTGATAAGTAGCAGAGTCAAGTTCCAAACAGGCAGACTGGCTCCAAAGGTAATGTTTGTAACTAATTAGAATTTTAAGACTTAGAATAAGAAGGCTATCTGATTGATTCCTCTTTTTAATAGGTGAGAATTCACCCTGAACAGTGATATTTATGTAATGTCTTTAGGCCACAGAGAAACAATGATCACTAAATAGGGACTGATTAACATCTTTAGAAAAAGCCTTGGGAAGAAGACAGTACTGTTCCTTACTGAAAAGGGAACCATGCCATTTGGGCTAAAATTTGATGTTATAATATGATTCTGTGTTGACTGGCTACTCAGATTTGGTTCATTGCTGTAATCCGCAAGTATTTATTAGGCACTTACTAAATACTGGGTGTTATGAAAAGGAATGAAGATAGAAGAGTACAAAGGCCTGGCTCCTGGCCTCATGGAAGGGTTGATTCATTAGAAGAAAAGCTTTAAACCATAGATTGAAAAGAGATGAATCCAAAAGTAATCTTCTCTTTGGCTGCATCAGTCCCTTGAAGAACTGGGGAGGGGTCCTTTAGCTTAGAGAGTAAAAGAGTGGAGAGAGGACATCAAATCTGAGAGTAAACTCTGACAGCACACAGGAGGGGATTGGTTTGGGACTGCTCTTTTCTCTGTTTAGTAAAGTACAAGAAGGTGGAATTTCTGTGCAGGTTATGCTCGAAAAAGTGCCAAGTACCTTTAGGCACTTTCAAAAACTGTCTCTTGGTATTGATACTGCTGGTTGCCAAGCCAGTGAAAGTCTTCATTTGAGTGGAACAACTGGGGAAATTTCCTGGAGCACAAGGAAAAGAAAAACACCCTTGAACTGGATGAATGGGCCTACTACCAACACTCAGGCATTTTGCTTAGGTAGGTGAAAATCCTGACTTGGGCTAAAATTAGTGCCCATTTGGGGGCAATCAAAATAAGCCTAATTAGACACTGGCCCAATTGGAAGAGTTTTATCTTAACTGAGGAGGGAGTTTTTTTCTGTACAATGAAAATCTAATTTTGAGACTACTGATAGGTGACTCAGGACTTGCTGAGGTACCCAAAGGCTCTCAAATTTGGAGTGGAGTTAAGGTCAAGACAAAACTTAACATATCCCCTATCCCCAACAGCTGGTGGGTTGCACGCAGGCGTGGACCTGAAGCTTGCTCTCCATCAGGTTACAGGACAAGAAGGGGAGTGATAAGAATAATTGAAGATGGATGGAAAATTTAAAATCCACTCCCTGTTATTGGGGAGAATTTTTCTCTCTTTCAATGATGCTGCTTGCTTGGGGGCAGATGGAAGGAGCAGAGGCATGACGAATGCTGAGTCTGAATTCTCTTGATGCATAGACAGCTGTAGTGGGTGTCCTCCTACATCACATTGATCAGGCAGAGACCCTGCAGCTGTCCAATGGGAGTGACACATCGTTCACAAATCTTCTGCACTTCCCATGGTACTGGGGAGCCACTGGGGCTGTGAATCAAAGGATTTCCATTCAGATGGGATGGATGTGGCTGAAGCCTTTTTTTTGTTTTTTTTATTTCAGCTCATCATGGGGGTACATACGTTCAGGTTATATACATTGTCCATGTCCCGCCCATCCCCCTGGGTCAGAGCCTCAAGCGTGTCCATTCTCCAGACAGTGCGCCTGGCACTCACCATGAAGCCTTTTAAATTGTAACCTCCACTTCTCCAGACCATGCTAGCCTTAAGGACGCTGAATGAGTGTGAGTAACAATTAGAACGATAACAGAAACTGGGTTTGACAATGAGCTCCCAGACAGTGGACCTGCTGGGACCCCAAGTTTCCCTCTTGCCAGCACAGTCCCTGGTAGTTTCTGGGTCCTACCTGGCACCACTCAAGTTCTCCCACAGCGACCAATGCATAACTCGGCTGTGGAGTCACATTCCAACACCTAGGGGAAGGAAAATCACCATCAGTCCCAAACCCCTGGGTTTGACTCATTTGACTACCGCTAATTTGACTTCAAGAGACAGTGTGATTTTTTTTGAGAGGGGGAGTAGAAAAAAGAAGTTAAAAATTCTTGTTTCCTAGGAGAATGTCTTTCTTTTGCGATCCTTCTCTAAGTCACACTTTTGGGTTTCCTTCTTCTTGCTGTCATCTTCCTCTTCTTCATTAGATTAATTTGGGAGAAAGTTCATATATCCTTCTTTCCAGAAGTTGTGGTGAGATGGCCCCATGGCTGCCTCTTGCTGGCAGGGGCCCCCTGCTCACGTGCAGCAAGCAGGCCCCATGCTGAGCAGAAGGAAGGCCTGGATGGACTGGCTGGGACCAGTGTTTGAGGCCATGAGAGAAAGCCCCTGTCTTCCTGTGTGTGTCTCTCTCTGCTGCTTCTCACCAGCAGAGCAGTCAGAACAGAGGCCTCAATGAGGATGCAAGCCTTGGGGACAAAACCAGAGGGCCACCTGACCTGCTTCCAGCCCAGCCCACCAGCTGAAGACCAGGTTAGGCCAAATGTCCAGGGCTACCATGTATGTTGGGTGTTTTGTGCATTTGGGGCACAAAGGTACTGACTAAGAGAGCAAAAGAGGAGACTGGTTCCAGTTCATGTTCCTCTAGTTAAGCTGACTCTGCTCAGAGGAAGGGGCACACCAACACTGAGCCTGCGGCTGTCTGCCCAGAGGGCCTCCTTTTTCTAATTTGCACATTGGTTGCCCTGCAGAGTCCGTCCTAGGGATAGGGGTGTGTGCAATTTGGAGGTGTCCATTGTGCTACTGATAGCCCTTAGCATCCTATAGCAGCTGCAGTTGGAGGAATTAAGGGTTTGGAATCATAGATTTTCTCTCTCTTTTTCCTTCAAACTTTAGTCTTAACAGACACCGGCAGGTGTGCCCTGCATGTGCCATGAGGGCCAATCTTGGCCTTCCTGTAGGGAAAGGACTGACTTTGTTGGGAAGTTTGGCACTCTGATTCTCTTATGTGTGTGACAGGGATTCTTAGTAGCTTCCTTTATGAGAAAACGTGTGAATTTGGAGAACTGATTTTTGGAGACCATGGGTTAGCAAGAGCTTACATTGCTCTATTCCCAAGAGAAACTCTTAGGTAAACAACAGAATAGAACCAAACCAGGATGGGGCTGGGGCTTTATTCTTTATGCCTTACATTATACCATGAGAACTTTTGCATGATTGATGCCTTGTGGAATGTCTATTAGGAAATAGAGATCATCCACTTCTTGGAGCCCCACATTACAAAGAATATTTTTAACTGTATGGCATCTCCATTAAACATCTTTGGGTATAAATGAAAGAGGTTGGTCACTTCCATGGGGGAAGCATTGAGCAGCTGCTGTCCCTAGACCTTTTCCTTGGACAAACCTCTTTCCTTCAGCCTTCCCAAGGCAAGTGGCAGCTGAGTCTCAAATCTCTACTCTGATTTTTGACAGTAATCAAGAAGCAATTTTATTAAAGAAAAGGGCTGAGAAACTAGTTTGAGCACTATCTGGTTATAATTTAACATTATCTTGAGTAGAAAATAAAGGATTTTATTATTTTTAAAAAAATCCCCTTTTGACTGGTGTGTGTCTTCTAGTTCTGAGCATTGCAGTTACTGTCTTATAAAAATAATTTTATGGATTTGAGGCATGACAAAGAGAAATGATCTACTCTTTAGCCAAAAATTGCCTTATGAAGAGTATGTGACCTGTTTTGTTTTGTTTCCTTTCCAGAAACTCTTTGTATCTTCTCTTATCTCCAGTACTCTAAAATTTCATGATGCTGTGCCTTGGTCATTGTGCTGAGTGTCTGATGGGCTTTTGAATCCAAAAACTTGTGTCCTACGATCTGGGACCTATTCTCCTTTTGCACTTCTTTGAAAATCTCATCCGCCTCTGTTTTGTCCTTCTGGAGCTCATAATATTCAGATGTTAGATTTCCTGGACTAAACCTCTAACTTCTTCAAAAATCTTTCCTCTCATGATTTCACTCTCTTGATCTTTTATTAATTATTTTTTTTTAATTTTAAAACAAACCCAAACCTATAGAGAAGTCGCAGATACAGTAGAAATAACTTTTTTCCTAGGCCATTTGAAAGCAAGTTGTGGACATGACACATCATGGTATCTGAATGCTTTACTGTGCATTTCCTACAAACGAGGGCATTCTCCCACAAAAGCACAGTATAACCATAAAAATTAGAAAATTGACATTTATACATTACTCTATCTAATTCTTAGACCCCAAGTTTTTTCCACTTTCCTTAATAATGTCCTTTATAGCAAAGTGATCCAGTTCAGAATCACATGTTGCAGTTAGTTATTTCTCTTTAGTCTCCTTCAATCTAGTCTTTCCTTTATGACCTTGACACTTTTGAAGATTACAGGTCAGTTATTTAATAGACTTTCCCTCAAATTGGGTTTACCTGATGTTTTCTCTTGATTAGACTCAGGTCATGTATCTTTGGTAGTAGGAATATCACAGAAGGGCTGCCACGTGCTTCTCATTGCATCCTCTCAGGGGGTACACGATTTCTATTGGTCTTATTATGCATGATGTTCTTTTTGATCATTTGATTAAGAAGGTACATGTCATACTTCTCTGTAAAGTTTCACTTTTTGCAGTTGTAATTAATGAGTAGTTTATGGGAAGGAATTTTGAAACTCTGTAAATATCCTTTTCCTCATCAAGCTTTCAATATAGTCATGTATTTATATCAGTTTGGACTCATGCTTCCTATTTTGTTCTGTAGGTTATACTCCTTTACTATCATCGGTTATTTTGATGCTCAATGAAAGGGCAGCCTTGCAAAAATAACAGGAAAATAACACAATTTCCCCAATAACAGTTAAAGATCAATCCTATGAGTTCTCTTGCTAACAGGAACCTCGTGGGAGTTCTGTTTTGCACAAATTCTGAAAAGACCTGGGCAGGCAGAAAAGAAATGTAAATCTTTCTCTTTTAAAATTGCTTTTGAGAATCTGCTTTTTACAGAGTTCCTGAGTGAACAGTCAGGGTGTGAGCTTCAGGCATTGGCCATATCTCCAGGGTAGAGTCACATCTCCAAGCCTGTCTAAAGCAGGGGAGCCAACTCTTGGACTTTGACATCCTGCCACTGCTTGTGTTATCAGCCTGCTGCTGAGAAGAAAGACAGGAGCAGATGCAACAATTTCTCAACTGCATCACTGTTAATTTACAACTCCCTTTTAAAAGAACTGAATGGCTGGTTTTTGAGGCCAGCACATTCTTCCTTTTTCTACCTCCACGCTGGCCCTTTTTCCACCCGGGAAAAAGTAAATAAACTTCTTCTCACTATCCTAATCTTTGGAGAAATCTTTCTCAAACCCTGCGTGTACTAGCTCACACCCTAACATTCAATTTGTTTCCAATTTGAGCTGGTTCCTGGTTCTTTTGACATGTCCCATCATTCTTTGAGTACTTTCTTACTTTTAGACATCCAAAGTATTCCAGACTTGCCCAGTACTTTCCCTGCCTTAACATTAGCCATCTTCCTAGTGGTCAATGGTACTTAGAAAGCAAGATCTGGGTTCTGTGTGCTTGTTGGTATTGGGGTATTGCAGTTACCAAGCCTTCTCAGAGAGCAATACACAGAATACACACATGCACAAACATATATACACATAAATATTTATATATACATTTTATTTCTATATCTATATATGTTAAAAACCATATATATATATATATACATATATATACATATATGTGTATATATATATTTTCACTCCAATACCGCTAATACCATAGGGTTTATTCTAGTTTTCTCCCTTTCTATATTTTATTAGGTTATTAAATATGAAGTGTCCAATTTCCTTAAGTATTAAGTTTGACAGTTGATATCTCTGACATTTCATTTTGACACTTCTTGTTTTATGTTTATTGTAAAGGTACACCCTCAGTCTTTCAAACCCATGGTTTGGCTTGTGATTGATTATCTTTCAAATTTTTTTTAAGAGCAATTTTTGTGAAACCATGGATAAGTCAAAAATTCATGTTATTTTTGAACATGAGTTCAGTTGTGAAACCAGTGCTGTGTAGACAGCTCGAAATATCAACAAAGTGTTTGGCAAGAACGTGGCTAATGAACACACAGTACCTCGATGGTTTGAGAAATAGAAGAAATTCTCTTGGTCTGTTTTATTTTGCTTTCTGGAGTCTCTTGTCTCCCTTACCTTTCAAACTTTCTAGTAAACTTCAAAAAATTTACAACATCATATTTTTAATCTTCAAGAGCTCTTTCTTGTCCTCTGAATGTTCTTTTTAAATAGCACTCTGATCTTGTTTATGGTTATATTTATTCACATCTGGCTGAGGTGAAAAAGGTTGCTTTCCCCTGCCCCTCACCTCGTTCTCTGCATTGTTTCTGATAGTTCTAAGTTTCTCCTTTTCATTGTTCATTATGGTCTCTGCCTTTCATGTAGGAGCCTTCCTCAAGTATCTGTGCATGTTCTGTCCATTCATCTTACATGAATATGAATATGAATATTCAGCCAATAGAAAGCTGAATAGAGGTCCAGGGTGCAGATGGGGCTTGTCAAAAATGGATGTCACCATGACGAAGACCCTCTTATGCCTCCCAGCTTCCCTGTCACAAGACAGTGCTACACTCGGGCTTCCCTATGTCACAAGTGACATCTGACCATGAAGACAAGTAGTTATTAGGAAGAAACCCTTGACAGCTTTCTCAAGTTATTAATCTGTTTCTGCATATTTGTTCTATGTAATGATATATAAAAAAAGATCGATAACTTTCTAGACTTGAGAAGGCTGAGGAGTTGAGCCATTGTTATGTGGTGCTTCTCCATTTCTTCCTCTTATAAGCAGATTTTAGTAAATGTCAATCTTGATCCAAAGTTTGAGTCTCTATTTTAAAAATAACTGTAGGATATAGATTTATGTATATATATAGATTTATGTTCTAGTTCTGTCTGCAGAGGGGACCTAGGATCAATGATACCCTGGTAGCTATGAGCACACTTAGAGCCAATCCTAATGTTTAGGTGTCATTCTCCAGTAAAAGCAATGAGGGCTCGTTTGAGAGATGACTCATTCCAGGCTAGGTTAGGAAAAGTACAAGATGAACGTGGAATATCTTATGGTGCCAGAAAGTAAGAAAGTACTTAAAAAATGATGGAGACATGTCAAAAGGACAAAAAAGCCTACTTAAAAAAGTTTTCACTGGCCAAATCTGGGATAATTTGAACAGCAAAATAAGTAACGAGAATAATGATGTGTAACCCCTAGAATAAGGTAAATATCCACGAGTCCATACTGATATAGATAAATACTAATAAATAAATAAATGGGGGAAGAGAAGAAATCTCTCGCTGTAGAATTTCAATTAAAAATGTATAAGGAATGATGGAGAAAAGGAAAATCACCGTTTGGCGATCACCATGGTAAGAGTGGTTACAGGCCAAGAAGCATCAATGCATGCAAAAATTAATGGGTCACCATTTGTTGAAAACCAGAGTAGCTTGCTCCCCACAATATAATTACTTATTACAAAAGTGACATTAGAGTGGAGAAGGCTTATAGGCTCCTCCTTAACCGAGTGGTCAAATTTAGCATCATCAGTAAGGAGACACATGGACATCATTTGCTTCCTGATATGGTGCACTGAGAAGGAACTTTGTCCAAGACAACTGGCCAGTTCTCTCTAAAAGTATCAAAGTCATTCAAGACAAAAAAATAATGATTTGTCTTAAATTGGAGGTGACTATGAAGACGTGACAGCTAAATGCAATGTGTAGTCCTGGATTAAATTCTGGACCAAAGAAAGAAAATTGGTGAAGTTTGAATAAGGCCTATAAATTAATTAATAGTATAATATAAATGTTAATTTCTTGATTTTGATAATTATAATATAGCTATGTAAAACATTAACATGTGGGGAAGCTGCATAAAGGGTATACGGTAATTTTGTGTACTATATTTGCGACCTTTTTGGTAAGTCAAATTGTTTTAAAATGAAAAGTTCCAAAAAAAAATTTTAATAAAAATAATTAAATCAGGGCTGTTCCTTATTGTTACACAGAGCTGAAATGACATCATAGATAAGTCTTTCTCTGGTGCTATTCATTTTCTCCAAAGACCCTCTTCGTCAGCCTTCTGGGAGGAGGCAGAAGAAGGGGCTTAGAGTTTTATTATTTTTATTATTCATTCTGTATGTAAGTGTTCATGCAATTCTCTCATTTTCATTTGGTGCTTTATCCTTTATTGAGCCTTGTGTCTCCATGCTTGGAAACTTTTTGGCTCAGTTTCTCCAAGGAATATGCCTTTTGTTCCCTATAGTGTGTAGAGAAGGGCTGGCCATGTGGTTGCATAAGGCAGGAGAGAGGACAAGACTTGGGTGTAAATGCTTCTCATTAAGACTTTGGCCAATCAGGTTGTTTTCAGCACCACACCTCATCCTCACCATCAAAGGTACCCAGTGCTTCCAAACCCAAAGGCTTTTAGGAGCTGCGTGGTACAAATCATTTTGCTTCTCATTGGCCATTCCTCTGAAGGCAGTTGGGTTTCGAAGTTCTCTGATAAGTCACCAAGCATTGATTCACTTTCTGTCATCTCGCTTTCTGTCTCCCCTCTCATTCTCTTTGTCTATATGGTTTATTCCTTTAGATTTCTGCACTGTCATTTTAGAGGCATTTCAGTGGACCATTAGAAAGCAAAGATAAATACATACTTTCACTTTCCACACTTTACTGGAAGTCCTTAAAATATTTTGTTTCATTTCTCTGAGTAAGTCCATCTAGTCATCAAGCAAAATGGGTTTGGGCTGATGCTGTCACATTCAGAATTCCTGAGATATATAGGAAGATTAGATACCTCCTTTTAACCCTTGTAGCCCTGAGACACTGGTACTTAAAAAGGCCTTCTATTCATGTGATATAGTCCAACGTAGGTTTTCATTTTAGAAAATAGTGTCCCCCAAAATATTCAGGCAATAGACCTCAAGGTGTGTCTTAGAGGTCATTTTTTTCGGAGGTTTGGCCTACATAGGGTCACTTAAATAAGACATGAGGTGCAGCCACTCTGGGAAGGGAGGAAGTAGAAAGTGAAGAGGGAAGATAACATGGCTAAGAGCATGCACTTTGGAGCTAGACTCTCAGGGTTCCAATCCCTTCCCAGGCACTTGCTTGCTTTATATTCTTGAGTAAGTAATTTATCCCTTAATATTTTCAAGCTATTCACATATAAAAATGGATATAATAATACTCACCCCATTAGTTCACTGTGAAGATTAAGTAATACAATGCATATAAAACACAAATGGTACCTAATTTTATTACTATAGCCTATTAAAATAGTTTACTTACTGGACCTTCTAAGGATGACAGACGCAAATAGTAGGAAATAAAAAAAGTCTTGTGCTCATTCAAGAGATGAATCATGATAATCTTGCCACTTAGAACTGAGCTTGAAAGCATGGACCCAATCCTGCACTCCCCCGGATGCTCGGATTTGGTTTTGGTGTCTGAGCCATTCAGGCTGTAGGAGTCACCTTCCCTCTCTGTACTCTTCCCTGCGAGTGATACATTGCTATCTCCTTAGCAAACTACAGATCTTTCGGGTGAGGCTTCTTGCCAAAAAGTCCGTTTTTCTCCTCCTTTGCAGTCTGTTCAGCAAATATTCCCTGCTTCATCCTTTGAAGGTTAAAACCTATGTGTATCTTTGGTGTAAAGTGCTGACACCTAACCCAAGCACCCAAGGCCCTCCTGATACTCCAGGTGGGAAGCTGTGACTGAAGGAAGCAGCTGTATGTCTTGCAGGGCAGCTGCCTTGCAGTGAGACCATTAGACCATTAGACACATAGGAATGTCGTCCAAGGTATTGGAGAGCATGCTCTCTCTCTCTCTCTCTCCCTCTCTCTCTCTCTCTCTCTCTCTCTCTCTCTCTCTCTCTCTCTCATTTCCTTCTTGTGTAGTTCATAAAAGGACGGGTTCATAAGCTCTATCCTGTGTGGTTAGCTGGTGGCAATCAGGGGGTCTTCTGGATCAAACAGAGGTCAAGATTTGGTGGACTCTGTTCTTGAACTTTAGTTGCTTCCCTCCAAGGAAGTTAAAAGTCCCATCTCAGTGCTACCAAGAAAGTTTCTGTTACAACAATAAGAAAGAGCAGCTGTTGTCTCCAGGATTGTTGTTCCAGAAACTCATAACAGCACAAGCCTCAATTTTAATATTCTTTTATAGAGGAGCTTGGAGAAGACATTGTACAGCTGGCAAATGGTTTTAATCATAACAGGGTGTGTGCTCATTAAGGAGCCCTGCAGACACCAAGAGGGATGCTGAGTATGACTAGAAGCCTTGCAGTTTCTTTAGAGAGCAAAGTGGGGAAGAGAAGTGATGATTGTTGTCTTCAAAGGCAGAAGAAGAGAGTCCGGATAACTTCTTTTAAGAGCATATTTTGTGGAATAAGATTGTTTTCACTCACATACAGACAAATATTTTAAAACACATGTTCTCTCTAACCCATGGATAAAACGCTTAATGGAAACTGAGATCCACTTCATGCACATGGGAGACTAAGTGACAAATTCACCTCTTGTAAGTATTGCTTTTTCTATTATAGATGAGAATTTTTGAAATCCATTAAGTAGTGCTCTTCTCAGACCATAGAAGATGATTTTGGTACAAATACATGTTGAAACCTATCTGCAGCACAAGCAAAGGATTTGAGCTCAGGCTTCGAGCTTTGCAATCTGAGCGTGTCTTGCTTTAGTTCCTTCACTGATATCCAGTCGTTGGGTAGGAGCCACCAAGTAATTAATTACATGTAAGAAAGAACCCAACCCTCTTGTTCCTCTATGAAGTTGAAACATCAAACACAACTAGAGAAAGATCTGGATAAGTCAGATGAATCCATCTTCACTGACTATAACATTGACCAGTCTCAAGAAGAGATGAATTTAAGGAGCATCTTCAGTAAATAGATGGTCTTTCAGAATTTAACATGTAGGATATTATTTTTTAAAACCAAGATCCAGGACTACTATGAGGAAGCATTAAGAGTTCAGCTGGTTGCCCAAGAAGGCTTCTCAGAGTAGCCCTTAGTGGGGACATCTTTGTCCAGTACCTGAATCTTCAGCATCAGTATGTGAAGGTATGCCCTAGCTCTAACTCTGAAGTCTGGAGGGACACCTTCCAAACTTATGACACTGATTTATAAACACATTAACATAAGATTTCTACAATGAAAGACTGGGTTTTTCAGTAGTCGGATTCACCTTTCTGGATCACCTGTCTCCCAGTGTCTTTCCTGGAGACTATAAGGTTCCTTGGTGAACTTACAGTCAGAGAAAAGATTATCTTGTCCCATGGGACCAGCTGTGGTAGAACTGAAAGACTTGTCCCAGTTCCACCAGAAAAGACCCTTTTCTAACCAGAAACCATGAATTGGTCAGACTACTGGTTAGAACTATTCTAAAAACCCTGACCAGGACTTCTCTATTTGTTTCCTGTCTCTAGGCTCCATGGAGAGCTTTCCATATGCATTTGTCATTAGCATGTTGCAATTTTCAAAACTGTAGCTTATCTCAATAAGCTAAAGTCCATTTGAGATTAGTTGTTTCCTGCGGAGACACAGAAGACACCCGGGGCCCTTTATGGGATTTGGGAGACACTCCATCTTATCAGTGATATGTTTGCCAAACAACTCTGAGGGCGGATGACTATAGGGGATGGAGAGCTGTCAGGGCTAATCCCATTTGTTGCATATTGATTTTTGTCATTTTCAGTTTTCAAAGTTGTTGTTTTCCGACCTTGTTTCTAAATCCTAGTGCTAATTTTAGGGACTTCTCTGACTAGTTAGAAGAATTATTTTTTGTAGTGTATTTCCTGGGTCTTCAGGGAAACAATTTATTATAAGTCTATGTAGTTGAACTGCATATATAAACAATCAAAAGGAAGAGATAAAAAAATTCCATGGCTTGCCCCATCAGCTTGATTCATAAGAGTGCATCCTCAAGATTCTTCTCTCTGACTTGAAGTGAGAAGAGGAATCGTTAGGCTGCCTCGCAAACCAGTCTGTCACCCGCATGCACTCATGGCAAAGTGTCTAGCCATCCCCCCCAAATCAGGAGTGTGAGGGTATTTGACCCTGGTATTTGGCCACTGTCTGTGCATGTCTGGTCTGGAGACTGCACAACCTCTCTGAAAAGCTCCTCGGGTCTGTCCTTTGGGTATACAGTGGTAAACTACTGAAATGCACTAGGACCTGGTAAAACATTGCAAATGCAGCTGGAATCAGTCAACTTTGCCATCTCACAAAAGATGAGCTGCAGTGCATAAGTCTAACCCATGGTGCTTGGGCAATGAGGAAAATATCCAGAACACAGGAAAGGGAGCCTAAACCTTCTCCAGCCTGCCGCTTCATCAGAGCTGTGTCTGCCTCTGATGTACTTAGGAAGATTCTTCTGTGTCCTGGAGAAAACCCAAGAACTTTGACCTTAAACCCTATGTAAGAATTTGATCCAGGATATTGGAAAACTGTTAAGGAAAAGCTTTATTTTCAAAGCCTTTACTGCTTCTCTATCTTCTTAAAGGTTGCAATCAAAATTCACTTTGATTCTTTCGTTTAGGAGAAAATCGTTCTGTGGGAACTTTATTAAAAAAAAGAACTCTTTATTTTTTAGCACAGTTTAAGATGTACATGTCCACTGTGAGATACTCTTTTTTTCTTCTTTCTTTCCAGGCTGTACTCTTTGGAAGGAAGTCACTAAGCACAGCCACCCATAAGGGGTGGGGAGTTATACTCCTTGAGGGCAGAGTGTGTACCTAAATTATTTGGAATTCTGTGTGAAGGATTTATCTCTCCCCTTCTTCCCACCATTTATTAATTTATTCAATAGTTTATTTATATCAGTATGGATTCATGGATATGTACTTTATATTTGCATTATAATACAATGCTACTTAATTTTGTTGCTCAAATTGTTTCAGTGTTGGCCAGTAGGAGTTCTGTCAGTTGGTTCCTGGGTTCCTTTGAAATACTCCCATTAATGTGGATTTTTTTTTTTTAGTACTTCCTTACTTCTGGCATTACAAGATGCTCCAGACTTATTGTATATGTTTTGCTCCAGTCTTAGAATCAGCCATTTCTCCAAGGAGCCCTGGTTCCTTTCATTGGAGGATAGTAATAGAAATAGAGATCTGGGTGCTAGATGCACTTTTTGATACAGGAGTATCATTCCTTCTAGGCCTCTCAGCTGACAGAGCAAAGAAATATATGTGTGTGTGCCAGCACATGAGTATTCTCATATTTATAGATATTTCGACATGTAACTGTATGTATCTGTATTAAGCTAAGCACGAGTTCTTACTGGTGTCTCCAACTCTAATCCATTGTCACATGGATCATTCGGCCTCCTCCCCTTTTCATCTGTAAATTCCCTTCCAACAGTGAGAAATCTGGCTCTGCGACAACTTTTTTATGCCGATAAACCAATGCTAATATTTAGGTAAAAACTTCTCAGACATTTCTATTAAATATCATTGTCTCCATGCCTTTCTGCTAATATTTTTCTAAATATATATGTGAATATGTATGCATATATATTTATGTGTATGGATATATTTCTTTATTTCACATAAATGGTACATATTCCTACATACTGCTTTGTAATGTCCCCTTTTTCCATGTAACTACATGTCAGAAACATTTTTTCATGTTAGTAAGTTCTGATGTACATCTTTGTTTTTAAACACATGTATTCCATACATTAACTAGTCCCTTATTAGTGAATGCTTTGGTTGATCCCAAATTTGTCACTATTACAAAGCATGCCACAGTGCAAAATCCATCTGCACATTATCTCTGCAGAAAATATTCCTAGAAGTGGAATTTATCCTGTGGAGATAGAAGTCTTTCAATTTTTCAAAGCACTTCCAGGAATATGTAATTTTATTTAGCTGGACTTCCAGGAGTCAAACCGAATCTGACAGTTTATTGGGGGGGTTGCTGAATAGGGGATCCTACCGGCTTTGTCTTGGTGCCACAGTGGAGAGGGGCTGTAAGAGGGACCCAGGTCTTTTTGGCCTCTGCCACGGAACTTTTGTCTTTTCCCCTGCTGGTTGCCTTGGACGTCACTGTCCTTCAGTCAGCACTTGGGGTCTCCCTAAAGTCAGAGTCTGGGGCATTGTGCTTGATTGTTCTCTGGCTAGTTTGACCTCACTGAAGGGCCAACTGCTCAAATCTTCTGTGAGCCGTGGTCCTCCCTCCCCCACACTCCTCTCCCTCAGCATTTCTAGGTCGATTCAACCCTGACCTAATTGATCACTGACAGCTCTGTGCATATCAGCCTCCGCTGTGTCCCCGGAGCACGATTAACACATTTCTTTAAGTATCTGGGATAGATGAGTCAATTTGCAGATCAAGCAAGAAAGAATAGAAATTAGATTAAAGCTTCGCTCAAAACTTGGAACTGAACCCAGGGCAAGACCTACAGAAAGTCAGAGGTAGAGGCTTTGTCTTTGACATCCTGGTGTGCTGATTCTACTAATCTCTGCCCCTGTGTCAATGGCTAAACTGCTTGCTGAAAAGGCCATAGAGACCTGTCTTACAGGTATTTTCTTTAAAGAAACTCTCAAGGATTAGAAGTCTCCATGATTCATGGGAGTGAAGTTCTGATGAAATGGCAAAATGACAGGCAGTGGAGTCTGGGACCCCTGCTAAACTCATGCCACCTGGGTGGACATTTCTTTCCTTCAGGCATTTGTTGTGAGAGTTAGAGAAGAAAGTGAAGAGCAGCTGGCATTCAGTAGGTATTCAGTAAATACAAAGGAACAGCCAAAAATAGCTAATATTTATGGAGAGCTTATTATGCACCAGATACTATTCTAAGAATTTTATATGTGCCAACTCCTTTTATCTCCACAATACTGTGGATTGGATGCTATTCTTTTTCCCAATTTTACAGATGAGGAAACTGAGATACAAAAAGTTAAAGCAACTGGCCCAAGGTCACACAGGCAGTGAGGGGAAGGGCCTGGATTCAAGGCCAGCCAACTTAAGAGCTTCAGACCCATCCCACTCCTGCAGCATCTCTCGGGAGTCACAGTGTTCTGTAGTGGGATGAGGGCTGCCTTTGGAATCCAGGCAGACACTGCTAGATGTCTCCCCAGTACCCCTTCTCCCCTTCTTCCTTACTAATAGAACCCCAGAATTTTTGGCAAGGTGGTAACATGCCCAGTTAAAAATAAATACCTCCCCAGACTCCCTTGCAGCCAGGTGGACATGGGATCCAGTTCTGGCTGATGAGACATAAGCTAAAGGGACAGACTCAGCTGGCACCCACCTTCCCGTCTTTTCCCTCCCCCTGTCCTGCCTGATTGTGGTTGTGCTGCCTGGAAGTGCAGCAGCCTCCTTGTGAACAAGAGGATGAAGCCACATGCCCAGAGTGGAGCAGCAGGAAGACAGAGGGCAGTTGTGACGTTGGCAGCATTGCAAGCCACCGGCAGTCCTGGAGGGCTCACAGTGGACCCTTTCATGAAAGAGAAACATGATTTCCTGTGTGGTTAATTCACTCTGAGTCTGGTTTCTGTTACCTGCAGCCAGCAGCAATGGTAATTGAAACAAAATCCCAGCTGTACTAGCAGGTCTCTCAAGCGAGGGGTGTGTGTGTGTATGTGTGTGTGTGTGTGTGTGTGTGTGTGTGTGTTACTTCATAAAGCTCTGAGCCTCAGTTTATTTATTTGTTCTTATTTCTCATGGTATACCCCATGAGAAAGGTAGGTATACAGCCCCTGATCCATGAGAAAGAAAGAAAGAGAAATGAAGGAAGGGAGGGCAAAGGGAGAGAGGGGCGGGGGAGGGAGGGAGGGATGAAGACCTATAGTCCAGAGGATGGTACAAAACATGACCCATTGGTTCCTACAGGGTCAGTCTCCAATGGATGCCCAAGAGTTTTGTGTCCCCCAGCCTTGGCTCTGCTTTCTTTTTCTGGCCCCTTTCTCTTCCTCAGATTCCAGTTTATCTCGCTAGTGCTCCATGTGGTCAAAGCCAAGGAGACCCTAAATTTTAGGTTGACCCTACAAGGGCAACAGGGGAATCTCCTGCAGTTATCTGTGTGAGAGTCAGCTCAGTGGACTCTGAGACTTACTAAAATTGATAGTAGTAAGAGCATGGATGTGGGAGTCAAACTGCATGGGTTCAAATCCCACTCTATCTTTCTGGCTGTGTGATCTTGGAGAAATTACTTAGTCTCTCTGTGCCAAGGATTATTTATCTCTAAAATGAAGACACTAATACAACCTATTTCACAGAGTTTTTGTGAGTTTATGTGTGAAATATTTAGAATAGTGATTCTTGACTGGGGGCAATTCTTGCCCCGTACACCAGGAGACACTTGGCAGTATCTGAAGACATTTTTGGTTGTCACAACTAGAAGAGTGCTTCTGCCATCTCTGTAGTGGCTAGAGGCCAGGGATGTTGCTAAACATCCTAGGACGCACAGGACAGCCCCACCACCAAGAATTGTCCAACTCCAACTGTCAATAATGCCAAGATTGAGAAACCCTGATTTAAAATGATGCCTTACTCATGATACACGCTATATAAGCTGATGTAACATTGATGTGTTATGCTGAAGATTTCCTTTCCTCTCAGGGTGAACATAGAAGAGAATCAAAGGGGGAAAGGGACCAACATCTCTATTCTGCCATGTATTTGAGAGGCATAATGATGAGAACTTTTTAGAGGGTTGCAAGTATTCGAGATGTTCCTTTAACATGTCCAGCACTGTGCCTGGCATGTACTAGGTGCTCACTAAATGAGCAATTTTAGGATGATGACATCTTTGTCATTAATTACAGTGAAGGTTGTCAATCTTCTTATAGTTGGAGCTTCTTTGTATTTTCCTGAAGACTTTTGATAACAGGATATGAGGTGTATGGGGGTGGGGAAAATGCTGGAGACAGAGTATTGAGGTCAGCCTTGGGGAGGGGGTGTCATGGATGGCTATTTCCTTCTTCACTGGGAATGCTGCCATTCAAGCAGGGACAGTTGGCCTGCTTGTGAAATTTGACATGTAGCATACTATTTCTCAGTTGAGGTCGGGGAGTTGAGGGAGTGGGAAGACTTGAGCATCCTGACACTAACTGTTCAGACAAGGGCTTGGCAAACTCTGGAAAGAGCCATATAGTAAGTTATTTAGGCTAAGAGGAAAAATTAAGGATATTATGCACATAATTATATAATAGAGAGTGAAAACAAATGACTACAACTTTTTTATTGAAAAAATTATAAACTTTATGGACACTAAATTTGAGTTTTATATAATTTTCACATATGAAATATTATTATTCTTTTGATTTTTTAAAACCATTTAAAAGTGTAAAATCCATTCTTAGCTCCTGGGACATACAAAAACAGGTGATGGACCAGATTTGGCCCCTGGGCTGTAGTTTGCCAACCCCTGGATTAGAGCATCATCACCTGAGCCTGCAGGTGGCTGGTCTTGCCCTGAACCCCTAGCCTGGTTCTGTCACCAATGCTGATCACGTTCCTCGTCATGAAGTCCCTACTGGAATCTCAGGCTCTGCAGCAGAATCCCTGTCTGTTCCCAGGAGCCAGGCTTGCTGCAATAGCCTTTCATTTCCCAGGGGTGCCTTGTGCTAGGATCAGGACTGCAAACGTGGCAAGGCTGTGTCCCCCTGTCCCGGCCTTGCTCACCACCAGGACCGTGAGGTGTAAGCCAGCATGGGTCTAGTGCTGTGGGGCAAGGAGCACCCAGGCCTGCAGGGAGCATCAGGAAAGCTTCACAGAGGCCTCATGTTTGAGCTGAGCACTGAAGAATACAGAGTAGTGTTCTAGAGATTGAGGGGTAGAGGGTGTAAGTTGTCAGGTGGCTGGAAACAGTATGTATGAATGATGGGGGGTGAGATGAGAGGGCATACCATGTTCAGGGACCTAGAGACTAGTTCTTTTTAATTGTTGGCATATTTTTGGAGGAAGGGGAGTGGCAGGCTATGATGCTGAACCCACAGTCAGGGGTAAGTGTGGCCCGGGGGCCTGCTCTGGGGCCTCCAGGACCCTGCCTTGTTCTCACCTGTCACCCGCCAGCCTGTTCCTGCTCCCCAGACTCTCACTTTCAGGCTGGGCGACAGGTGCTTTCAGACCTCCCAGCTGCCTAGACCTGCATGTCACCTAAACCCAGACTGGGCCAAGCCTGCTCTTTGCCCACCTGGTAGTCAGCCCTTCTGTGCCTCTGCCATTCCCCCCCACCCCACTGGTGGATTATCCAGTCCTCTGGCTTCCGAGGAAAGAAACCTTAATTTCTGATCAATTAAATGGTTCCCTAAAATCTGACCTGTTTCCTCTCCTTCCTGCTTGCCAATGAGATCTGGACTCAATTTTTTCCTCATCTGATTGGTAAGTAGGAGAAAGTAGAGATGCACATGTGGGCATTCTCGCCCAATAGATCCAGGAGATAGGTCATGTGACGTTCTTGCTATTAGGAGCTGCACAGAACCCCAGCCTCATGTGACAGCTGCAGAGAACACATCTTGGGAGGTGCCTGACCAGAGGCACCAACTGGGACCAGCTCAGATTCAGCCTAACACTATTTCCTCATTTCAGATTCTAAAATTCTGACTCTGTTGCTATCCAATTGGTTGTATTTTTACAGGGTTTACAGGAAAGGACCCAACATTAAAAATTAGACATCTGAGATCTTTAAAAAGTGAGTAAATTGGAACCTTTATATACATAAACTGTTGGTGGGAATATAAAATGGTACAACTGCTGTGGAAAACACATTGGGGGGTTCCTCAAAAAATGTTAAACATTTGACCCAGCAATTTCACTCCTTGCTATATACCCAAGAGAAATGAAAACATGTATCCACAGGAAAACTTGTACACGAATGTTCACAGCAGCCAAATATTTACAATAGCCAAAAAGTGGAAACAACCTAAATATACATCAACTGATTAATGAATAAATAAATGTGGTATTTATATCCCTCCATACAATGGGATATTATATGGCTATAAAAAGGAATGAAGTCCTGACACATGCTACAACAGGGATGCACCTGGAAAACATCATGTTAAGTGAATGCAGCTGGACATAAAAACCACATTTCATATGATTCATTTCTATGAAATAATCGGAGTAGGCAAATCCACAGAGACAGTTAAGTATTAATAGATTAGTGGCTTTCAGGGGCTGGGAGGAGAGGGGAATGGAGTGACTACTTAATGGGTACAAGGTTTCCTTTGGGGGCAAACACTTTCTGGAATTAGATAGTGGTGATGTTTGCACAACGTTGTGAATGTAATAGAAGCCACTGAACTGTATACTTTAAAAATGGTGAATTTTATGATATATAAATTTTGTCTCAATAATAAAAAAAACCAAGCAAGTGAGGTTAATGTTCAGCTTCCTGTGCAAATAGAGCCCCTGGTGCAACAGTGATGTTTCCAGTGTCCTTCACTCCTGGCTCTTACAGAGTCTCAAGCCTGGTGGCCTGAGTGCAGTTTAGGCCGTTCTCCAGAAAAAGGCAAAATGCAGAACTGGCCCATCTCCAATCCCAGGAGCAGGCAGTGATTTCTCTCCTGTGACACCACCGAGCAGATATTTATATTTTTACAGTTCATCTGTTATTCTGATGGAGGTTGATGTTGGCACTCAGTTTCTCCCCTTGAGCTGGAGGCTCAGGATGTATCCTGGACAGAGGCTCCAGGTCCCAGAGGAGAAGTTTCTCTCCTTCGTCCCTTCACCAATCTCCCCAGCTATCTGCAAGTTCCCTCCACAGCCTCTTCCATGCACCGGCTCAGCATTCCAAGGACATTGCTTTAGGCTTTGTGCCAGGCACTTTCCTAGGCCCTGAGGATGCAGAGACGAACAAGACACAGTCGCTGCTCTCCAGCAACGAGTGGGGGAGGCAGAGAGGTGAGTGCGCAAGTGCAACAATGGTGTGATGGAAGAAACAGGCAAGGCAGTTGGTGGAAGGTGGTTCTGGAGGGACAAGTAAGAATTTACCACGGAGACAAGGCAAAGAGACAGATTTTTCAAGGCCACAGGTGTGTGAAATAGCCTGGAACCTTGGGGAAAAGAGTTTGGGAATGGTGGGGGTGGGGGGATGGTAAGTAGATGAGCAGATGAAGTTGGCTTAGCCAGGCAGGAGCAAGGCTTGGAATTCCAGCCCGAGTTTGGAATTTATCTTTATAGTGGAGGGAAACTACTCAAGGATTTTAAAAAGGAAAGTTTCATCATCAGATTTGCACTAGAGGGGGGAAAACATTCTGGATGCAAAATAGAGGCTAAATTAGAGAGAGCTGGAGTGGAGGTCAGCCGGAGGCTACTGCAACCGTCTGTGCAAGAGATGCTGAGAACTGGATGAAGGTCATTGGCAGTGAGGATGAAGAGAGAGAACTGATGAGGGTAGGATGCTGAGTAGCTGTGGATGGCAGGAGGGTGGGATATGAGGGAGACCAGCCCTGGGGGCACCAGGTTTCTGGCATGGGCAGGAGTCATTATGGGAGATGAGGAGTAGATTTGGAAAAAAGTGACAAGCTGAGTTTGGGGCAGGATGAGCTGAGAGCCTGAGGCACATCCAAGTGGAGAGGTCAAGCTGGCCATCAGGGCCTGGAGCTGGGACTCAGGGGAGAAGTCTAGACAAGATGACGGCCCTGGCGCATGTCCCGTTTCTCCCCAGGAGTTTAGATAGGAGAGCCAAGACCTGGAAGCTGCCGGTGTCTGCGCCTGTCAAGGTTATTCTGGCTTAAACCCTTTCTCCCTGTTGGCATGTGATTTCATGCTTTTCACTTCTCCCTTTAAATGGAAATGCATAA
The DNA here is from genome assembly GCF_020740605.2 of Lemur catta. NCBI lineage: Eukaryota > Metazoa > Chordata > Mammalia > Primates > Lemuridae > Lemur > Lemur catta. The sequence continues at coordinate 32,408,557 of NC_059128.1, forward strand.
AATGATCTTCGCCCTCCAGTGGGGATTGAGATTTTTCCTTCTCTCAGCTATGACACCTGCTACTGTTTCACTCACTATTAGAGGGCTGTGTGACTGGGTGGCACACCTCAGGCAGTGCTAAATGGAGGTGCAGGAGGGCTGGGAAATGTCAGGAAAGAGGCACTAGAAAGTGACTCACAGCAGCAGGAAGCAAGTGAAGACACACTGTATGTGCCCCAGTGTCTTTGCAGCGCCTCAGAGTGAAGACACCACCCATCTCTGGAATATAACGCTTTGCCGCTTTGTTGCCACCCCCTTCCTGCGGTCCCTCTCCTTCAGTTCACCTTCAAGGCGTGTCTTATTCTGTAGGGCCACTGCTTTTGCTCCATCCGTCCCTCAGGAATGCTCAGCTTCTAAAATCCCTGTCTCGGCTGCTAAAATCCTACCCATCCTGTGTTAGTTAACTATACTCTTGTAACAAATTACCACAAACAGGGCACTTAAACAACACAGATTTATTATCTGATAGTTCTACAGGCCAGAAATCTGACATGGATCTCACTGGACTGAAGTCAAGATGTTGACAGGCTGTGTTCTCTCTGAAGCTCTAGGAGAGAATTTGTTTTCTTGCCTTTTCTGGCTTCCAGAAGCTGCTAGCATTCCTCAACTCCTGGCTCTCTTCCATCTTCGAAGCCAGCAACGATGAGTTGAGTCCTTCTCATATCACATCACTCTGACCTTCCCTTCTGCCTCCCTCTACCACTTTTAGGGACCCATGTGATTTCACTGGGCCCCGCTGGACAACCCAGGTTAATCTCTCCATTGTATGATCACCTAATTAGCAATCAGAATTCCATCTGCAATCTTAATTCCACTTTGCCATGTCACATGTAAGCAGGTTCTGGGAATTAGGATGTGGATATCCTTGGGAGTATTATTCTGCCGACCACACCACCCTTCAAGGCATAGTTTAGACAAGTCTTCTTTCAGGACTCTTCTTCTAATACCTGCAGCCAGGCCAGACTCTTACGGCATCGCTTTAGTAAAACCACAGTAATGGCACCTACACCCATTGCCTAGTATCCCAGTTCTCTACCTCGTCTTATCTTCCCTGCTCTACTGCCAGCCTCCTGAGGCCAGAACTGGGTCATACAGATTCTGTGTTCCCCACGGTGCCTAGCACATTGCCTTCCACGTGGAAGTTGTGATGCTGGAAAGGTGAGGAATAGTCAATTGTGTAGACTTCTCCCACTTAACACCTTTAGTCCATTCCAGAAAATTGGAAGTATCAACCTGAATGATAAAAATAATAATGTGTTGCATGTCCATCCAAAACACCCAATGGCTCTTTCTAAAATGTAGCTTAAAAACACAAATACCTATGCATAGTTAGTAAATATCCTGTTAGAATGTAAAATAATTAGAACTGCACTGGCCAATACAGCAGCCACTAGGCACATATGGCTATTTACATTTAGACTTAAATGAATTAAAGTTAAATTAAATTATTCAAAGTTCAATTACCCAGTAGCAGTAACCACATTTCAAGTGCTCAGTAGATGCTTGTGGCTGGTGACTACCATATTGGATAGCGCATATGTAGAATATTTCCACTGCTGCTGAAATTTCTGTTGGATAGTGTTAGCTTGGAACTAGGGAAAAGTTCTGCAGGATATTCCTGAACTGGGAATGTTTAAGTTGGAAAAGAGTTGGAGGTAGAGTAGAGAATAGGGAGGGTAATAACTACCTGCAAATCTTTGAAGGACCGTCATGTACGACCACTACTAAGTTTTGTCCTTATGGCCAGTGAGTAAATATAAAGAATCATTTTCTTACAGATGAAGTTAGCTGCTTCTGGAGACAGCTTACCACCCCCGGTGATATTCAAATATAGGCTGAATCACTACTTTGTATTTCTTTTTATTTATTTGTTCTAATTGACAAGTAAAAATTATATATATTTATGGTGTACATGATGTTTTGATATATGTATACACCATGGAGTGGCTAAATCAAGCTCTTTAACATATGCATTACCTTGCATACTTATTTTTTTTGTGGTAAGAACACTTAAAACCTACTCTCTTAGCAATTTTCAAATATACAATCTATTGCTATTAGTTATAGTCACCAGGATGTACAATAGATCTCTTGAACTTATGCCTCCTGTCTAACTGAAATTTTGTGTCCTTTGACCAAAGCTGGATCATTACTTGATATGAACATTGTAGATAAAGTCAAAGCATTCAATGAGTTAGAACTTGGATACACTATATTAGTCAGCCATAACAAAATATCATAGACTGGTTGGTTTAAACAATAGAAATCTATTTTCTCACAGTTTTGGAGGCTGGAAGTCCAAGATCAAAGTACCAACAGGGTTGGTTTCTGAGAAGGCCTCTCTTCTCGGCTTGCAGACAGCTGCCTTTTTACTGTGTCCTCACATGGCCTTTCCTCTGTGTGCACAGGGACGGGGGAGGGGAAGGGAGAGAGCTGTCCCTTCCTCTTACAAGGACACCAGTCCTATAAAATTAGGGTCCCACCCATATGATCACATTTAACCTAATATCTTCTTAAAGGTCCTATCTCCCAATACAGACATGTTGGGAGTTAGGACTTCTACATAAGAATTGAAGTGGGGCACAATTTTAACCATAACATGTGATACTGTTGAGTCTATGACCAATATTGGTTGACTAAATGGGAACTTGAATGATCTGGGTAAATCTGTATAAATTGAGGTATGGCCACATTTAGGTAGCATCACGTGAGCAGTATTGGATCTGCAGAAAGGTCATTGATTCACTGACTCATTCATTCAGTAAAACTTACAGTGAGGCTGATACTACAGAAGTCTCAGGAATACAGCAATAAATCAGACATATAAACTGATAACAGTTGAGTCTGCCTATATTAGATTATCTTTTAGAGAAGACATCCATGTTAGAGTAGAGAGATTTTTGTTAGGGAGTCTCAATGGTAATAACATAAGCTAACGTTTATTGAGCATTAAGCTATATGGTAGCAATATGTTAAGCAGTTTTCATGCATTTTCTCATTTAATTCTTAGAATAACCTTATGAGGTAGATAGTGTTATACCCATTTTATGGATAAAGGCCTTTTGAGGCTTGCAATGGTTAACCAGCTTGTTTAAGGTCCTGCAGTTTGTAAGCAGTGGGGTCAGAATTGAACACTGGGTTGTAGATGGCAGTCTGTGCTCTCTGTCTCTCCACTGTGCTGCCTCTGTCACTATGAGGAATGACCTCATCCAGGCCAGAATAAAAGGCAAGCTCCCCGACCCTCACGAGCTCCAGCTCTCAAGGGGAGCGCCACCTGTAAGGCCAGTCATCAGGAATGAGATATTAGGGTGGGGGTGAGGGCAAGGGCGTTCCATGCAGCCCCTTGTCCCGGCTTTCCCTGGGGTCTGCCATGGCCTTGCGCTTCTTGTCCTCTTCAGCCCTGCTCAGTCTGCACAGTGAGGTAGAAGCCACCTTCTCTTCCCAGCTTGTTTGTCAATTTATTATCCTGCAAACAAGTCCTGCCTGTGGTATTGTTGCTGTGATGGAAAGTTCATCTATTTCCAATTGTACAAGGTAGGAAGACTTTTAAGGAGTCTGTTTTCAGTCCACATATTAATTTGCCTCCTGCCATAGTTCCAAACAGCTTCTGCTCCTAAATGTGGGCCATTTTACTTGGAGGGAGGAAGAGGGAGGGGAATGTAGTAATACTTTATATACACTTCCAAATGGGACCTAACCTTGTCCTGTCTTAGGACAATACCTAAAGGAACCTGGACAAGATAAAAATCCAAATCCTTTATCCGTGAAAATTCTTTGCGCAACAGAACTGATAAGAAACATGCCTGTGTGTGTGTGTGTGCACGCTCACACGAGCACACTCATGCGTGCTCACGCATGCATGGTAAAGCTGTTGAGACCTCAGGTTACCTGTCCTTGGGACAGCAGTGTTCCTTACTGGAGAGATCTGTCTTCCCAGTGATCCTTATGGCTTCCTTTTACCTGGGGACACCACAGGTTTTGGAAGGACTAAATCAAGCCGGACGAGGTCCTTCCCTATCCTCCTGAGGCCAGCCAGGGGCACATTTTTCAACATCTTGTTTTCCCCAAAGAGCTGTGGGCTGAGACCCTGCCAGTTAGAAATTCTACATTGCAAGGCTTTTGCTGACATTTAATCCCCTAATCCATATGAGGCCATGGTATTATCTTACGTTTAACGAATGGAAAAAACACATCTTCTCAGCCTCGGTGGGCAGATCCCGTCAGAGTTAAGCTGTTGGGAGGCCAGGGACTGAGACCCTGGACCGGACCCAGGAGTTCCACGGCCCCCACCCCTCCTCACATCTGCTGCACTGACCCTTGTTCCTCTGCACCAGTGCCCGCTGAGTTTATGAATCTGGAGTTCCCTCCTAGAAAGGAAGAGTGAAATGTCCTTGATTCTCTGCCCTGAGACATCATTCATTAAAACCCTAATGTTTTAATCTTTTTTTAGATTGCATTTCCTGATTTATCTCCCCCCTCTTCATATGGGAGCCTAGTGACTTTCAATTACCATTATCTGAGAGGAGATGTGTTTGTGTACATAGCCAGGGGCTTAGATGTGCGCTGATTATTTGCAGAGCGGTTTTGTGCTCTCCCAGGTCTTTCCTTGCCTGTGTGATGCTACTTCAGATCTACTGTGGAATCTTCACACTCTGGGCTCATTTGCTTTCAGGCTTCTGGGCCTTCCGCCCCTCCTATCGCCTGCCCAGCAATGTATTATTCATAGACACACCTGTTGTTAAGCAAGAAACCAAATAGAGATTAATTCATTTTTTTAAGTTAGGGGGTGGAGAGTGGGTGGGAGATCACAGATGCTTCCTCCACAAGTTATTCTGGAAACATCCCTTGAAAGCCCTTTTCCCTGCAGCAAGAGGCGGCCTGCCTTCTCTCCAAATAAAAACCCGAAGAGCCCTGCTGGGGGGCCTCTGCCAGGAACACAGCTCCGTTATCTGTGATGCTGCTGAGCTGAGTTCAGCAGACAGAGAGAGGCTGCATCATTAGAATGTATCTCATGTTGATGTAAGAAATTTCCAGAACTTGGAAGATAGAGCAAATTGTATCCTACGAGAATCTTGCAAGGTTTACATTATTGTCAGACTTTAGCCTTTGCTGTTATTGATTATTTTTGTTCATCCTTGAAATATTTGGTGTAGTCTTCTGGTTGAGGATTATTCATAAACCCTTAGTTGATACTTTAGCGTGTATCTGTCTTTGAGTTTCTTAGTTGTACTGGGGCTTGAATAACACCTCATGCTAGGGTAGATTTTTCTCCCAGAATGAACCAACTGTCATTCTGATTCAGAGCAATGTGGGAAATGGGCGTGGCACTTATGGCAGAGAAAACCAGGACAGCTTCTGACAGGAAGTTGACATTTTGAAGTTAACAAGACTACAAAGAGGTTAATGACTTTGTAATACAGTTTAAATGGTTGCAAGAATGGCCTTTGGGGTTAGGGAAAAACCTACCACGTATAAGTTAACTGACCTCAGACAGGCTATTTAATGTCTCTAAATCTAAGTAACCTCATCTAGGGGAGGAGGGTGGAAAGAGAATAAATGTTTAAAGGAGACATTACATTTTAACACTGACCACCCCCAAGAAGTGTTAGAAATTACATTCTTACTACTGAGTTTGTGAACCAAGATTTTAAAGTATGACATTAAATGGGAAATGGTTAGAAACCTGACATGTGTAGATAGATGCACGAGATGGTTTGTGTTGAAGGCAGCTGTCTCCATGACAACCACAGTGCCCTCTACGTAGCAGGTCTGCTGACAACCCAAGGCACCATTTTGCTCATAGCTCAATGATTCCTGCCCATTCCAGGTGCTTTAATAACGATGAAGAAAGGTTTTCTTCTTCTTAATATAAGAATATCTCTTATTAATTTTAATTACACACATAAAACATTAGTACATTCCCTTTATTTAAAAAAATTAAACATTAGGCTTAAGTCCCTTTTGATCATATCATCTCTAATTCTCATCTCCACCCCAGAGCTAACACTCACTATCAGCTTGAAGTGTTCTCTGCCATTTTACCACGCGCTAAATACCCATAGTGGGCCTGGCTCTATAGCTCACGTGTGTAACACCAGTACTTTGGGAGGCCAAGAAGAGAAGATCATTTGAGCCCAGGAGTTCGAGACCAGCCTGGGCAACATAGTGAGACCCTATCCCTACAAAAAAATAAGAAAAATTAGCTGGGTATTGTGGCACGCACCTGTAGTCCTAGCTACTTGGGAGGCTGGGGCAGGAGGATCACGTGAGCCTGGGAGTTCTAGGCTATGGTGAGCTATAATGATGCTGCTGCACTCTAGCCTGGGTGACAGAGCAAGACCCTGTCTCAAAAAAATAAAAAAATAAAAAAATAAAAATAAGGGCCCATAATATCTATACCCACAGAAAAAAATATACTATTATTTAATATGCATGGGTGTTTTTACCTACAGGTTATAGTGTGTGTCATTCTGCAGGTTGATTTTTATTTACTTGTCATTAGGTCTTGGAGATCTTTCTGTGTCAGCACATATGAATTTTTAAAAAAACAGCTATATGTGTGTGTGTGTGTATGTGTATGTAGGTAGTATGGATGAACCAGTTTATTTAACCAATCTCACTTTAATGTTATTTACATTATTACTGAACTTAACAAAGTTTGTTATTTTGCAGACAAAGTTGCCACAAATGCACTCAGACCTGCCTTCTGGGCACATGGATAAGGGTTTGTCTGGGATAGATAGGGAGAAGCGGGATCACGAATCATAGAGTGTGCGTTGCACATTTTAGTAGATACTGACAAATTACCCTGTGAGGTGATCATACCAGTGTACAATCCTACCTCGAGAATATGAAATCGCTTTTCTCCCATGCCCTTTTAATTTTTTTTTCCAATTTAGCAGGTGAAAAAAAAGATCTCTCTTTAGTGTTTGAATATCCATTTTCCTGATTACTGGTAAAAGGGAGCATTTTTGCCATGCATTTATGGGCCATTTATATTTTCTTTTCTGTGAGTTGCCATTTTACATCTTTAGAATATTTTCCTATTGGATCTTTTTGTTGTTTTCAATCTGTAGAGGTTCTTTATATATCCTAGATACTGATCCTTTGTTGCAAGTATTTTCTCCTTTTGTCTTTTAATTTTATTTATGGTGTCTTCTGTTATACAGAAGTGTTTGTTTTTAACGTAGTCAAACGTGTCAGTCTTTTCTGTGTTTTGTTTTTTGTGCTTTGTTTAGAAATCTTTTTCAATGCTTAATCATAAAAAATTCTTCCTACATCATATTCCAATTTTTTTTACACCTAAGTTGCTAGTGAGAGAAGTTTTCTAGGTAAGTAACCCCCATCTCTGCTGCTGGTGTATCTACAACCAAGTAGGAGTGAAGGCGGTGCCGGCTCAACGGGCAGAAGCCGTCACGGAGGACTGAGCAGTCCCAACAGTTTCCAGCAGAGGGCAGTGTCTGAGCGGGTCTTGCTCTACTGGGGCCCTGAGGGGTTCCCTGCCTCACCGAAGGGAACATTTTAACTGCTCCGAAATTAGCAAGTTGCAGGTCAGGAAAAGGAACAGGAGCAAAGTCTGTTTCCCAGTGTGCTCCACAGTGGGAAATAAAACAGAGCCGAGGGGAAAGTGTCCTGGTAGACCCTGGTTATGACTGCGCAGGGGAAGAGAGCAGATCAAAGTGAGCCGGGATCACAGAGGGTTCTCCCCAAGAGAAGCTTCGCCGTCTGCGTAAGTCTGGTCCACACACCTGAGATGAAAGCTCAGGTTTTACAGAGGAAATTTTATGTATTGGACAAACAATAGGCAGGTTGGAAACATGCAATCCCCAAACTTATCCTTTTGATGTCATCAATAATTCAAGCCCTGTCTGCTTTGGCGTGTATGTGGAGAGGTGGAGGGGGTGGGCAGTGGCCAGAGGCACAGCTGACTTCAGAGGGGAAACCGAGGGAACCACAGAGAGCGCTGCAGTTCAGTTCCCTCCCCACCTCACCCCAGGCACGTTCTGGGCTAGAAGATCTGTTTGCTGTTGTTGGTTGGTTTAATACTATCAGTGTGGGATATACTGTATCATTATGAAACCAGGAAAATATTGGCAGTGAAATCCGTAGACCCACATAAATATATCGATCCACATAGATTTTCAAATCTGAAGCAGACTCTTGGTTCACGTGCTGAGTTTCTTCTGCTTGCCCTTGGGCATCCACTTGCACCTTTTTCTGCTCTTGCTCTAAGCCTGAGAGGCTGCCTGTGTGGACTGAGTCAATGAGCTCCTTACTCATTGGTTTCTGATTTGGATGGACCAATGAGAGGCACCTGCCAGAAGAGAGCTCTAGGTATTTCCCTCCCAAGCCCCCTCCCCGCTGGCCTGTAGTGGGCAGTAGCTGCAAACCGTAGATGCAGCTGCAGGCTTCTGCTACAGCCCTAGGAATAACTAACCACGCTCTCCTCTTCCCCTTTCCTGCCTTGGGGTACTAGTGGTTTCCTGATAGCCTGGGGCTTCTCTATCTCTAACTGACCCACACCTTAGAAATAGTCCCTTTATTAACTTACCTTCAGTCATCTCTTTTGAGTGTATTGTTTGATCCCTACCCACACCCTGACTAATACAGAAACCTAAATCTACCTTCATTCTTCATCCTGAAACAGATCAAATGTACAATTAAAATTTTATTGTAGTTTTGGACTCTCTTTCCTACACTGTCTCTAGGCCCAGGGTGGCTACTGCCTTTGCACATTGCCAAGAGGTGGAGCAGCAAGTCGTTGCAAACCTGCCAGTAAAACCCTGCCACCTGGGTTCCTTTGCTGCAACTCTCTAAGGTTGGTTTATCAAAGACCCTCTTCCCTCAGACTCACAGAAATGTTCCATAGCTATAAATACTCTTCAGTTCAGTTCTAAATTTTAAAGGCAAACAACCTGGAAGATGAAAGGGTCATAGGAACTGATTTGGATGCCTTGAGGTTTGACTAATTTCATTAAGGGGTGGTTGTAGAAAGTTTCTGGAGACATAAATTGCATTTATATGCAGCCCTCTAAGGGAGAGGATTGCTGTTCTGTAAGCTAGTCACAATAATGTGGCACTCCAAGTAGGTAAGGCCACTTGGTTTTCATCTCCTCACCAGGCATACATGACTAAGTAACACCCCCCTCCACCCCCCACCCCACCATCCATCTGTCTCCTTCCACCCTGGTGAAGGTGTAAATGAACAAAGCCCAGAGACTGCAATAGGAAGAACGAACCAGAATCGACACATTAGATAACTCTGAATAACTGAGAGCTGTTTGGACACCTACTTTAATTAAACACTGAGTGAGCCTGATTCCCTGCAGACTATCCTAGTTTTCATCACATGTTCTTTCTGGGTGCACCTCTTCTACACTTGTAGCTAATGGGCTACCTCTCTCCCAGTCCAGCTCTCACCCCATTTTCAGCCTGCCTAGTGACCCAGGAGATGCCATGGACACCTTCCTCTCCCTTACCCCATGTCTGATCCATATCCAAGGCCTGTGGATTTCATCCAAGTCTCTCTCTAGTCCGCATTCTTCTCCCCACCTCTACTGCCAGCACTGGAGCCCAGTGCCCGCTGTGCCAGCTTCATAACTTGTTTGTACTCCTGCATCTGCACTTCCCTCTCCACGGCACAGCCAGACTCTACAACATGCAAATCTGTACTTGATACTCTTCTACTTAAAACCCTTTGAAGGCTCCTCATTGCTTTTAGGATAAATTCCCAAAGTTTTGTAAACCTGCAGCCTAGTTCTGCCTACCACTTCTGTGCCATCTGATGCCACCTTCCTCTGCCATGATGCCTCTTTCTGATCCTTCAACTTGCCATGCTCTGTCTTAGCTCATGTCCTTGTCCTTTTCCCTGTTGTGTTCTCCTTACCACCATCAATACCTGCCTTTCCTAGTTAGCTCTGGTGCATCCTTCAGAACCCCAGCTCAAACAACCCCCTTCCTCAAGGGAGCCTTCCCTGACCTGAGACTGGGCAGGTTCCCCCATTACACACGCCCCTGACATGACCACAAGCTGTGATCACTATACACTTAATTGACAGATACACTCCATGACGTTGGAAGGAGTCTTTATGCACCTGGCATTGTGCCTGGCATATAGGACCATCTCAACAAAGGCTTATAGAATGAATGAATGGTTGAATGGACACTGCCACTCAATGAGTGGTGATAGCCCTCCCACAGACTGAAGGAAGTCCTCCATCTGGAGAGATGCAGGCATGGTACTGCTCAGTGTGAGAGGTAGACTAGGTTGCTGTCTGACAACCAGTGGTTCTCTGATTTGGGGGCTATCCATATAGCCTCTTCTGTCTATGTACATACTCTCCTCCAGTCTGGCTCCATCCTGTGCCAGTGCTGTGCACATGACCACTGCACCCCCAGCCTGTGACCTGGGAGAGACCTGCCACGGCTCCTCTTCCTTGTGTCTCCATGCACTGGTTTATTCTTGAGCTGGGAAACCTGGGCCTTCCATTCCCAGGCATTCTTCTGACCAGATGCAACACAGAACTTAAAAGCCAGTCTCCTGGAACTTCCTCCCATTAATTATTGACAATGTAAATGAAGGATTAAATTACAAGCAAGAGAGATTTTGTTCAGAAGCTTGAGTTTTAGGAATCATCCCCAGGGTATTCAAATGGAAGAGGGGAAACCAAGCACACAAAGCCTTCCTTCCATTCCCCCAAGCTTTGGCCAAGGCTGCAGCCTAAGGGGTGCGTCAGAAGGAGCGAGCCAGGGCTTGGAGAGGTAATTGTCTACACCTGGGCTTCTCAAACGTTAGCAAGCATCAGAAGTACCTGGAGGGCTTGTTAAACACAGATGGCTATGCCCCACCCTCTAAAGTTTCTGATTCAGTTGGTCTAGGGTGAGGCCCAATAATTCGCATTTCCAACAAGAACCAGGTGCTGCTACTGCTGCTGGTCTCTGGGGATGATACTTTGAGAACCCCAGCCCTGAATTCCTCTCTCCCCATGTTTTCTAACTCAGTGCCTCTCGAACTTCAATGTGTATTCCACTCACCTGAAAATCTGAAGGCATAGATTCTGATGGAGCAGGCTGGAGTGGAGCTTGAGTTCCCACATTGTTAACCAGCTCCCAGGTGATAAGGATGCTGCCGCGGCCAAGGCCCATATGTTGGGAAGCAACGCTAGGTAAGCAACTGTCTTCTGGAGCTCTGCTTCTCTCGATAGATGTCTCTTCTTCCTTTATGTCTTCTTGGGATATTGGGATATTTTGGAGGACCTTCGAAGAGTTGGGTGCCAGGGACTATCACTCTAACCTACGTTTCCCCTGGTTTCATTGGTCCGGCCAACAGGAATCCAATGTCTGTATGCCAGAGGCAGCTTTTGTCTAAGCTTTGGAGGGGAACTTGGCCTTCCTTTATCCCCCTTTGCTGGAGGGACCCTTCCCCAGGACGCTGATGGGTATGAAGAAGAAATGCAAGGGGAGAGCACACTGGTAGAATTTGCCAGGTCAGACAAATGGACCATGTCTTTCTACTAGAAGTCAGTTTCACTGAGGTTGTAAAGGGTGGGGATTCAATGGGGAAGAGCAAAGCTTTCTCCCTTTACAAAAGAACTGCTGTGCAGCAGCACATTGTTTAAGAGCAGGAGCTCTGCCTGGGGTTAAGAGACACAGACTCAAAGCTTTCAATGATCAAAGCTTTAAATGAAATAGCATTTGTAAACTGTTTACTTTACCACAGTGCTTGGCCCTTGGTGCTTAATGAGTGACAACTATTGTCATTTTTTAAATAAGAAGAATCAGAATCAGAATCCACATCAGAATTCGCAGCATGAAAGCCCATAGAATAAAAATCCTATAGGATTTTTCAGCCACTGGGATTTCCTATTCTCCTAGCTCAGCCCGTGGCTCATGAGATACTCAGCTTGCATATTTGTTAAATGAAAGGAAGGAACTATACAAGTCTGGGGAAATTGGTAGGTGGGGCAGATTTGAATTCATAGAAATTGTCCAAAAGGAAAGAATTATGGAAAAACCTGAATTCTTGAAAGTGTCGAGTTTCAGGCCCTGAGTAACCTTGCTCAGTTTATTTATAAAATCGGTCACTACCACTCCTTTACAGGGTTATTGTAAGAAATATTTGGTTAATTGTAAAGCATAGATCAATATTACTTTAATAAAGTGGAGGAACTACCTGACAGGTCATTTGAATTGTGGCAACTTTACTGATGAAGCTGAGAGTGAAAGTTTCCAGCCCTTAGGTTTTGGTCTATTGGATTTGCCTTTTCAGCTGGCTCTTGCCTGCTGGAAAAACCTCTGAGGTTCTTAATATTATTTGCTAAATAGGATAGGAGCCTTTTCAGAAGGTCTGAGTACAGGTGGGTGAGCAGGTAAGGCTCACCTTGGTTGACCAGATCGGGAGCCCCAGAGCATGGCTGGCAAGAACAGCACTCAGATCTCCCTCTCCACCCTCTCCCCAGCCTAATGCATCTCATTTATTGTTAATGCTGTTTCCACCGGCTCATTTGCAAATAGCCTGAATAAAACATCAGAGCAGGTGGGAGGGGTAGCCCTCTCTGTTTTCTGTGACTGCCTCTGTCACATTCTTTCCCTCCTTCCCTTCCTTCAGTCCCTTCTCCCTTCATTACTCTGATTAACAATCTTTATCTAATTGGCTTGTCCTCAAACAGCCAAATACGACTTCTGGGCTCTTGCAGGGATGATGAGGGGAAAAAAAACTCAGGCAGGCCCAACATGTTTTTGGTTTTTGTTTTTCTGGATGTAGAATAAAGACAAACACTGAATTTTCCCATAACCTTAGAGAGGAGATCTAGGAATAAAGTGGCTGCCCATCCAGGCTCATCCCAGGGAACTGCCTCAGGCCACAGGAGGATGGCAGAGGGTTAGCCCAGAGCAAGCCAGGCAGCTCTGATATGGCCCCGTGGGATGTGAGGGCCCCATGGTTGCTACCGCAGGAGATGCAAATCTGGCTGGAGAGACAAATTTATGCATAATCCTAAAATAAGGCAGATCAGGAAAAACACGGCTGAAAAAGCACATAGTGGGCATGACTCAATCCACACACACATTTGCACAGGAAATATGGTTTCTGCTATTTTCTCTAGTTTAACTTAATTACTGACTATCCTGATTCTCATAGCAACCACTTCCTCGCATTTCTTTATAGCTTTATCACAAAAATTCATCCCTAAGACATTGTAATTTGGCCTTGCCTATTTTTAAGAGTTAGCTACGTCTTTTAAATTTTAACCTACAAGTTCCACCTAGACTTCCTCTTATTCTCTTATAAATTCTTTGTTAAAGAACCTGAGCCTTTTAACCTGTAAAGTTTCCCACAGTCTGGATTTTGCTGATTGCATATTTAAGGAACAGTTCAATACGTTCTTCTGAGCTCTGTATTTCCTGCAAATTCGTAGCTGGATCCAAAGGCCTGATCAGACTTAAGTTGGATCCCCTTGGCAAGATTATAGATGGGTTTGTGTTTTTCACCGGGAGGCAAATACTGTCTGGATGTCTCATTTTGTGTGATGTTAGCAGCAGGTGAACTTCAATGCCTGGATCCATTAATTCACTGGGGGTTGCAAAATGGTGATGTTCTAGTTCTGTCATTTCTTTTTCGTTTATTAGTTGGAATACTTCCATAAAGAGATGTTTCCTCTATGATTTGGTTACCCAATGGTACAGTTCACAAAAGAAAGACACAAGGACAAATACTTGATTCTCTGTCTTTGTCAGTTTTCAAGATGACAAATAGGTGCCTTTCATCTTCCCAAAGTTGCCAGTTTTTAAAAACATATCATTAACAACTCATGGATTTAAACATATTTGATAGATTTAAACACATTTATACAATTCTTATGGACAATCCTTCTTGAAATACAAATGTCCCATCTTTGGTGGTGGGAGCTTGTTCAATTGGCTCCTGAGTCCTTCGGACAAGACCCTGGTAATCTCTAATAGCCTCCCTGGTATCCGGAATGGCAAGATGCATCATGCCCATCTCCTGCCCCAGACCTAAAACCAACCATTTCTCCAAGAAGCCTTGATTTCTTTAAGTGGGTATGGTATTGTGAGACCTCAATCTGGTGCTGCAGATGTTCATTGCTACTCTACTATGAGGTTAGTCATTGTTTTAGTCCTTTTGGTTAGACAGACCTAAGAAGCTGGGGCAAGAGGCATGAGAATTTATACACAGCCAATTCTGTTTGCTACTTTTGAAAGTGCTGATTTTTCTACAGCCATACCACCCTGAATGCACCTGATCTTGTCTGAAAACATTGACTTGTTCAAGCACAATTGGTATATTAGGGACAAGTGGAGCATAACACAAGTTTTATGTTTCGCTGGGTGATTTTATGTAGGAGAATATTAGGCGAATGCAGAAAACTGCATCAAGCCAAACCAAGCCATGTAAACATACATAAAATAGTGAAACAATTGGGAATAATATTCTTCAAAATCAAAGAGAAAGAACAGTCTATATACAAAGGCCTTAAACAGAAACTGCCAGGTCCTTCAGATATGGCACTTTTTACTGCTATCAGTGGCTGGTTTAGCGGTTTCAAACACCACTGCAGTTTCCAGAGTTTCCAGCCCAGGGGCAAAGCTGCAAATGCAGATAAGAAAGCAGCAAAAGAATTTCCAGCAATGACACAGAAGTTAACTGAAGAAGAAGGCTAGACATTGTATAAAGTGATCGATTTTGATGAAACAGGTTGTCTATTACAAGTGCATGCTTCAAAAGGCCTCTATCTCAAAGGCAGGAAAACAACCCAGATCTAAGCCTACAAAAGATCAGGTAACCCTGGTATTTAGCACCAATGCCCAGCAGAGGACAATGAGCCACACCCGTCCACATCTGATGTGACAACTTTCCATCCAGTTTCAGATAAGTCTTCTTCCACCGCTCCACAACAACTGACAAGCTGTGGTCCTTCCAGTGTCCCCTTCCACAAGCAAACTTCAGGCCTTTTTCAGATGAGGTGCCATAATTACTGTATTCACATATTTCCTAACCATGTATATTATTGTGCTACCATTTTTGCTAAATGTCTATCCTTTTTAAAATTTGTCACTGATGAAATTTTTGAGTGTTGTGCCCTTACCCTCATTTTTACTATAAGCCTGATGGTTTGTAATTGTGCAATTTTGCACACTGAGGCGATTTTTTTAGGAACACATATATCGTATTCTAGCAGAACTGAACACACACATGCACACCTCATGAATTCATACTGACACTTCCAATTTAATTTCAGAGCTATATATATGGTTTTTGCTTAACCTATCCTACAGTATATCTGTACGTACTTCCTTCCTTCCTGGTTTTCAAATACATAGGAGATAATAGACAATTTAATTAGTTGTTTGCCATTTTATACACATAGTCTCAAGATAACAATACAAATACTCCCACCACCTGTATAATTACTGATTACTCTCTCAGAGGGGAGCCTTGACTATTCACTTTTAAGAGTTAACAGGGTGAGGTAAAGACTACTCTGGTCTCTTCAGAACTCATGACAAACCCCCTTTGTACTCACCACTATTGTATTGGTGTGATGGTTAATTTTATGCGTCAACTTGACTGGACTAAGGGATGCCCAGATAGCTGGTGAAACATTGGTTTTGACTGTGTCTGTAAGGGTGTTTCTGAAAGAAACTACCATTTGCATCAGTCTGAGTCAAGAAGATATATCCTCACCAGTGTGGGTGGGCAACATTCAACCTAAATAGAAAAAAAAGTGGAGGAAGGATGAGTCCCCTCTCTCTCTTCTTAAGCTGAGACATCATCTTCTGCTGCCCTTGGACATGGGAGCTCCTGGTTCTTGGGCCTTTGGACCCGGGGACCCACACCAGTGGCCTCCCCCATTCTCGGGCATTTGGCCTTGGACTGGGAGTTATGCCATCATCTTCCCTGGGTCTAAAGCTTGCAGATGACATACTGTGGGACTTCTTGAACTTCATAATCATGTGAGCCAATTCCTATAATAAATCTTCTCTTATATCCCTCCCTCCTTCCCTCCCTCTCCCTCTCCCCTCCTTACCCACCCCCCCAACTCTCTCCTTCAGTTCTGTTTCTCTGTCTAATACAATTGGGTAAAATCCCTCCTAGGTTCAACTACTGTCCTCATGGTGCTCAGCTGTGCTTCCCAGTTGCCTATTTGGGGACTGTACTATTCTCAAATCCTTCAGATTCCCTCTCCCTCTCTCAGCTTCCTCTGGCACGTGTGCCGATACCTTGCAGATCTTGAAGCTATTGGTGGTTTACCCCATCTGCTTGTGTTTTGGGGTTTGTGAGGATATTTTGTTACTTAATCTTGTAAATATTATTCATGGATTTTAAATCTTTTGCTATCTAGTTGCTCTATTTTTATGTGGGAATTCTCGTGGATTTAAAAAAATATGCCACTGTCATTGCTGTCTTCCCAGAATCCCTCCCCGATAACCATTTTTTTATAGTTTGTCTTTGAATATAAATATTGATTTTTTTATATTCAGATGTTTTAAATTTTTATTAGTCGGATCTATTTGATCTTCCTCCATTGTTTTCATGTTTACAAAGCCGTTTGGCATATAGATAAAGATCCTCCTACAATTCCTAGTGATGTTAGAAGTATCATTTTATGTATATCTATCTCATCCATTTGGAAATTATTTTGTAAAATACTGTAGGAGGAATATCTAAGTTAATTCTTTTTTCCTCAAATAGTAAATTTCCCCAACTCCATTTATTAAATTTGTAATTCCTCCTTTATTGTAGATCAATTTTAAATATCAAAATCTATATCTAGATTATCTCTTCTTTAAATGTCCATTTTTGCAATTGTGTCACAATACTTACTTATTTCAGCACTATAGTATATTTTAATATCTAGGGCATGTCCCTCCTCACTATTTTTTTTCAATCTTAGTTTTACCCATATTATTTCTTAGTGAATTCCAGCAGAGGGAAAGTCCAAATTCTTCTGGGGGGTAGCCCCTTGGTTCCCTAATAATTTTTTAATTTAAAACATAAATATGTCTGCTTGTTTGGCCTCTTCCAAATAGTGTGTAACATTCCAGGAGGTGCTGTCTGTGGTTGTATCTCAGGATGGGCTGGGAGAACTCATACAGCTTATTCAAAGCTGGGCAAGTAAGTTTGGGGGAAGATTTAAGTCCTGACATTAGACTTGCTCAGTAAGATGATGGGAGAGCCATTGACTTTAGGGATACCATCTACAAATCAGGGTTCAACCAGGAAGACAAGATGTCTTATGGAAAGAGACTTAGCCTTTCCAGCTGTGATTCAAGAAAATGCTCAGCATTGACAGGTCCAAGATGTAGAATTAGTTCCTTCCACAGGTAACAAGAATACAACACCAAACTTTAATTCAGAGAAAATGTTTCTTAAAACCAATAACATACATTTTCAAGACAGCTGGTTGGAGATAGGACAGCAATATGAAGCCATGGAACAGAACAAAACTAATGGAATTACGTAGAACACAAATCCATGATCTTGATCTCTCAAAGTTGTTGAAACCGTCTGACTCACAGAGTCATAAGTAGGCAATAGCAATACAATGTATTTGCATCCTGGAGTTAATTTTTTTTCTACACAGGGCTTTCAGCCCTGACTTTGTGTAAGGCTGACAGTTTATGAATACCTTCTCTTGTCTTCCTGAGACAAAAACAAAATTAATATGTCTAATAAATGGAATATAAATATTCCCATCTTATAAATAAACTTGGAAAAATATTCTGGAATATCTCATAAAGCCTCAGGTGAGAGTCAATAGATTTTATTTTATGTGCAGCCTGTTGTTTAAAGGGATACAAGAAGTCAAATAGTAAAACTCAGCCTTCAGGGAGACGCAGAGATACTAAACAGGAGCAGACAGCTCATGTCTGTCAGCAGTGAATCCTCCAGTGGCCCTGGCCCATTAATCTTTTTTGTATTTTTCTGTTTTCAGCAGTCAGAACCTTCAATGCACCTGCCAGAAAACATATTCACTGGTTCCATTAACTCATTCAAATTCAGAGCTTCGAGATCCTTACGGATGACCACTTCCATCCCCCTCATTTTCTAGGACTAGACAGGAGGCCCACAGTCCTGGAGGGGTAAAAGGACTTGCCCAGGACACTTGTCACAGAAAAGCCAGAATCTGCCAGGTCATTGCTGTAAAATAGCAGCTGCACTCACAGATTTCACATTCTTCTCATTTTGCAGATGGGCCAAATGTCGCCAGCAAGAGGGAGACCACGTGGCCGAATTACCAAGAGAGGTTCTGGGAATCCTACTGGTAAGAAAAGCATATCAGGCTGGAAAGACCAGAGCTCATATGTGGTTGTTTTTGTGTAAACTGCCCATGATGCTCTCTCAGAGGGTGCAGTCCTCTAAGCAGCCACAAACAGAACAAGTAATCTGTGCATTTTAATTACCTAAAGAAAACAATAAACGATTTTAGGTTAAGAGAGCTGCCATAACACCATAACTAAAGTCAATACATTGCTTAGTACATAAATTAATTAGTATTTAAATAATAGAAATGACTATCAATTATAAAACATTACTACAAATTACTTGCTGCACAAACAGCTTCTTTTGCTATTATTAATAATTCCAGCTGCTGATTTGCTACAATTGTAAGGCATAATTTTCCTGTGGATGAACAGCAGAACAGGGTCACAATGCAAAAGCCAAGTGCCCACTCGCTCGGGGGAAGGTCACTTGGTGCCCTTCCCCATTCTCCTGGCCCTTCAGACACAGCTTCTCAGCCTCTGTTCTCTGCTGTCAGAGAAACCTAAGAGAATCAACCATTCAGTGTTTTCCCATTATGGATAAAACTGGCTTTGGTATTAAAATCAAATATCCAGGAAAACACCTGAGGCAACATTTTCTGTTTCTGAGCATGGCTTACTCCGATGAAATCACTCCACCTTGTATGATCAGCTCGGCAATGCTGGGAGGCATATCTTGTGGGGTGGTAGATGACAGGGAGTAATGTGATATATTAGGAGGCCTGAGCCTGTGCTTTAGAAGAGCAGGGTTTAAGCCCCTATTCTTTCATAATCTCAATGTGGAATTTGGGACAAGTTATGTAACGAATTTGAGATTTCATTCTCCCTCTTGTAAAAGGTAGGCTGTGCTCCTGGCCATTTATTTCACAGGGAAATGAGTGGGGATCACTGCTGGTGTTTAAACCCTAAATAGGACAGATGATAGACAATGGAAAACTTTGCTTTCCTTTTCTCATTTAAAATAAGAGTTACCGGTTGACTCTCGGGCTGATTATGATTGGGTCAACCAACTATCCAGTGTGGACAGGGCCCCAGGTCCAGGGTTTGGCTGTGCCTCACCTTCCAGTCCCCTCCAAAAGACACACACAAAGTCAGCTGCTGCCAAATTAGCAAAGTTGGCATTTACTGAGTGCTCCTGGTGGCCTGCACCGTCCTTAGCCTTGGCATGGATTTCTGGTTCAGTCCTCTCGGCAGCTCCGTGAGATAAGCTGTGTATTCCCAGTTTCTACAAATAAAGACATTGAAATGGTAAAAGGTTAAGGTCACAGGCCTAGCAAATGATGGAGCCAGAATGTCAACCCAGGAGGACTCTTAACCACCTGGCTAACCTGGCAAACATACAGTCATCATTCTTAGGGTGGGCTTCTGCCCTGAGCCCCTGCCTCTTTTCCTGCCTCAGTAACCTGCTTCTAACAACTAGGAAGGCAGTTGTCTTATATCAAAGGGCACTTCCAAGCAGAAGCCAGCTCAGACTCCACTTCCTCCAAGAAGCCCTCCAAGGTGCTCCCATAGCAGCCTGGGCTCACCCTATCCTGGCTCTCAGCTCAATCACTTCACAAGACTAGAAGCTTCTGTAGGACAGGGACGATTCATTGCTAGGTCCCTAGTTCCTTACTCAGACTCTGCCACTAGTAGGTAATGTTTGTGTAACAAGTCCACTCTCTCTCTCCCTGACTGATGACCTTTGGGCCCCGGAAGTCCCTGAATGCATCTCCAGAACTCCTGGGCTTGTAATCTCTTCCATCTGGCCAAGGCCCTTCCTACACCTGTCCTCAAAGATGGTTGCAGGGAGCAGGGACAGGAGGGAATGGTTGCCCCACTCTAATTCTCCTGGGTTTGCCTCTGCCATGGTGTGTGGTTTCCAGTGCCTCTTTACCCATCGCCCTCTGCACCCTTCTCCCCCAGAACACTTGCAATCTTTCCCAGACCCTTCCTCCATGGGGCTGGGTACAGTCGCAGCAGATAGAGTCCAAGAGAGTGAGAGGACCCTGGTCTCTGCTCAGCTGACTGCTACCTGCCGCCTGCGAGCTACCCCCACCCCGCGAACCACACCACCCTCTTAAAAGGTGACTGCAATAAAACAGGAAATAAAAAGCAGAAAGCCCATATTCTTTGGATGATCAGTCTTTGTAATGAATGCTACAAGGTGGAACAGAAATAAATTTATGAACTGTCTGAGCTGCAATTTCTTGATTTCAAAGTAATCCAATCGTGGGGAAATGTCAGTTCCAATTGAAGAGGAAAACAAACTTCAGGTGTCTGGTGTTTCCCCAACCTGAGCAGTCGCTGAGGTAATAAATGTGGTGATTGTTTGAGAGCTCCAGAAAGTCCTGTGTTGGGCCCGGTGGACACGTGTGTTTACGTGAGCCTGTGCAAAACCCTTCACCCCTTGACAGCCCATGTTCTCACCATTTCCAGCATCCCTCCTGCCCAACCAGGGAAAGGGGTTGGTATTTGAGCTATAGCTGGTCTGCAGAATTTGGACTCCAGAACACAAGGGGAAAGAGCCTACCATGGACCCTGACAGCAGAAGCCAGGCTGATCAATTAGAGCCACGAGGGCATTCAGGAGGTTCACTGGATCAAGGGGAAATGAGTCAGAAACGGCTCCCAGCCCAGGCTCCTGACAGGCCCCTCATGGACTCTCCAGGGGCCAAGGCCTCTGGGTAGTGCAGCCTGGATGATGAACGTGGTGACCTGCTGCAGGAAAGGGAAGCTGTGCTGCAAGGCATGACTCACCCAGAGGGACCGGGACAGGACAGGGACTTAAAGTGCCCCTGGACCTTGCTTTTATTTGCTTTCTGGACATCTCAGTAAATCACTGTCTGATCTTGTGCCTAGGGCTTTATGGACTCATCTGCTCTGGGGATTGTCTGAAATTTCTTGGGCAAACATCTGTTTCTTTTTTCCTTTCTTTGTTTTTAAGTTGGGTAAATTCTTTGTGGTTCCTTATAAATTCTTTGCCTCTTTCCTCCCCAGCTTCCCCCATAACTGACCACGCCTTCTCCTTTAGAGCACTTCTGTGCAACCAGGATGCTACTCTCTCTGGGCTTTTCTCCTTCTGTTGGTGGCTCTCTGTGGTCCCCTTTGAGGACTGTTTTTTTTTTTTTTTTGTCCTTGAATGCTGGCCTCTTCAGAGTGTTGTCCTCCACATTCTTCTAGCTCTACACACATCCTCCAAACACCCTCCCTGCTTCCACGATAGGACTAGGTCACCTTCCTATGCCTAGGAGCATTCCCTTGTTCCTTGTTCTTGCCCCTGTAATAGCACTTACCCATCCATGTTGTACTTACCCACGGGGAGGGACAATATCTTCATCCTAGTGCTTAGCCACTACGCCAGGGTCATTGTAGGCACTCAATAAATAACTTTTAGTAGTTGGTTAAAGGGTACCACATGGGAATTTGTCCATGAATACCAAGTTTAATGCCTTTGTCTTTCTTTTTTACTTAGAATTAGATAAACTTCAGGTATAAATCAAAAGTGGCCTTGTCCAGTTGAAGAAAAAAAATCTCAGATTTGAACATAACGTTTGCCTTATTCTGAATGGAGATCTACCTATTAATATTAATGCATTAGCACATTTAAAAGTGTTATAAATAATAGCTCATTTCATGTGGCAGACAGTATTAGTTGCTAACTCAATAGCCATTCCCTACTTCTTTTAATAGTTCTGCCTGGGGTGCAGTGTGCCCACCCCCTGGGGAAGATTCCAGATGGGTCCAGGCCAAGTGTGGGATCCCATTCCCCATGGCGGGGTGGGCCTGCGACCTGACTGGCCAGTGAGATCTGAGGTGAAGTCCACTGGCTACTCCCAGGGAAATGTTCCTCTCTGATAAAAGAATGAGCAGCCGGAGGAGAAAGGGTTCTTCTCCCTATCCCCTTCTTTGGTGCTTAGGAAGATGTTTTGTGAGGACGTGATTCTGGTGAATGTGGCAGCCATCTTACCACCATGAGGGGAGATGGTACTGATGTACTGAGGAAGGCAGAGCAGAACAGCAGATAGCGCCTGGGTCGCTGCTGCGCCCAAGCTGCTGTCCCCCTGCTGGAACCACCCGCCTCTAAGCTTTCTGTAAAAGGAAATAATTAAATGCCTTTATTGCTTAAGCCACTATTATGTAGTTATTCATTATTTGTAGCTGAAATAATTCCTGGCACAAATGACTTTGAAATTTACCTTTGAATACCCCTAATTTGTTATTAGTAAATATCAGAAACTTCGCTCCAGTCTGTTATTTAGCATAGTTTTCTTAGGGCCTGAAATGTTTCTACAGCTGTCTTATTGACGTAGCAGCTGATATGCTGGAGAGTGGGACTCTTTGGCATGAAGATTCTACCACCCCTTTTGTGTATTAGCCAGTGCTCCAACCCTTGCTTCTTTCTCAGTATATTCCAAATATAAATGTGTATGTATACTTAAAAACTTTGATACTTAACACAAATATGTAAAGTTAATTTATTCATGTAAAAATCATTCCTTGAAAACCTGACATGTGCCAGGAACTCTTCCATGGATAGACCTGCTTTTTCTCAATCTTGGATGTTTGAAAAACATAGATGGTTTCTGAATTTCACTTGACTCCAAATTTTGTGATACTTCTGGAAAGTACTTGTCCATATAATTGGCAGATCATCATCCTCAGGATCAGTTTTAATGGGTTTTTCAATCTGGGAGC
Organism: Lemur catta; assembly: GCF_020740605.2. Lineage (NCBI taxonomy): Eukaryota > Metazoa > Chordata > Mammalia > Primates > Lemuridae > Lemur > Lemur catta. The sequence goes on from NC_059128.1 coordinate 32,431,554, forward strand.
TTAGTGAGATCAAATACTAGAAGATTCTGTTTAGGTGTTTCCCCATTATGCTGTGAGGTTACTGGATCTTGGTTTTCTGAAATTTCATTCATCCAAGAAATAGCAATAAGTGCAAGGATGATACTAATAAGAGCTGGGATACCACGGTAAAGATGACAATCAAGGTTGCAGCTCTCAGTGAGCTGACAATTGGCTCAGAATTCAGTGATCAATTCTCAACATTATATAATTTCAAGAAAATCTTGGAGGCTCAGAACTGAGGAATCTTTGCTTGAAAACCACTAACTCAGGGTAAATCAATTAAGCTTGCATTTTTCTCAGCTCATCCTGTTTCGACAGTAGCTTTCGTTAGTTTATTTCATGAAAATTCAGCCCCTATTTTTATTGCCAATAAGTTAATAGGCTTTATTTTTATATTTTGTTATCCTGAGACATAATTCTTTATGTTCATAGATCAGTATTAGGGGAAATTTCTTTGCCAAGTAATGATCCATGTAGTCATAATAAAACGGAAAAATTTCAAAGGTTTTAAGAGCCAAGAAGAACAAGTAGAGATTGAAGTGGTCCTATAACTGTGTTGTCCAAATTTCCCACTATACTTATTAGCCATTTTCAGCTCTTTCATGATTGAAAATGAACTTTTGGGTAACTGGGGCCAGAAATTAATGAATCTAGCTGAATTTTAGAGCTAGAAAGCATCTTAGATACTATATAATCCAATTCATGCACTTAGGAAACATAGGCCAGGCTGTTGACAGCTCCTGCCCATTCAAAGCCTTCTAGGTCATGGCCATTGATTTCATAAATTACAAACAAGATTCTTGCTTAACCACTTGCATGAACCTTCCTACCAGTCTAAAATTGCTTTTTAAGGAAGACTGAGGCCAAAAGCAGTTAATTTGCTTTAGACAATGCAGTCATTACAGAATTAAGACTAGAACACAAGTTTCCATAACACTCAATCCTAGATTAATTCCATGTAACCAAAAGCATTTGTAAAGTGGGGTTAATAATACCTCCCACACTGGGTGGTTATAAGGATTAAACAGGACGATCTGTGGGAAATCATTATGTTTACCGAGAATTTATTTGTCTGCAGGTAACTTGCCTAATCAAAAGGTGGATTTCTCAACGTACCAGAGGGTTTTCAGCTAGGCCTCAGGAAAGGACTGTGATCAGATGCTGGTGCTTATTCAGGGCTCTCTCTCCATCTCTCCTCTCTGGCCCTCATTGCACATCTATTTGATTCTTCTTTATCTATAGACAAATCTCCTTTGCTTCTCTGATCCATAGATTATGGCCAACTGATTTATGTGTGGGAGGCTGACTCTCTCTCATTCCCCACTGGGCATTCTCAGGGAAGGGACCATACTGCCCACAGGTCAAGCACAGACCAAGTAACTGGGTGTGTTGTGTTAGGGGCAGGGGTCGTGGGGACAGCAGTAGGGTGACCGTAAGTTTGGAAAGTGTCAATGAATAAGTAGTTCTCCTTAAGGGACAAGAAAACCCCCATGATAGGAAAGACTCAGCACAAGCCCAGGCTGGCTTAGAGTTCTAAAGGTTTCCTTTAATACTCTGGAAACCAGGACATCCTACTCTGCTGATTTTTCTTCCCATTCCTCCTCCCATCTCTTTTTCCCCTTGCTAATGCCAGTGGGAGTGCCCAGCATGTTTCTCTTACATCCTGTGAGCAGTGCTATGTGTGATTAGGAAGAACCTGAGTCCAGGTTGCAGGGTGGAGAGTACGTTCTGACTCCAGCCTTTTCTTTTATCATCAGCAACAAATGACAGGGCACCCATTCAACAAATGTGAATTTAGTACCAGCTTACTGTACGGTGCTAGATTCTGGGGATATGGTATTGAGCAAAATAGATAGGGTTCCCATCTTCTCCCCTAAATTCTTGTAAGGAAGTGCATGTTAAACCAAAAGACAACAATTAAACATATAGCAACACTTACTTATGAGAAGTGTGATGAAGGAAGAAAATAAGAGAATAACAGGACTAATTTAGATTAGAGGGCCAAGGGAGGTATTTCTTAGGAAATGATATGTAAACTGAGGCCTGAAAGATAAGTAGGAATTAATTAGGGATGGAGCTGGGGAAAGAGAGATCCAGGCCCAGGTAACAGCATGGCAGATGTCCTGAGGCAGGAAAGGGAGAGAATTGGGCCTTGTTTGGGCTCCTATCATATAGGTTGTGATTACTAGAGGTGGGGAAGAATAGTACTCGGAAAAAGAGGACTGGACAAATAACCCAGGAGGTGTTCTTTACTGATATAAATTATTATACACAGGAGTTTTATTGTAGACTTAGAGAATCTAAATTATTATAGATTTACAGAACCTATCCTCACATAGGCAGATTGTTATACAATTAACAGCCTGGCATTGGAACTTCTTGGAAACTACTGATGCAACAAATGCTACGTAAGCAGAGAGGGACATTCTGTGGACTGTGGACTTCTGTCAGGGTCTCTGTTGTGGTGAAAGAAGGTGACAGGACTCTACAGATCCCAGGATCCAACTCTGGACTTGTCATTGGCTGTATGGGGCAGGGGAGCGTGGTTGCCAATTGGCTTGTCAGTTGAGTCAGCGACAGTTTGGGTTCTTGGTCTCTCCTCTCTTTTCCCTTCATGAATATGGAGCAATTTATTTCTAAATAAAAACCATTCAGAGCATGCACATTTGTGAACTTCTGTTACTAGGCTGAGTTGAGAAGAATGCTATTGGGGGCAAGGATAGTAAAATGAAGTGATTCAGTTCCTTTGTTTCAGCTCCTCCCTTATTCAGCTTAACCTTGGAGTTCTCCTGCAGGCTTCAAGAATTGAGGAAGTTGCTGATGGAACTACCCCAGGGGTTGGCAAACTACAGCCCCTCGGCCACCTCTATTAACAAAGCTTCATTGGAATACAGCCATGCCTGTTGGTTTACCTGTTGTCTGTTGCTGCTTCCTCATGTAACTAAATGGCCCACAAAGCCTAAAATATGTACTCTCTGGCTCCTTACAGGAGGTTTTCTAATCCCTGGACTATACCACAGATTATCCACAAGCTGTTATGTGAATGATAACTTCACCCTAAAAAGGTAGGAACAAGATCCAAGCAAAAGGGTAGGGCTAGTGACATTTTCTTCATTTAAGAAAAAGGTTTCAGACAAGAAAAAGAAAAAGAAAAGAAAAGCACTGTATAATCTGGCCCAGTTCTGTTGTTTTATAAATAAGAACACTGAAACTCGGATAACCTGACCTCCCAAGGACATATGGCTGGTTACCTACCTCCTGGTGTAATGAGTACCCTCCCAGCTCAGCAGGGCCTACTACATCAAATTGCTACAGTCTCTGATCTTTCATTTTAGGTGCTCTTAAAGCATTATGTATTTTCCTTACTTGGGAGGTACAGGAGTTAATGGCACACAAACTTTCCTTTTAGATGGTCAGAGAGTTGCCTGAGTCACCAAAACACAGTTCCCTGTCACTCTTTGTAGCAGGAAGAGGAGGAGGGAGTGTGTCCAGGGACCCGCTCCTGGGACCAGGGGTGGCAGTGTGTGGGCTAAGCAAGTGTGAGCCATCACACTTTTGCTCTGCTGTTCCTTGGCTCTTCACACGTGCCTGCAAACACTGATCAGGCTTCCCAAACAGGGGTGATGGGTCTGAATAAACAATTTCAAGTACCCTGAACACCAGCCATCTGAATGCAGTCGAGTCAAGTAGTATTGGAGCTTGCATTCAGCACATGCCACTCATCCCTTCTTATCTGCCACTGTCAGCAGCATGTCAGCAGCTGGGAGTGCTTAATCTACATTCTTCAGTCTCTCCCATTTCCTCTTGGTGCTGAGAAGGATTAGACAAACTTTCAAATAGGCATGGCCAACTTGCAGAAGGCTGGGCCACTGGGCAGAGCACCTGCGTGTGGCTGATTAGACCCTCTGCTGTCTGAAGAGCAAGTTGTAAGATGGAGTCTGGGGAATGGACAAATTCCTGCCTGGGCCACCTGATCAGAAGGCTCGTGAGCCCAGCGTGTTAGGTTACGTAACTCATAGCCATCACCATGGTCCGCCTGCCACTTCTCTTGCTCCCCTCCACCAGGGAGACTATGGCTCTGAATATTTGTCCTGGCCCCTAAATAGCCACAGCACTTTTGAATCCCCACATGTTAACTTGGGCCTTTTAGGAGGGCATGTGAGGCTGAGCAGCTGTCCTGGCCTATCCTGGATCATCTTTCTAAAAAGGCCACAGCACGCGTGCTAACTCTTTTTCCTTGGGGTGACTCTGCTGCCCCATTTCTTTTTAGGGCTGCTCCTTTAATTTCCACCACCTGCCCTCACCGCCCCATCCACTTCTGAGATTGAAGCAGACCTTTGTTGAAAAGGTTCTAGATGCCACTGAAGCCCTAACGTTTCCCACCAGACCTTGAAGCATTTACCAAAGAGGACTTCTAAAAATGTTGGCCCTTGTAAGTCTGATAGACTAAAATCATGCCTTCCCTAGGCCTCATGTTCCATCGTCTTCAACAAAGATGTCATTGGAACATTTGGTGCAATATTCAGCTTCTCCAAACAGCAAATCGAATTATCAGGATCTAAACAGAGCACATGACCCACTCCCGCACACTCTCTTATTCTCCTAGGTGACCCTCAAACTGTCAACGCCTCCTTCCCCAGCCTTGCTCTAGAGAGATGATCTTGTTTTTAATTTGCTGGGAAAATTGAAGCAATCAGAGATTTCCCACAAACCCTCACTACCATATCTCCCTCCCACCAGCATCTGCACCACATACTCTGCCTTTGTTTACATTACCTTACATGAATATCCATTTTCTTTTGTCTTTTCAAGGACACCTTTCCAGCAATTTATATTTCTCTCTCCTGCATCATCAATTTTCTCTCTCTAGTAAGTCATTCCCATGAGTATACTAGTGTACAGTTATTTCTCCCATCTAAAAAAGTAAAAAAACAAAAAAGCCTTTTTCTTAACTCCACTTTCCCCCACCAACTCCTGTCCCATTTCTTTGTTCCCTCTGCAACAAAATTCCTTGGAAGAGATGTAGGTGCCAGCTGTCTTCAGTTCTTCTCCTCCCATCTCCCCTAACTCTTCCAACATCAACCTCTTCTTGTCAAAATCAGTGACCTCATTTGGTTAAATCCAAACATAATCCACAGTCCTCACCTTCCTCGACCTATCAGCATCATTTGACATGTTTTAGCCCTTCTTCCTCCCTAATAAACTCTCTTCACTAGGCTCCCAGGATCCCAGCTGTGCTGGTTTTCCTGATGTGTTAATGAACACTTCTTCCCTGTCTCTTCTGATTCATTCTCTTCTCCCCAGCCTTTCAGTGCTGGCATGCCCTGGTTGGGGGGGCGGGGGTCAGTCTTTGCATCTCTTCTCTTCTCTCTTATTTCATTTCCTTGATCATCTCATCATGTCCCTTGGCCTTAGATACCATCTATATATCTCCAACCCAGATCTTACTCCAGAGCTCTAGACTAGTGTATGCAACTGCCAACTTGACATCATCTCCATTTGGGAGCCTGAGGCAGGAGGATCACTTGAGCCCAGGAGTTTGAGGTTGCAGTGAGCTGTGATGGCGCTGCAGCACTCTAGCCTGAGTGAGAGAGCAAGGGTCTATCTTAAAAAAAACAAACAAAATATTACTGGTTTCCTCATTAATATTGACATATGTTTATTTTATATTTGTATAAAAGTCAAGATTTTCCATTTTATAAAATAACTATCCTTTGGTAACCTTAATCTCCTCTCTATTCTTTCTCCCCTGGCTTCTTTTTCTTATTCTCTTGTTCTGAACAATCACAAGACCCAGAAGTAAGTCAAAAGCAGATGGCATTCTCCTGTGTGTACGCAGGGAACAACTGGAGCTTGGAGAAGTGAAGACACCCTGGTTTTCTGACTCCTACTCTGAGGCTCCATGGTAGGGGGGAGGGGAGTACCGAGGGTGCTTTGGGAAATGCATTGACGTATTCTTGGGAATGGGGAGGAGTCTATTCCCAGGGATGTAAATGTCCACCCATGTACAATATAGCCCCCTGCAAAATAAAGACTCTCCCGCTCCCCACAGGAGCAGCCCCAGGGAGAAATGCTGTACATGGACAACACTGATCTACAGAATGTTGTTCTTGGATATGGGGGCCTTAATGACAGACTGGGTCCCAAGAATCCTGCTGGGACCCAGACAAACATTTTATTCATTTGCCAAATCATTAAACCAGAGCAAGTTTTATGATCAGAGTCCAGCCCTTTCCCAGCATGCAAAAAAAAAAAAAAAAGGTTTATGGCCTTCAATAAAGACTTCTGTCAAGAACTGAGGTGGGTATATATTGTTTTAAACTCCAGCATCCTCCATTAAGATTTATATTCCTGTTTTGCTTAAGAGTCACATTTTAATGTGGCAATAAAAACAAGTGAGATTTGTCTCATTGGAAGGCATCCTATTTAGTTAATTATCGGACCCCATGCTGCAAATCACTGATTGGGTTTCTTGTACCCAGAGAAGGCTGCTGTTTCTCCCTCTCCTCACATAAGTCACATGAGCCTGAGAGCCACGCTGAAGAGAGAAGAGCTGGGACTAGAGGGTAGTGGAGAGGGAAGGGTAGCAAAGCAGTGAGTGACTGCCCTACACTGTGCAACGCCCACCCCCCAAAAAGCCCCACAATGCATGCATCAGTTCAGGAGGCAGTGCAGTGAATGGACAGTGTCCAGACTCTGGAGTCAGATCTTGAATCCCAGCTCTGCCATTTTTCAGCTCTGTGACCTTGAGTTATTTAACATCTCTGAATTTTCAGGTCCCCATATAGATTATAATGATGGTATATCAACCTCCTGGCTTTCTTTTGAAAATTAAATTAGGTAATGGGTTTAAAGAAGCTGGCACCAAAAATAAATAAATAAATAAAAATAGCCTGTAAGAGTTGGACCTTTCCCCAATAGAGGCTGACAACCTTGAGAAACATCCAGCACAGTGTGCAATGTGTCTCACTCTTGCAAGGGTTCACCAGAACCACAGGCAAGTAACCAGGCACTGGAGAGCTGGGGGTTCAGGCAAGAGTCTGAGCAGCAAGGAGCAAGGACAGGTAGGGCAGGCCCAAATGTGGCCAGAGGCAGCACAGAGAAAGGGTAATGGATGGACACACATGTGAAGAACAAGAGTGGGCTTGATATTAACCCAGTTAGCTCCTAGGACATTTCCGAACTAAGACCAGGAAGGCCAGAGACTGCAGGTAGAAGACAGCGGGCTGCTTCCCTTGACAAGGAAAGTGGGTAGGTGGGGTGCAGTGCTTCCAGGCAGAGGCAAACCAAGTAAGTCCCTCTGCAGAGCCCTTCAGCACACAGCACAGTCTCCCTTTAAAGAGAGTTTGGTCTCCCAGCCTTCTCCAGCACATACACATGAGTAGTGCTGAGGACAGTCCTGACAATCTAGGATGGCTGCTGTTATGCACCAACAATCCAAGCATCAGTTCAGGGGGACCCTTTATGCCCTAACAATGATTGGGATACTCTTGGGGCTTCAGGTGGGTTTTATCTCTAGTGTCAACTCTCAATAATAGGGAGTGGCTGCCTGAAACTTATTTCCGTAGAGAAATATTTTGAAGGCCACATTTGGGAAGAATGCCGCGATTGATTGATTATGTCTGCCCAGGGCTTAGAAATGATGAATGGAGGTTTACGTGCTATCTTTTAGCTTGAAGTAGCGCAGCCAATGCCTCCTAGCTGATATGCAGCTGGAGAGTGCCTCTGAGGTGTTGGTGGAGGAATTTACTCATTCATGTATTCATTTATTCAGAATTCTCAGAATAGCCTCCATCAGCAGCATTGCTGCACTGGAGGAAAAGAGGATGTGCTATCGGAAGAAGTTGTTCCGGGGACGCTCAGAGCTATTTTCTAGACTCAAGTATGCTTTGGCACTTCATTTAGATTCAACATCAGTAAATGACCCTGGGAAGTAGAAATTATTATTATCAACCCAGTTTTGTAGGCTAGAAAACTGAGTTTCATCTCAGTTTTAGAAACAACAAATGGAATAATTCCTACTGCAATAATTGTCCTGTTCTCAAATGCAGCCATTTGCATCTTTCACTGAAGGCCCTAAAGAGAACGAGACCATGCTTGTATAATATGAAGCCATTTGCCCTCTTTGTTATTTAAGTGTAGCCTTCCTGACACATGGTCCAGCCCTCAGCCAAGCTCTGAGTGTTACCTAAACTCAGGGAATGCGTATTCAGTGAATTGGCCCATATTTTATCTCCCTACAAAATAGCTATTTAAATATCCCTGAAGTGTGCACTTTCTGAATCATTAAGGCTTCAGGGTGCATCAATTACACTAATTTGGGAAAGTGATCAAATTCATGCAGGGCTGTTATTTTTAAAGAAAAGACATTTTAGTGTATTGATGGGGAATTGGTGTCCGGAGTATATAGATTTCCAGTTATCTCCTGTCATGGCAAGAGTCCATCGGTTTCCTTTAAGAGATGGAAAACACATTATGCCTGGTATTAACAAAGATCAATTTCAGTAAAGGAAGACATTCAACACAAGGGAATTGAGCTGAGCTGGGAATAAATGACGTAATGTTTGAAGCGATAAGGGATAAGTCATGCTGGGACTCCAAGTTCTTGTATAAATGATGATTAAATGGAATTTTTTTGTCCCTGCTTTTTGCCAGAGGTGATTTTTCTTTACTGTAAAGTATAATGTATCTATTTCAGCATTGTCAGCGAAGTATGCAGTTCATAATTGGGCTTCTTAAAGATTTCAGATCTCTTTGGTCCTAACGTGGAGGGAGGGTCTTATCTTTACCGCCAACTCATTCCTACTTTTCAAACCAAAGTGACAGTCTTTTATAAGAATTTGGCTTTGGGTATTATCTTTCAAGAAAACTGCATTCTAAACTTCAATACAGTGAATAGAGTTAAAAGACACCATAAGGATAATATGAAAGATTTTGGAAATAGAGTGAAGATAAGCTCTCTGCTGAGATGTGAGATGCAATGAAAAAAAAGATGACAAGATGTCTAGGAACAGGGCTGGTGATTTCTATCAGTGTCTCTAAGGAAAAAAGTCAAACCGAACCAGACTTTTTCTTTGTGAACAAATTTTGGGGGATCCATAAAAGCTGTTTAGCTATTTAAGTATATTCACATTAATGTTTAGAGCTGGAAGAAACCTCAGATATTTCAACCAATAAGAATACTGATGGCCAGGGAGGCAACGTGACTTACTAAGGATCACTGTTTCCCTTCCTTCTAGCTTGTAGGTATTTCTTGGTAGCTAATTTAGGAAATTTTCATTCTTAAGAGAAACATTGTTCCAATTCTTTCCATTTTATTTTTGATGATGATATGAATTTTGAATATGCACCAAAACCTAGAACCATGATGGGATGCCAGAAGTTCTAACCTGGAACTAAATCGAATGCTGTTTCTGATACCATGTTTCTTGGGGATGGCATGGCAAGGATACAAAAAACACATTTTCACAGGGTAACATTGAGGATCAGGCAATAAGAGAAAAATTATATAAGAAAATTAGTTTGGGTTCATTGAGTAGTAGTGAGTTTCCTTCTAGCACCCTCCCTAAGCAGAGAGGACTAGGAGGCCACAGAGAGAAGAGCTGGATGACCCGAGGCCGGGCACTACTGGCATCTCCAGCTCCAAGATAATTATGGAGGAGCCAAGGTCTAAACCAGGAGGAGAGAACCAACGACCTCACCCTTATTTTTATTTTCGTCCATGTCATCATTTTTTTTCATACTAACCTTTAGATACTTCTAGGGACTTACCCCAGAATGAAGAGGTTAATTAAAGGGGGTCAGGATTTTCAACCTCAGAGAGGGACACATCCAGGGTTTTCTTGAGCAGAGATGGAGCTGCCATCCTGACATCTAGAATAAAAACTCTCAGGTGAGGCTTTCTTCTTTAAGAGCTGTGTCCAGCATGGTGGTTGGCAGAAAGGTGGGCAGTGTTTATTAATGGAGAAGACACAGAAGATGGCAGCCCAGAGGCCTGGGCTCCAATCACAGCGCTGTTGCTCTCCAGCTCCATGTTCCCTGGAAGAATCTGTTTCCTCCCATTGAACTAATGGGCCCCAAAGTCCATGAGGACAGGTCATCCAACACCCCAGTCCATCCATACCCCTCACCCCTCTCCTCCCCTCTGCCTTATCCACCAACTGCCACCTCCTCCCTCTCCCTTGGCACTGCCTTAGATTTGGAATCTCCATTCCTGGCCCCTCCCAGAGTTCTGGTCCCACCATCCTTCAAGATCTCCAGCTCCCTTACTCTGCAGGGCCTCACAGCACTTTCTGGCTTTCCGTTCTTTTCTGCCATTATGTTCTTAATAAGTAGTCACTTCACTAACACCCTTTTGAATGCCCTTCTCTTTCTCCTGAGCCATCCTTCCACTGGTTATCAGCACACTTATAATGCCAACTCAGGATGAATCCAACCACCCACTTCCTCAGGTCCTAGTGCTTAGTGGCACCTGTGAAAACCCATCATGGGACCATCCTTAAAAAATTACAGATGCCAACCCCTTGGCAGCTAAATTTTCTGGATCTGGTTCCATATGACTATTTGAAACCTTTACCACTCTCCTCAAGCCCTCTACCCTACCCCTATTCCTACTTTCCATCCTCTTATTCATAGCAGATGACTTGGCTTTTATTCCCTGAGGAGTAGGAGTTGGGATGATAGAGTTTTATGGAGTCTGAATGCCCTACGCTGGGAGACCAGAGGGCAGTTCAGACAAGAGTAGCATGAGCCAGAGGGAAAGATCCTTTAGCCATAACAGAGGATGAGAAACTGGCTGGGTAGTCAAGGTGGGTTTCAGTGTGAGGCGTCCTGAGGCTGAGGCAGCAGGATTCATCTAGACACCCTTCAACAGGACTATGTCTATACCTCATGGAATTTCTAGCTCTTTTCAAATCTCAACTAAAGACTTTCAGTTTCCCCTCTACCTGAAACTCTTCAGTTGTCCAAATCATGAATAAATTTGCTCTGAAAGGCATTTTTGGATATAGAGTGAAAGAAAAGATGCTACACAATAAAGTTTGTGTTCTTTATAGTGATTTAGGCTAAGAGAGCCCTTCTCTAAAATTCTGTAACTCAAATAGAGTTCTGGTCCAATTATTTTCCCTTTTGTTTTCATCCTCCAGCTTCCTAGCAGGTGTAGAATTTTAGCCTGAAGAAAGAGTTTGGTCAGGTGTCCTCACAAGTCATGGAGTTGTGGAAGAGATACTGACAGATCAGAAGTACTCTGGGGTGAGTGGCCCTTTTATGGTTGGCTTCTCTGCCTCACCTTGTTTTACTCTGCTTGTTTTTTGATGATATACAGAATCCTTAAGCAGGAAAGAAATGACCTAGAGTGAAGAGTATCTACTTATTTTACTTCTTTTCTTCATAAGATCTAGATCTCTTCTGGCTCTTCCCCAGTGCAGGAAGTTGATCAATAGCCAGTGATTCTTTAGGCGCAGTTCTTGGGAACCACCTCCTCATTATGGAGGCCAGTAGCTCTATGCACAAACAGGCCTCAGAGAGCCCCATGGCCAGTGACAAGGACTTTATCCTGCATAAAAGTTCCTGGATCAGTATGGTTCTTGAGTCTTTCTCTAGGCAGTAGCAAGAACCAGTGTGGTGAGAGTGAGGAGAAGATAATGAAGTGGACAAACAAAAGCTCAGCTCAGTCAGCAACCCTGCAATTCCAATTGGACCAATCGGCCTCCTTTCTTAAAAGCTGAATAGGAGCCGCGGTGGGGAAGAGACACTGGGAAGTGGTCAAAGGGTCTCATCACCAAAGGGAAGCGCTGTGGGCCAGGGCTTCTCTTCAGATATATTTATTGAATCATTGACATGTTTAAATTTCAAAAAAAGAAAGAAAATTCTTTGAATGACTCTATATCCTTTAATAAGCCAGAATGTTTGTTATTTAAAGAAGCCTGGAAAAATTATTCTGGAATAAAAATTACTAAATTTTGTTTTGTCAGTAAAACAGTTATCTGATAGGTTATTTATGATAGCTACCCTCACCTACTACTACAAGAGGATTTAAGGAAAAACAACAAAAAGTGATTTGTGGTAGCATTTTCCACTTCCTATACTCTTGGGTTTTGCTGATGTAGGGCCAGGTTCATTATTCGGAGTGACCCTGAGTGATTCTGAGTGATACTCCATGATTAAAGCTCTCACTGGGCCCTGGTGACAGGCATGGGGTGGTAACAGCAGTTTCTCATGCCTCAACATGTCGCAATGGTCCTCTTCATCCTGCCACACCTTTGTAAGAAGGTTCTTATTAGCGTCTCCTCATTGAATTGTTTCTTGCTGGGACGCACATTGCTGTAATCTCCAACATGTTGGAAAACCTACAAATTGTAACATTTAAAACAATCTCTGTTCTTGGATAAAGCACCACATTCATGAAAACATAGACCTGGTATAGTACTTTGTTCAATGTTAAATCTCTCATCAAATCTCTCATTCCCGTAGTCTCCCTGGAGAGACAGGTAGTACAGACATCGTCAGTTCCATCTTGCAGGAAAGGCAGTGGAGTCACTGGGGGTTCAGGAATTTGTTCAAGGTCCAGGAATATTGGGGTTAGCGTGGTCAAGAACGCAGCTCCCTGGCACTCTGTTCCGATGCAGATTGTTCTGACTCACCAGCAGCCAACGGGAGGTGAACCTCTGCCTTATCACCACCCTGCATTAGTGTCTGAAGGCTCGAGAGAGATTCTCCTGCCTGAAGACCACTCTCAGCATAACTTGAAAGCTGAAAACCACAGGTCTCCTTTCAAGGCCATGTGGTCATCTTCTTCCCGTTTGTTTCCACACAAAATCCCTGCTGCTTTTTAAAATCATCGACCTTTCACATCAGGTTCTGTTTCAAAGATCTTTCAGAAATCGGACTAGCACGGGCAGCCTGATTTAGCAAAGGAAAAGAGCTCTGGTTTCATCATGTCAACCATGTTTCTTCCCTTCTCTGTCTTGCTCTCTGTTTCCCTGTTTCTCTCTGCGTGTTCCTTTCTTTTCGTACTTTCTTCATCCTTTCTTTCATAGACGTCTTATGGGATGGGCTGACAGTCCTTTGCATGTCGAGGTGCCCAGAGACTCCTAACACCAAGGCGGTTACTAGAGCCCATTGAGAGCTGGGGTTACAGGGGCAGTGCTGCTTAGCCCCTGCCAGAGGCAGGGAGGGAACTGGCACAGAGTACCTGGTCTCTCTCTCCCCTCCTGCCTTCTCATCTCCTGCTTGCTTCCCATTGGCCCAAACCAACTGTAGGTCAGAGGGCAAGGAAGCCTGGGTGAGTGGTCAAGAGGAGCAGCCTCTGGGGGGACAGCAGGGAATAGAAGGACCGAGAATGGAGGAAAGCAAGGCAGGGGTGGGGAACAAATGGAGAATGGCCGCCGTAGGGATGAGCCCACCTATTGACAGTAGCGAGTCTGGTGAGCGGGTGAATGAAAGCTATGTTACTTCATTTCTTCACTACCTCCCTCCCCAGTGCCCCAAAATGGCAGCCTTGATTCCTTTCTTGATGAGTTTCAGAGTGGGCAAGACTCAGGTGCCGCTCTGAACATGTCTGTTCCTCACTCTTTCCTCTGCTTTGCCCTGTGCTCTGTTGGCCAAAACAATCTACCACTGCCTGGACTTTTCTCTACAGCAAAGCTGACTTGGCAGGAGCATCTATTCCTTTCTCCTGCATTCTTCTCCTTTGCTAAATGCCAGAAAAGACCACCAATTTCCACAGATAGTCTTCCAAACAAGCCATGGCAGAGGGGCTGTCTACTCAAATAGCTACCACAGTGGTGACACTCTTGTTTCCAGACATCTATCACTTGATACAGGAGACACTCTTACCATGAAGCTAATGAAGTTTGGTCTTTAGCGTCCCCCACCCCATTCACATAGGTTCCTTCCAAGGCCCTAGCAGGGGCCTAGAGAGTCCACATGCAAAATTGTTAGTTTTTTTCTTAAGTTCCTCAAAATAGTATAAACTTTAGTCCCCACAAAACCTGGACTTGTCCCTTCTTCTATATCTTTGTCCCTTTTTAGCCCATGACTGTCCTGTCAGTGTTTGCAGCAATGCAAAGTAGAGGTAATTAATATATGATAGATCTGTTGGCTGAGACCCCTCGGACATATGGTCTAGTCAATGGGCCCAAATAAAGGAGCAATTGCAAGGTGCCACCACTTCCTGATAAAGCTGTGGCAGTGAAACACAGTTGGTGACATGGATGACAAAGGCAGGCTGTTGAGGTCTGGCTAGTCGCAAAGTGCTGGTGCTCTGTAGTTTAATAAACCTCAGGTGTGACACTGTGGGGACAGTCACCTCATCTGGCTGGCTGACTTGCACACCTGCTTTGCTGGGAGGTGTGGTGAGGAGAGCACGGGGCAGGCCCTTCCAGAACCGAACTTGATCCAGCCCATTGGGAGGCCAGCAGGGGCTCTGCACCTCGGTGTTTTTGGAGGTGCCAGCCCTGGAACACTGTGCCCTAGGTTGGGTCACAGAGACGGAGCTGTGGCTCATTAGTTCCAGCCCTGGCTGACACTGCCACACCCTGATTTAAGTCCCAGCCTTTCAGGTTTCTCTTTATCCACAGTCATAAAGTGCCTGAGATACTTCATGCCGTCAGCTTCGAGAGCGACCGGTTTAAGATGCGGATGCCTTAATGCTGACCCTTCCCTCCACAGAAAAACAAGTCGAAGACCCGATCTAGACCGAGAACCTGCTGTATGGCAGCACTAGGGATTAAAGGAAACACAGTTTACCTTTTCTTTGTATTTAGCATTTCAGAACTCACCAGGCCCTTATTTAGAGACAGAAGGAGAGAGGGAGGAAGAAGATGGAGGAGAAAGAAAGGAAAGGTGAACGCGTATTCCACTTGCAAAAGGGATTAAGAGCAAAGGCACTAGGGGCTTTGATGCCAGCCACTCTACCAGCTCTTGGACCTTGGGCAAGAAACTTAACCTCTCAAGGCCTTAGTTTTCAAAATAAGTACCTACTCCCTAAGGTTGTGGTGAGGATTAAATGAGGTAACATATATAAAACCCTTACAGCCATTCCTGGCCCACAGGACAAGCTCAGTAAATATTAACTGATGCTATTTTATGTATTCTTATATTAATATAACATCTCAAGCCAGGAGCACCGACTCTGTGGGATGAAGCTGTCTTTGCATAGGCAGGACTAAGGCTCTGAGCTGACCAGCCACAGGATCTTGGTCCGTGACTTCCCCCATCAGCGTCTGCCATCTGTAAAGCAAGGATGCCAGTAACCTCAGCCTCGCCAAGTTTGTTCTAAGTTGTAAATGAGGCAGGCATCATGCCTGAGATTTCACTCTCTGTGAAGGACAATGGAACAGCTGTATTATTTGAAGATCATAAAATTACTCAGACAGCTCGGGTTTGCCTGCCTGACTTGCTTACGCCGGACCCTCTGTCGGCACCCTTCCTCCATCCTGAGACAACTGTTCGCCTTCGTGAAGACCCCTGAGAAAGGCCGGTGCAACCTCCACAGCCTCCAATGTGCTGCAGGGTTCCGTCCCAGAGTGGATTCACTTCACAACCACCACTCCCGCCCAGGATGGGGTGCCGAGGGCCGGCCCAGAGCTATGGCTTCACAAAATGCTCAACAAACCGGGCATGCCAGGCCCAGGGGCTTCCCAGGCAGCTGGGCCGTGAGGAGGGCAGGCAGGGCGTCTGCACTCACTGCCTGGAAGACAGGCCCCCTGGCACGGCTCCGCTGCTCCTTTCCAGCTGGCAGCTCTGCTTAATGAACTGCACTCAGAGCTGCAGAGAGGGGCTTTTTGATGGGCAGAGTCATTAGCGCTCCATTTTAATTATGCCTCCTGGCGGTCTCCATTGCTTTTCTTTCACTTTACCTGACAGTGGCTCCCAAATGCCAAATGGTAATGAGTAAACTGAACTATTGTAAGTGTGGATGAGTATCAGACTGGTTGGAAGACAAAGGAAATTAGTCTTCTCTTTCTTGTGTCAACAGAGCAGGTCTTGCCTCCTTGGGAGCCCAAGAAGGGGGCTCATATCTGAGATTCACTTATGTCTGGATGGGGGCTAATTTCTAACTCCTGGTGCAGGCAGCCCATTTGAAGAACAACTGTCAGCAGCTCCTTGGTACCTTTTCAGCAATGCGATAAGAGAAAGGAGAGAAGAAATAGAGCTCCCCAATGCAGGTAGCTCTAGAACACGAGAACTAGCAGTAGAAAGGAAGCGCGAGGGCAGGAGAAGGGAGAGGGCTATCTTCTCACCAGGAGCTGCTCCTGAGACCTCTCATGACCAACATTGTGATCGAGAACTGTTCCCTGAGGAGGAGGAGGAATCTCTCAAGATAAGAGATTATTTAGGGAGGTTCTGTTGGTGACAAACTCTTGACATTTCTCTGAAAACAGTTTTTTCTTTTCCTGGATTCCCAAAAGATGTTTTCATAGGGTATACTATTCTTGATTGGCAATTATTTTCTCTCAGTCTTTTGGAGATATCATCCCTCTACCTGCTGGTGTTGAGGAGGCTAATGGCTGTCAATTACCACTGCTGTGATCCCAGTTTCTCCTCTGGACGTTTTTAGGATCTTCTCTTTGCCTTTGGTATTAAAGAAGTTTCACTGCAAAGTAGCAAAGTGCAGATTCTTTTTATCATCCTACTTTGGATTTGTTACAAGTCCAAATCGAAAAAACTCTCAGCCTTTATTCTTTGGGTATTGCTTCTTCCCATTTTCTACATCATCTCTCTGGAACTCCACTTAGATCTGTGTTTGACTTCTCTGTCCTTCATGCCCTCTTGTTTCTCAGGCCTTTATTCTGTGGGAATCTTGGGGACTGGGGTTGAAGTATGTTTCTCCAGAGAGGATTTGCATTTGTTTCTGCCATATGCCAGTGGTGCTTGTAACACTAGGCTGCTTTGAATTGATTTCTCATTAATATCAGGTTGTGGGGGGAGGGATTGGTATATATAGGTAGTGTGAATTCAAGTCCCAAACCTGCATGGGTATAATCCTTTGGTTACAAATATTTGGGAGAAATTTCTTATCTTCCAAAAGCCAAAGCAAAGGTAGATACATTCATGCCTTTTGTGAAGCAGAATGTTTTCCTAGTCTGTCCTTTCCCAGAGGGTGTAGCATGTAAGGGATCCCTGTCATTTCCACTCCCTGCCTGGTGAGGGTCCATTGTCTAGACACCTGCCCCAACATGGCCCTGCAAACCCAAGGCTCTAGATGGGGGCTGAGAAACCCCTGTAGGAAGCTGTGGCTTCTACAGTCCCTTTATTTTCACATTCTGAACTTTTCTCCACTATCTCAAATGTTCTGAATTTTTAAAAGATTTTATTCAGCATTTTAAGTTGTTTGCTTATTTATTTTGGAGTGGGAGGGCTTTCAGGATTTCTAGTCCACTGTATTTCCAGAAATGGAAGCCCACGTCTCCATAGTCATAAATCCCCTCTCAGAAATATTTACTAGCTTCTCACTCTCTGCATCTTCCCTTTGGTCTCGCAGGCCTACAGAGGAGGAGTTGCAGCAGACTTTCCCCTTGGCTGGGACCCACCCTCAAAGCCACAGGAGGCCTGCAAGGTAATCTAGCCCCTGTGAAGAAAGCAGTGTTAGAACCTCTATTTTTATGTTTTCTCTCACACACTGCTTATCTTCTATTTTATATATATATATATATATATATATACACACACACACACACACATATATATATGCTTTGTCATGTACACATTATTTTAGCATATTAGGACGTGCTTACAAGGTGTTAATAAATAAATATATAATTTTTAACTGATAGGGGTTTGTAATCATGAGAGTTTGGAGACCAACCCCTACTGCCTTTTAAAGTCATTAGAAGCCTGTTGTCTATGTTCTTATGATTTTTATGGCTAAAAAAAACCCACCAGAACTTTGTACACATTGAACTCTTACTTCTTCAGACCGAAAACAAAAGGTCTCACAGGGTTATGAAAACAGATCCTGCACCCCAGGGTGGAGGTAAGTAGGTGGTTAATTAACTCTCTAACGGACCCATTCTCTAAGACTCGTTTCAGCTTCTCTGATGTAACCCACAGCTTCTCATTTCAACATTCCTCTCTGCTGCATAACAAGCTTTTCCACAGTTTTTGATTCACCCTACTGATACCACAATAGTTTAGTTTCTCTGTTTAAAGAAAAAATATAGAACCAGCACAAAAAAAAAAACATCAAAAGCTGAAAAAGCAATTGACAGCTCATGGGCCCAAATCACCAGCTGGAGCTCACCTAGGTGTCCTCCAAGCACCTTGCCTGGGGCTGCGTTCGCTGTGAGCCCCACTCCCCTTTCAGCTTTCTCTGATGCCATTTTCCTCAGCCTGTCTGTCTGTGTTCCCTGTGTGGGTTATGTTTTTAGGCCTCAGAGAATGCATTTCATCCTGGCGGTGGACACAGTGATTGGGGTTCAAGGAAGCCACCTGGCAGAATGAGCACAGTTCAGAGTCTACAAACAGAAATTAGGGAGTCAGAGTGTCCTTCTCCATTTTGAAACTGAGGTCCAGCCTTGAAGTTCATTTTGATTATGGTTCTAGGACCTTTAGTTCCTAATATGAGCCCAAATGGGGATATAGAAAAATGCTCATGCAGGGCTATTTACTGTTTATGGCCTCAAAAGATATTATAGTAAACAGGAGGCTCACATGATAAATATTATATAAATATATGTGTGTGCCTGTACATGTGTGGGTGTGGATATGTGTAAATAGGTATAATCCTTATGGTTGCAACAGCAGATTTTATACAGTCATAAATAAGTTTTTAGATGTAGAATTGTGATACTCTGGTTTATTAGTGTGGAGGAAACATGGCACAAATGAACAAGACATTTCATGCTACAGTGCTCATGTGTACTGTTCCTTCCATCACACAGACACATGAATTGTGCCTATGTCATGGGGTGAGTCACTCCCAAAGACATTCATAGCTGAAGCTGGGCTCATTTTTTCTCAGAATATTTGAGAACCCTGAATCCATTAATGTGGACAAAAACAGGTTCAGACAGCACTGTGCCAATGGGCATTATTACCTCCTGCTCAGTCAAGAGAAACAAACTGGATCTCCAAATAGGCCTGCATTTTCTGAGCTAACAGTCCTCCCTGTTTATAGTTTCTACTTAAGGAGAATATTTTTTAAAAGCCTATTTCACAGAATCAATTTTAGTGGGCCTTTAAAATGGGCGGTGAGCTGGAGGAAGTTCAGTTTGTTTTAACAATAACTTCAGCTTATTGAAGCAAGCATTAGTGGATCATGTCTCCATATGGCAGTCATTAGAGACAGAGGAAACTTGAGAAGCTTATTGCTCTAAGATAGCTAGTAAAAGGAATTGGAAGACATTTTTATAGGACCTAAACATAGTGCCAATAAAATAAAGACAAAATCCATTTGTAGATGATAGGCAAGAGGAGGAAATCTTTGAGCAACTAAAAGGTTTTAGCTCTACTGTATACAAGGTAGAGAAGCATTCAGGTAAGAGGACTATGGTCCGTGTGCATATGAATTAATTTATTTCCTTTTCTCAGTTGCTCAGTTAACTGATATTTATTGAGAACCTACCATGTTCCCAAAAATGGCGGCTTCTGTGAACACGGTGATGAATAAGACACAATCCTTGCCTCGGGGACTTCACACATAGATGACAGACTAGGAAAGAGGCCACGGAGTGCAAAAGCAGGGATCATTGGAGAGGGAGGCGGGGGTGCTGTGCTAGTGCATGTGGGGACACAGGAATGCTTCCCACCTGACCTGCTGAAGCAAGGCTACAGTGTGGGTTGTCCCAGGCAGATGGAGCTAGAGGTGCAAAAGCTGCAAGGAGAGAAAAAACAGTGACTGCCAGCTAGCTCTTTATGGCTTCCACTAGTTCAAGGAAGTGAATGTCAAGAGGTAAAGCTAGAGAAGTAAGCAGGGATGCATATCACCAAGAACTTGCTATGATCCCTGGCAATGGAAGACCATTAAACAGTTCTAAGCAGGGGAACAGTGTGATCAAATTTCCGTTTTAGAAAGATGGTGTTGGCTGGAGTATGGGAAATGCATTGGAGCCAGGAAAGCTGGAGACAAGAGGCAAGTTGGGAGCCTGGTAAAGAAATAAGCAAGTCAAAAAATAGGAGTGGCCTGAACTAAGGTAGCTGACGTGGGATAGAGAGAAGTGAACAGACCAAAGATACGTTAGGAAGGTAGACTCAACAGGAAATGGGTTGAATGTGGAGGAAGAAAGAAAGAAGCTAAGGGGATTCTGGCTTATTCCACTGGGTGGAAGATGGAACCATTCATTGAGACAGTGAACAAAGGGGAAAGAGGGAGTTTCAAGAGGACAATAGTGAATTAATTTGCAGACATCTCATGATTGCCTATGTGATATCCAATAGACTCTTAGATATATGTCTCTGGAGTTCAGGATAGGGAACTGGCAGGACTTAGAGATTTGGGAGCCACCATCCTGTTGTTGGTAATGGAGACAATGAGATATTGGTGAGATGACCCCAGGTCTGGGGAGAAGAGAAGACATCCTAGGGAACCAACCAATATAAAAGGGAAGTAATGAGGATGAGGAGCTCATGAAGCAGCCTGAGGATCTACAGAGAAGTAGAGAACCTAGGAGAACATGGTGCCAGAAGGGCCATGGGCCATGGGAAGAGAGGCTTGGGGAATGAATGAATGTCAAAGGTGTCAGATGCTGCAAAGAGGTCATACAAAAAAAAAAAAGAATAAAGAAAGAGAAGTGCTGAAGGCATCCATCACATTCAATAACAAGCAGACCATCAGTGGCCTGGGTAAGAGCAGTTTCGGTGGCATGATGTGGAAGGAAGCAAAACTGCAGTGGGTTGACGAGTAAATGCAAGGTGGAAAAGTGGAATTTGAGAGTTGGAACAACTCTTCTCTTTTGAGAGTCTATGTGTGAAGGAGAGGGGGAGATGAGGCAATAAGTGGAAGAAGGGAAGGATAGGATAGAAGGCAATTATCTAGGAACTGAAGGATAGGACAGACTTGAGGTGATTCAAATGCTGATGAGAATTAGCCAATAAGGAGGCAGAGGTTCATGAGATGGGAAGCAGAAGGGGTGATGATGAGAGGGGCATACCTGAGGAGGGGGCTGGCTTGCCTGGGTCCGGGGTGCAAAAAAAGGGGATGAACCTGGACAAGAGGATAGACCTAGTGCCAGGTAACAACCAACCACAACAACCCAGGTGTGTACACCAATACCTGCTGATGCTCCCACCTCTGGAATCAACTGGGTTCAGCTAAGTGGCCACACTGATCTTGGATAGACTCAACTGCTTGGGACTCCATGACTGTCACCTGGTCTGGGTGAGCCTCATGTGGGGACTGGTGGACTTGCCCAGGCTTGTCTTTCTCATGGCAATGGCTGAGATGCAATAGAACAAGCTCCAATGCCCAAGCCCATTTGCAACCTTTTCTCATGTCAGACTGCTAATCACCCACTGACTGAAGCATGTCACATGGCTGAGTCCAACCTCAAGTCACCCCATCCACAGTGCAAAGTTAAATGGCACAGAGCATGAGGTTAGGGCAGGATGAAGAATTTCCTAACACAGACAAAGAGAAATATGGTTTTGACATTTTGTCAAACACAAGAAGAAAAAGCAGTTTGCAAGGATCCAAGGGAAAAAGACAAATTAAAGGCCTAGCCATCCACTCCTCTTCTGTGTCGACCAAGGTGCTACTGTATTATTTATGTCTGGAAAGGTTAGCACTGGACTGTGGTTAATGAGCAAAGCCGCCTAGATGAGAACACTTCATGATAGGGTCAGCATCACCTTATAAAACTTAACGACAGCAAAGGCGGCTTTATCGCTTTTGTAGAAAGGGGAAAAGCCCTCCACTAGCTCAGTGGGGTTGGTGGAATCTGCTCCTGGGCAAAAGAAAAAAATGTTCTCTTGAAAGCTTGTTTATGAGAGTCTTGGACTATGAAAGAGTTTAAAGAGTGAGGTGGGGAGACAGGAGTGTCTACAAAGTTGAGGACAAGCTGTGGGTTACATACATATTACACTGAGAAGGGCAAGAACTGAGCTCATGTATCAATGAAGTCAGGTTTCCAAAGGCTAAAAACCAAAAGTGAAAAGGGTAGGACGCAGAAAACTGGTTCTGTGATAGGATAGGGGCACCCTGCCCATCTGCTTCAGACATCTCCCAAAGTTATCACCTGCCCTTCTCTCTCCTTTCTATTTTCAGGTAGAACCATTCTATAAATACCTCCCCTGCTTCTGAAGCACTAAAATAGGCCACTGTGAGTTTATAAAGCTGCGTACCCTGAGACGTCCGTGGTTGTCACCTATGGATCTTGCACTTACATAAATCAGGGGTCGACACGTGGCACTCCCTCTTCTTTCAATGCAGTGCAGTGTGGTGTATTCCCTGTCAGGGTCATGGATGGAATATAGTGTTTCATTTTAACTAAACTAACTGCCAGAAAATGGACACATGGCTTTAAAAGTTTTCTGCAAGGAAATAGCATTTGGAAGATTTGCAGAGACAGATAAGGAGGAAGTGGCTGGGCTGGCCATTAGCCCACAAGAACGAGCTCTCGGTCAGCCACACTGCATGGTGACACAGTAGTGATCTGATCACTCCAGGGAAGTCAGACAAGGGGGAAAAAATGGAAAAAATGAAGATTATTATTTATACTACATATTTATATCCACTATTATTGACTGTCATTAAGTTGTCCCAAGTGTATGCCGTGTCTGAAGTCATGACTAGCAGGCATTCAGAACACAGACACAAACTTCTACAATTGCTTCATGTGGTATCCAATCCAGCGTTTTTTTAAATGTCACTAAACAACGATAAAGAAGTATCATTAAAGCTTTCTTACCTAGAAGAAGCAAAAGGCTTCTACGTTCTTCCTTCTGTGGTAAAAATGGCTGAAATCAGATGTGGAAAAGAATATAGCCACAGACAAAAGTGGATTACTTTGTCAGCAAATAATATTAAAAGATGCACAGAAAACATTGTTGAAGGTTAAAAAAAAAATGGGTATGGAGCAGGAGTGAGAGGTTTCTAAGACTGGGGGTGAAGAGTACAGATGTTGTCTCAGTCAATGGTATTGCTAGGTTCTGTTCCAATAATGACTAGAACTGATTTTGTGAGTCACTAAAGGAAAGAGACACTAAAGAAGATATATTTTCCACACAAAATGACATCTTGAAAACTGAATGTTACCTCCACTGAAGCAGGTGGTTTGATTGGATAAAAAAAGGATTCTGAGGTCAGGCTGCAGTTGCCCCATATGTGAAATTCATTTACTTCATTTTTTTCTCGACAAGCTATTGCAGCAAAGAAGTGGAAGGCAAAATTTCACAGAGCTCTCACACCTGAGTGTGCATACAACTCACCTGGGGACCTTGTTACAGTGCAGATTCTAATTCCGTAGGGCCGGCCTAGCCTGAGATTCTGCATGTCTAAAAAGCTCCAAGGTGATCCCGACACTGTTAGTCTCAATGAACTACACTTTGAATAGTGTGGGCATAAAGAAATACAAAATGTTAGGCTTGGTACTCATTTTATTAAAATAAGATCATTTACAATATAGTAAAATCCTTAGATTATTTGGTATGGCTCATGCAAATTATTTTTACCACCAAGAAGTTTCCTGGTTATGTTGTGTCAACGTCCTTAAGAGTTGTCATACATGAAGATGTGCTAATTTTGCTTTTACAAAAATACAATATTTTCCAATTTCTGACCTTTTAAATAATGAAAAAGTAGCTGTTAATAGAATTCTATCTAGCAGGAAATAAATTCACCTAAATAAATACACCTCCTTTATGTAAAAGTGGCAATTTAACAATGAATGAGAAAATAAATTGCTTTTCAAAAGAAACATGTGCTATAGAGAGCATTGTGAAAATAGATATTCTCATCATTATGATTTTGTTATTGAAAATGACACTGCACCACCTACAAAAACTTTCATACCTTCATACCTAAGAAGCTTAGAAGCAGAATTTTCTAACTTTTAAAAATCATTCACACAGTGAATTTTGAACATATTTGCTAAAAATATAAAAACACAGCAACTTCTGATTCGTTTGAAAGACAATCAGGTTGATATTAGAAAATTTAGAAAGTATTAGCTAAATTTTCACAACCTTTGCATAATTGGTGAATAAGATTGAACAATGAATACCATGATTTAGTAGGTGTGACCAGTGGTGCATGCCTTTTTTTCCCTCTAACAGAAATTAAAACCAGGTAGGAAAAAAAACAAACTTAGAACTAAACTATCCAATGATTATACTACAAAGTCCCAAGCCAAGATAAAGGATGAAAAGAAAGTATTTTCAATTGCATTGTTCTCACTAAGAATATTAATGTGTAAAAGATACTATTGAGAATAACATTTTACCATTAATAAATAAAGCAATTACTTAAAAGCATTATTTCTTTTTTATTTTATCCTTTCTTAATTTATATTTTTGCATATATTTTCACGTATATAAAATATTGCTAGAGTAGTACATTTAAATAACATATATAAATACATACACATTTTAGGGAGTTCTTTACCAGCGCAAACAAATATATATTCTGTGGATGGAGAATACTTTGTAACTATGGGCTGTGCAACCAAAAAGACCAGAAGACACTGATGTAAATTGACACACTTACAGACTATACACCCTGGTCATTTTCATTCATTCATTCAATGAATATCCATTACATACAAATAGCGTCTCAATGAGTAATGGTTGGATTTATAACCTACACGACATTCAACTTAAGAGTGATTGGATTTTGTTAGCAATATGTGAAAAATATGAATGGGCTATCTCCGTAGAAAGAAGAAAAAAGTTATCCTTTAAGTTGGATTAAGCAGCTGTGCCATGGAATACTCTGAGCTTGGATCATCCCTGTAGAGTACTCAGTAAGCATTTATTGCATTCCTTGCATACCTGGTGAAGGAGAGTGAACCAAGGAAAGCATGTGGTCCTGGAGATCTTAAGATCTCACCTGACTCCCAGCTGGATCCCTGCTGCTGACGCAGGAGATGTGCCCTTTGGAACTGGCATTCTTCGGAGGAGCTGTGCAGAAAAGCTTAAATGCCCAATCAGAAGCTTTGTGCAAATGTTGCTTCATTTTTCTAAGAGCTCTATCTCTTTCTTTAGAAAAAGAGTTTCTCTGGAGCTCTTATCACAAAAACAGTTTGTATAAACTGCCTCTTGTGGAACCATTGCTATGGCTTCACTAAGATAAGTCCTATTGTACATAATCAGTAGTTTAAAGAACTCCCAGTGAGAAAATCAAATGAAGGGAGTTATCTGGCTCTTATTTAAGGAGAGGCAGAAATTAGTTTCTTTGTATTAGAAAGAATCTGGGGCAGAATTGTGCTTTCAGGGTAAAGGAATAGGTCTCTCTCTCCCTCTGTCTTCCTAATTTTGATATAAGGAGGAGAAGTAAAGAGCTAGTGTTGAGAAAAGGGAGTTGAGACACATGAGGAGCTAAGTCATTGGCAGGCTCTAAGTGAGGAGAGAGCTCAGAGCTGAGAGAAGCTGCAAAGCTTTGCAATACAGATGGAGCCTGAAGGTCCAGCTCCACACGTCAGCCTCGAGGCACAATGACTCCAAGGTGGAATTCATGTCATTTTAGAAAGAACACTTTAATCAGAATAGGGCTATGTGGGAGGATTTAAATTTAATAATGATTTAAAACAAATATATACACGGAGAACAGAGTGTTTCTCTAAGTGTTTATTCTCTAAGAATAAACAGCTTTACTCTTTATCGTTTCAAGTCAGCAATTTTAAAAGTATATTACATAATGAATAATTAATTATAAATCTGTTAGCATGGACTTGGGCAAACAACACCATTTAAATCTTAGGAAAAACACTTGCCTAATAGATTGCCCCAAAAGAGAAAGGCACTACTGTCACTTGGAGGCAATTTATGCTAATTGCAAGAAAATAGCCCTCAGATTTTTTTTTAATCTCAATTTTGTGGATAGAGGCTCATTTTTCAGCCTATTTTTGTCCTGTCTTCTAAGGTGATAAGGATTTTAAAAGCTATAAAGATGCAGACTGCAACATTAATTGATTCAACAAATGATTGTTGGGGGTTTCCTTGATGTCTGGCATCATCCTGGGCATGGGGGATGACCGATGAGAAGACAGGCAATGAATGAATGAATAATTTCTGATGTTGCTAGGTGCCATATAAAAATAAAACAGGGTAAGGTGGTAAGGAGTGACTGAGAGAAGTGCTCAGGGAAGATCTCTGGAGCCGACATTTGAACTAAAAGATAAAATGGAATTCAACCTTGCAAAGATCTGAGAGAAGAACATTCCAGGCAGAGGGAACAGAAGATATGGAAGTCCTAGAGTGAGAGCAACTGTTTGTTTTTAGTGAGCCAAGGAGGATTGGTGACGGGTCAATTCAGAGAGAAAGGCAGTGCTAGATTATGCAGGGCCATTTTGAACTTTATTTTTATTTTATCTATTTATTTATTTGAGAAAGAGTCTCATTTATTTATTTACTTTTTATGTAGAGACAGTATCTTGCTCCATTGCCCCAGCTGGAGTGCAGTGGTGTGATCATGGCTTACTGTAGCCTCAAACTACTCAGCTCAAGCGATCCTCCTGCCTCAGCTTCCTGAGTAGCTGGGACTACAGATGTGCAACATCATGCTCAGCTAATTTTTTCTTATTTTTTTTTTTAAGAGACAAAGTCTCACTATGTTCTCCAGGCTGGTCTTGAACTTCTGGCCTCAAGTAATACCCCCACCTCAGCCTCTTGGGTCACTGGGATTACAGGCATGAACCACCATGGCTGGCGTTGAACTGTATTTTTAATTTTTGAACTTATTAATTTTGAACTTACTAATTTAAGCTTTATTCTAAGTGCAATGGAAAGCTGTGAAAAATTGAAAAAGAAGGGCACAATATTTTACAGCTCCTCCCTTCAAGAGTTGGAGTCTATTTTCCCATCTTTGCAATCTGGACTAGCTTTGACCTCAGAATGTGACAGAAGTGATGTGTTAATTCCAAAGGCTCAGCCTCAAGCGTTCCTGTAGCTTCCACCTTCACCTTCTTGGAACACTTCTGTTATGTAAGAAATCCCAGACTGGACTACTAAGTGGCAAGTGACCATATGGAGGACAAGGCCTGGCCAATAACCTGGCTAAGCACCAAAGTCCCAGATGTGTGAATAAGGGGCATTTAGACTTATTAGCCCACGGAGTTCCAGATGAGACCACAGCCACATGTGTGAGCTCAGGCAAGACCAACAGAAGAAGTGCCCAGCTGAGTCCAAACTATATTGCTGAGCCACAGAATTATGATAAACAATGAATAGATGTTTTAGGCCACTAAGTTTTGGCTTGGTTTGCTACCCAGCAACAGATAACTGAAACAGAAACAATAAGAGAATTTTAACCCTAGGAGTAACATATTATAATTTACATTTTAGAAAGTCTACTTTCGCAGGTGACACTCAGAAGGAAACATTGGGAATCTACAAAATCAAGAGGGAAACACCAGGACTCCAGCTAAAATACTTGTCCAAAATACCTATCCAGAGGCTGGATGGAATGTTCTCATTTGGAGATGACCACTGTGGGTTTTACTGTAGCCAAGATACATGGATACATGGCTACTGCTGTGGCAACATCGAACTTGAACTAATAGAATCTAACCCTTCTTCTGAGTAGAGCAAAGTTTCCTAAAGCCCCTGAAATCCTTGCTTCTCTGAATGAAACTCTCTTTGCAGACAGATTTCATTTCTATAGAAATTGAGGAAGCCACTATGAGAAGTAAGCCTAAGAGTTTACACCTAAAGAACAAGAATCAGTCGTTTGTTTCTGGCTCTGGTTATGATGGGCACTGGGTACTGGCCTTACCCTCCTGCCATAAGCAACTATAAAACTGGACAAAACATTGCAGAGAAAAAGAAAACCCAAATACAGAGAGAGATATACAATGTTCATGGTTTGGAATACTCAGTATTGTTGAAATATCAATTTTCTACAAATTGATCTCCATATTTGATGCAAACCCAATCAAAATTCTACCAGGCATTTTTTTCCAAAAATTGATAAGCCCGTTCTAAAATTCATGTGGAAATGTAAAAGTCTAGAATAGCATATAAGCTTGCAAAGGAATAACACTGAAGAATTTTATACAACCTGATTTCAAGACAGAATCTAAAGTAACAATAATTAAGTAGGTACAGTGTTGCCATAGGGTAAATAAATATATCAATGAAACACAATAAAGAGTCCAGAAATAGATACACATTTATATAAGCAATTGATTTTTAACAAAGATATCAAAGCTATTCGAATGGGGGAAAAAAGCAAATTGTCTTTAACAAATGCTATTAAGATAACTGGATTTTCATGTGGAAAAATGAATCTTGATGTCTACTTCACATTAATAGAAACCAAAATATTTCTCCCCCAAATAGTGAGGATTGTTGTTATAGACACTGAAAACATAGGAGAACACTCTGCCTCCACCTCTATTTGCCTGATGGCAGGACATAAACCTTTCTTTATACTAGAGACAGCACTTGCTTTTCAGTCCAGAGAGGGCACCAGCGGGCACCACAGGAATCTGGGAGCAGATTTTACTCTTTGCCCTCATTTTCCCACCTTCCAAAGACTGGAACTGCTCTCCCCTTTGTCTTGTCACTGTAGAATTTGTGGGGTTTAGAGACACTTATGAACTGAGGCCTCCCACATATGATGGGTACAGTGTGCATCGATAAACTTCTGCTGGTTTTTCTCTAGTTAATATGACTTTTGTTTTCAGGAAAGTGTATCAACTGAGAACTTATGAGAGTTAAAAAAAATTACATTTTCTCCTCTACAACATCATAATGATTCTAAATAGATCATAAACCTAAACATAAAAACTTAGATCATAAAGCTCCTAGAAAAGAACGTGGGATAACATCATCTTGACTCAGAATAAGCAAATCCTTTTAGGCATAGAAATCAATGACCGTAAAACATTTAGATATTGAATTTTATCAAAATTAAAGACTTTAATAAAGTTTTTATTCATAAAATACCATTATGACAAGGAAAAAGCAAGGCACACATTAGAATAAAATATTCACAACACATACGTTTGATAAGGGACTTTTATCAAAATATATCAAGAACTCTTGTAACTCAACAATCAAAAGACAACCCAATTTTGAAAAAATGGACAAAAAACACAAATAGACACTTCACAAAGGAAAATATCCAACAAAAACATGAAAAAGTGTTTCAACATCCTTAGTTATCAAGACAATATCAATTAAAACTTCAATGAGATACTACTTCCCACTCACCAGAAAGGCTAAGATTTAAAAGGCTGACAAGAAAGGATCGCAAAGATGTGGAGCAAGGGGACCTTTTAAACATTATTAATGGGAACTTGGATGGTTCCATCACTTTAGAAAAGTCTTTGGCCATTTCTTATTAAACACCTATCCTATGACCTAGAAATTCTTCTCTAGGTATTTACCCAAGAGAAATTAAAACATATGTCCACAAAAGACATACAAAAATGTTCATAGCAATTTATTCATAATAGTTCCAAATTGGTAACAACCTAAATGTCCATCAATAGGAGAGTGGATAAATGAAGTGAGGTCTATTTGTCCCTCAGTATCCGTGAGGGACTGGTTCCAGTACCTCCTGGAGATAGCAAAATCCATGCATGTTCAAGTCTCTGATATAAAATGGCATAGTATTTGCATACAATGTAAATGCTATATAAATACTGTATTGTTTAGGAAATAATGACCAAAAAAAGTTTACACATGTTCAGTACAGGTGCAATATTTTTTTCAAATACTTTCAATTGCAATGAGTTGAACCCATAGATGCAGAACCACAGATACGAAGAGCCAACTGTAAATTTATATGATAATATACTCTGTGATTAAAAGGGACAAACAACCAATCCATCAATACCATGAATGAATCTCAAAAGCATTATGCTGTGCAAAAGAGGCTGAACTCAGAGAATATATCCACTAAAACAGGCACAGTGATCTATGATGTTCAGAAATCAGAATCATGGAGCTGCTCCGTGGAGGAAGGGAGCAGAGATTCTCTGAGGGAACTTTCCTGTGTGATAGTCATTTTCTCTATCTTGATGGAGTGTGGGTTACATGATTGTATTCATTTGTCAAAACATGTATACCTCCATAAAACAAACTTTCAAAAGAAAAAGTAATCAATGATTAAATATCAGAATAAAAGAGGGGTTTACTTAGATTTAATGGCTGAGACCCAGTATGATACTGTGGAAGCCCTAGACTGAGATTTAGAAGAACTGAATCCTAATATTCCTTCTTTTCTAGTCGGGTGTCTTTGGCAAGCTCTTTAAGTCTGACCAAGCTATCACAACATGGGGAAATCATTACATATGTTCTGTCTACCTCATAGAATTAAGATAGAGATTAAATAAGAGGGTATTTGTTAGGATTCCTTGAAACAGAAAGGTTTTGTTAGGATTTAATGTTTTGCTTTCTAAGTGGTTTTATCTGGCTAGAGACAGGGACATAGGGTTGCTATAGCCCTGGGCTGCCGACCCCACCTGCTATAAATAGCTACTTCATTTGTTTACTGTGGGCTGGGCCTGCATTGAGCACTGCACTGTCTCATTCCACCTTTACCACACTCCCCCTTTTTATAGATGAGGAGACTGGGGTTTAGTGGGGTGAATTAGCTCCCCAGTGTCCCCCAGCTAGGAAGTGACAGATAATGGTGTGAACCCACTCTGCTATTCTGCTTGCTCTGTCGCCCCAGGTCCCCCTGGGGGTGACTGGCCCCAGAGAGATAGGGAGAGCCACAGCGCAGGTGGTAGGGAGAGCGAGCGGTTGTTAGCACAGATGCAAGGAAACAAACCACTGGGGGGTGGAGGAGAAAGGGCTGCAGGTGCCAGGTCTTTAAAAAGCTGACAGTGGAAACTCCATCAGGAGCATCACGACTGCTGGCTGCGGCTGGCTGGGTTAGCAGGATCAGAGGGAGGTTTTTCCTGGCAGTTGCTATAGAATGAAAAGTTGGGGGCGGGATGGAGGAGAGACTTAGAATTACTGAAAGGGGGACATCGCCTGCAGAAAATGCTTCTATGCTCTGGAGAAAACTCTCCAGTGAAGCTTCTGGCAGCCCTGGAAATGGGGTAGAGCCGTGTCCCTGAACAGAGCTAGGTCTCAGCAAGAACGATTTCCAGCAAGAGGACTGGGCTGGGGCAAAGCCCCGGAAGACCTGTGTGTCTGGTTTGTTTGTGAGCCTGATGACACAGCCGAAGCCTGCCCAGGACCCTGAATTGGGCTGACACCTGCCTGGGCCTTGGAGATTTCTGGGGCTCCTAGCACTGAGGGATGTAGAGTTGGGATTCTAGGGATCAGGATGGAATGAGTTTTTCTGCCTCTCCATTTCTAAAATTATACAGATTACACTTAGGGCAGCTCGGTCAGAACTGAGTGGAGAGAAGGGGATTCTGGACTCCCCACTTAAGCTTTTGGGGTCTTGAAATTAAGCAATGTTATTGCCCCTTGATATTTTGAGTTACTTTATCTCTTAATTACCAGTGACAAGCTTCACACTGTTTATGATAGAACATTTGTCTACTTCCTATTTGATATTCAGACTCTATAGAATTCTAGGTACCAATGAGCTGACCCAACAGTGCTGGATATTGGAGAAGAACCCATCAACCAAGATGTCTGCTAAAGCCCAGATTCTTCCATGCTCATTTAAAGGTGGTAATGAGATTCCAAGAGCTCATCAAGGGACCTCCCTGACAAACATCTCTGATAAAAGAACAAGGGTCTCGGTGGCAGTGACAGATCCCATCTCTCCTGACAAGGTTCCCCTCCCTGCCCCACAGCACGGGGAATGTCTCAGGAGGCAGCTGAACTACCTGTGAACATGAAAGCAGAGACTTTCTTCTTGTTCTGTAAGCCCTGTTCATGGAATGTTCTTTCTGGAGTTGGGTGGGAAACTTCTATTCCTAGCCCTTGGTATGGCAGGTTCCATTCCCTTCCTAAATCCCTCCTAAGAGTCCACAAGATTATGCAGCTTGGGTCTCATTTTAAGTGGCGTCAGCAACACAAAGGATCACAACTGTTGGGAAGCAGGGTCCTGACATCATTCATAGTTATGGCAAGCTCCCCAGCCAGCCTCAGCCAAAGCCAGAAGTATCTCTTGCCTGTCCCTGGACCACATAGTCTGTGCTTGGGCTGGAATATGTCCCTATGTTGTTCCTTTGCCCCCACCCCTCCCCCACCCAATTCCAGGCCCATCTTTCAGTGATACCATAATGACCTTCTCTTCCCCACCTATGTGGAAATCCTGGCCTTGGGGCCCTGGGTTTGACAGTGACATCTCTTTCTCCTCTCTCAGATCCAGAGACAACAGGCATGTCTGTTGTCTCTGGATCTGATTCCACTTGAGTGGTTTCCAGCCTCCTCCTTGGCAGCATGGTTTATATTTTTAGGTTTGGCGGCAAATGGACAGACTGCTGGTGCGGAACCACCTCCCCCCTTGGGGGCGGGCCCCACTTTGTCTTCCTGAGATTCCCTGTAGGAAGAGGTGGGAGCTCTTCCAGTGGGAAGAGTTGTCTTCATGGCCAGGAACTGAGAGGATCATGCTGAGAGGTGAGGAGAGTGATTAGTAGCTAAAGGAAAGGGTAGAGAGATTAGAAAAAGAGAAAGTAAGAAAAGAAGCATTAGGGATAAGTTGCCTAAGCACAAACAGCCCATCTCATTTAAAAAAAAAAAAAAAGATAGGAAAAAATTCCTTGTGTCTTTGGAACTTGGGTTGTAATATAGACTCAAACAATCATTCAAACTTGATTGAATACCTACTATGTATCTAGCACAGTCCCTGCTCTCTAGAGTTTATCGCCAATAGACGCAATGCATTTAAATAAAAATTCTCATGCAGGAAAGAATAGGTGTTTGTGTAAACTGCTCACTGAGGGGGTGAAAGGGGACATGGTCCAGGAACTGCCATGAGCACTGGGTCGACAAGGATATTACCAAGTTGAGAAGGAGCAAAAAAAAGTTTTTAGGTAGAGGAACAGCATGAGCAGAGGAGGCCACAGTCAGGAAAAAGTGGGCATTTTGGTGTGGCTAAGGCATATCAGATTTGGTAGAAGTCTGGAAAAAAGGTAATGACAAGGACATGAGGCCAGGGGGTCAGTGTCTGGAAAGCAGTGTGCACCATAGGAAGGAATCTGGACTCTGTTTTGCAGAGAATGGGGACGTAGCAAAAGTTTATAAGCAGAAGAGTGACAATGATAGATGTGTTTTAGAAAGATAACTCTGTGACGACGTGGCTTGGAGGACAAGAGAAGTTTAAGGCAGGGAACTATTTAAGATACACTAGCACTTGAAAGAGGAAATTATTCTAAACTAAGACAGGGACAGGGTCTGGACTGAAGGGACTTGATTCCTGAGGTTTGGTTGGGGAGCTAGAACCAACAGGATTTGTCATCCAACTGGGTATGTGAGTTGTCTGGGAGGGAGAAGAAAGGACGATTTCAAGTTTTTGACCTTGGGCGCTTGGGTAGACTTCTGTGCCATGAATTAAAATCTGAAATACAGGAAGAGAAGTAGGTGGTTAGAGATGTTACAAGTTCACTTTTGCCCATGAAAAAATAGTTCAGGAGTTCCGGAGTTGCAAAGCATTCCATTTTTGACAAAGGAACATGTCATACCCCACCCCTGGTTCTGTTCCATTTTTCTATTAGCCCCCACCCCAGCGCCAAATAAAGAACAAATGCAAATGTTCTTTTTATCTAAATAATTCACTCATGTAGGAACTGAGAGGATAAGTGTGTTCAAAGTCTGGTAAGCTTTTCAAGGCATCGTTGCACTCTGCTAAATGAACACAATCCTTTCCTCTTTCTTCTTTCCTGCGCCACCTCCTCTTCCCCAGGGAAGTCAGGAAGGACTCCTAAAGGAAAGGAACGGAGGAGTATGCTGCCAAGCCCTCATGTGAGAGCAGTCGGGAAACACATCTACAAAATAAGGAGCAGGGTCCTTTTTGAGTCTGCTTCTCTTGGAGTAAGCAAAGATTCTCAAAGCAGGAAATGCATCCCAGGGAGGAGTTCTCCTTTCCAGGGCTTTAGTGACCTGGGAAGAGTCACTTTCCATTGTGGAGTCATTCTGCCTCACTCCATGGCATCTTTGGCTTTGAATAGGCTCCTTTCCAAGGCGTAGGAAATGAGAATCCAGGCAGAGAATTATGCATTGCTAGTCTTTTCCTCAAGATCAAGGTCTCAATATGGTTCATGCTGATTTTTGCTGATCTGTAACAGAAGGATCCTCACTTAGTAGACTTGTCTCCTCACCCACACTATCACCAAACAAGTAGCACATGCTAGTACCTGGGATCAAGGAAAGAGTCAGTTTAGGTTTTTAAGTTTTATAAATATTAAATAATACTTTTGAAATATTAACAAGTGATCTTTCTCCCATCTCCTATCACCCAATGGACTCTACCCAACTCAACATTCAGGCAGCCAGACCATTTCACATTCATTTTCTTGGGAAAGAGATGTAATACCACAGAGGGAGAGGGGAAGCTGTGGCCTCCTAGGTTCTTAAGTGCGGCCTTTTGACTGAATCCAAATTTTACAGAACAAATCCTTTTATTTTTATTAATATATTTTTGTTCATCTTTTACATTTTTATTTTTAAAATGAATATATTTAAAATACCCAAGTATAAAATAATTTTCAGTGAAATAATTCTCCCAGATGGACTGGCACAATTATTTAATAGAACATTAGGAAACCAGAAGGGCTAAATGATGGCTGCTACACTCGTGATTTAGTTCTAACTTCCCCCACCTGACTGGCACCACAACCACATGAGGCTGGTTGATGAGAGTTTATAAGCGTAGAGTACGCCAGTCTGTTATCAGCTTTTAACAATGGTGCACTGTGTTCCTGTTTGAAGTGGAATTGTGAATAGTGGCACAGCTCAACAGTATTTTTTAATTCCGTCTGTTTAGCAGCCCATCATGTCAAAGAAGACCAAGAGAACACTGAAGGAAGGAAACAGATTTTTTAATGAGGATTGGGAATTGCAACATTATCTTGTTTCTGCTAAAGATAAGATGATTTGCTTGCTTTGTGATACTGCAACATCAACATGAAAGAAATTCAATGCTCATCAGCATTATAACACTCTTAAGGACCACAAATATTTTAAATTAGAGGGAGAGGCATGAAAGGTTGTATTGCAGAACTTGAAAGGTTGTATTATAGAAATTAAAAGATGAAAAGCAAAAGCAAAGACAATTCTTTCAAGCAGCAATAAGACCTGGAAATAATGCCACTGAAGCAACTTATAAAGTAGCTTGTATACTCGGAAAAAAGGGAAGCCATTCAGTGATGTAGAAATTGTGGAAGAATGCATTGTCAAAGAGGTAGGATACTTAGACCCCACTAATGTTTCAAAGTACACAGTACTGCCTCTTTCAAGGAGAACCATAACTGATGGGCAGCATGAATTAGC
Source organism: Lemur catta (assembly GCF_020740605.2). Classification (NCBI taxonomy): domain Eukaryota; kingdom Metazoa; phylum Chordata; class Mammalia; order Primates; family Lemuridae; genus Lemur; species Lemur catta. The sequence goes on from NC_059128.1 coordinate 32,467,077, forward strand.
CTTCAACTTAACAGAACAACTTCATGCAGTACTTTAAAAGGAAAATACATATTATTCAATCACTTTGAATGAATCAACTAGTATACTGAGTCGGTGCAGGTTTTATACTACATTCGGGTCATAATAGATTTTCTTCGCTACAAAGAGTTACTTGCTCTGGCACTTTTGTGAACAGAACATGGGGAATAGATATTTTCAACAACTTTCAAGATAAGTGTCATGAAGTTGGACTGAATTTGGTAAATTTAGTGAGTGTATGTATAGACAGTGCACCTTCTGCAACGGGAAAACATGAAGGGTTTATTGCACAGATAAAAACAGTATTAACAGATCCAGATGCTTTCATTTCTTTTCGTTGTAATCTTGCATCAACAAAATCTCTGTGCTAAAGCTACTATTTTAAGTGACACTTTACAACAAGTTATAAGTACTGACTATATTCCTGCAATGCAACATGGCATCCTCAGATTAATAACATGCTAAAGTTGAACCATGAGATATTTAGTGTGGATTTGCATGGATTTCCTGTATCATTCTAAAGTGTGTTGGCTGTCACAGGGAGAAGTGTTGGCCAAAATTTTATCTCTGCAAGAAGAGATAGTTAAATTTTATGAAGAACAGAATCAGCAATGTGAATTATTGAAAGAAGATTTCCATAGGAATGCATCATTTCTGTGTGATATCATGTCAAATCAAAATGTCTTGAATATTTCTTTGCAAGGTAAAACTAAGTATATATATGATATGTAGCAAAAAATCCAAGCATTTTGGAAAAAGCTATCTTTTTTCAAAACACTTCTTCAAAAGGAAATTTCAGATGAACATTTTCCCCAGTTAGCAAAGGTCATTGATGAGCAGGATGATATATGCAAATCATTTGAAGAATACGCAGCTGTTATAGCCCTATTAATTGGAGAATATAATGACTGACTTTAAGAATTATGACATCACATGCAAATTAGCATTTCAGCCTCACCTAGTTGATATCGCCAAGGCACCTAAAGAACTACAGATGGGATTGATTGAGCTCTCAGTAGATGACATTTTAAAGTCATTGTCTGATGCTAAGAAAGATCCAATCGAAATATGGGAAAATGCATTAGAACACCCTGCCTTTGGCAACATGCCAAAAAAAATGCTTTCGTGCTTTTCAACCACTTATTGCTGGGAATCTACAGTCTCTTATCTAATCCAATCAATATGCTCTTAAGGTCACAAATACCTGTCTAGAGGATCAACTGAAACAATGGACCTCCATGCTGCAACCCAGTATTCGAATACTTTCCAGCAAAAAGCAGACACAACAAAGTCATTAAAAGGTTAGTTAACTTTAAAATTAACAAATAGTTTTCATTTTTTGAAATTAATAAGTACATAGTAGTCAGATTTTTACAAAATAATGTACATTTTTAAGTGTATCTAATTGAAGTTTCTTGAATGCAGCCTTATTTGATTACAGCTAAATTAACGCGGCCTTCCAACATGAAAAGGTTCCCACCCCTGTAATAGCAGAAAGCGGGGGTGGGGACAAAAACAAGGACTCTTCCAGGCTTTTGAGTTTTAAAAGCCTAGGCCTTAGGAAATAAGATATGATTCATGTCACAGATGAAAAAAATAAATTAGTAAATTAAATATTCCTTGGGCTGGGGGGCCCGCAGGCAAGAAAGCATATTAATAAATTATGGGTACATATTTATTGGTGGATTCCTAAGAAACAAAGAAGAGGGGAAAATCCCAGTTGGAACTGGTTGTTCAAAGAAATGAGGGCTTTTCCCAGGCCCATAATTTAGAGGGAGCAAAAATACGAGATAGCGTTGTTTAAAAGTTTTACCTGTTTCTGGCCGGGCGCGGTGGCTCACGCCTGTAATACTAGCCCTCTGGGAGGCCGAGGTGGGTGGATCGCTCCAGGTCAGGAGTTCGAGACCAGCCTGAGCGAGACCCGCACCCCCCCCCCAATCTCTACTAAAAGTAGAAATAAATTATCTGGACAACTAAAAATATATACAGAAAAAATTAGCTGGGCATGGTGGCACATGCCTGTAGTCCCAGCTACTCAGGAGGCTGAGGCAGGAGGATCGCTTAAGCCCAGGAGTTTGAGGTTGCTGTGAGCTAGGCTGACGCCACGGCACTCACTCTAGCCCAGGTAACAGAGTGAGACTCTGTCTCCAAAAAAAAAAGTTTTACCTGTTTCAAATTGCCCTCCACTCTCAGAGAGTGTGAACCCTCCCTCTTCACCTCTCCAGGTGAGACAGCTTGTCTGCCAGACTTGCCTCTTGCCACGCCCCCTAGCCAGGCAGAAGAGGTGGGTGAAATAGGAGGCCCAAAGTAAGGAGGCGGCAGAACTTGCTAGGCCTCAGACCTGCGTCCTTTTCCTTCTGTTCTTTCCTCACAGCCATTTACCTCTGCTGATTGGAGGACAAATCCAGAGCTGCTTGCCCACGTCGCTGTGATGACTCCGTGCTCAGGTATTCCCACAGGTGCCCTGCCAAAATTGACCCTGGCAGCTTCTTCTAGGTAACCTAGACAATGAGCTAACTACACCAGGTTGGGTGATGACCCTAAGCGCAGCTTCCCATAGGACTAGGGGCTTCCTTGCCTCAGAAGCGGGTTCTATAATATCGCAAGAGGCCCACATTTTCAGGTGCTGGGCATCTGATTCCTAGAAATAGGGCTTGCATCCCAAGCCCAAACTGCCTGTTTGTTCCTTCCTTAACAAGGCCATTTCTCACCCTTGATCTATGAAAAGGCAGAAATAGCAGAGGAGAAAGGCACCCTGGCACCAACGCATCTCTCAGGGATTGATGGTTGATGGGGGACTGTTCTTTCTCTTTTGTTTACCTGAAGCGCTTCTATTTCCTGCAAAAAGCTATTCCTTAACCCATGTCAAGTAATGGGCCATTTGTCCCAAACCTGAGGTGTGGCAAGCAATGACCCAGAAGGGACTCAGCTGGAGGGACAATTCACTTAAATTAAGAAATCATGAAACATAGATGAAATAACACAGGCTTTGAACCTGACTTTCCATGCTAGCTCTGCTCTTTTTAAGCTATCTTACAAGTATATTGGGCAAGTATACTTCCCAGCCTCCATTCCCACATCTGTAAAATAGGCAAAATTAATATCAAATTCAATAGGATTGTAGTGAAGATGACATGAGATAATGCTCCCCGTGTGCTTGGCACTGTAACTAACATCCTCACAACTATTAATGTTAGGAAGTTGATGCCGGGGAAGCATGCTTCAGTCCACACACAATTCCTCCCTCTCCTGAGGAGTCATGAAGTTTCCCTCCACTGGTCAATTTCTACCATGTGATTTTTTAAATTTATTTTTTATTTCTTTTAGAGACAGGGTCTTGCTCTGTGTCCCAGGCTGAAGTGCAGTGACCCAATCATAGCTCACTGTAACCTTGAACTCCTCCTACCATGTGATTTGTAGAACTGTGTAATTGTTTTTGTTGTGGTCTGATTTATCCCTCTATAGAATTACATACTTTGAAAAACAGTTCCTAAATATACAATCACTTATCTTGGGGCTTAATCCCTTACCTGGCAACCTTTCCTAAACAGAACCCATCCCAGATTCTGGAAGAAAGTAAGGCCTATAAGCAGCCTTGGTGTTCTGAGGCCCAATTGTCATAGCTCACACAGGCTGGGAATAAAAGTTTCCTGAGTTTGGAAGAAAAAGTCTATGGCTTAGAAACCAGAGATGAATTCAAACTCTAGTTCTACCACTTAGCAGTTACATGACCTTGGAAACATGGCTCACTTTCATTGAGGCTCAGTTTCCTAAATTTAAATTAAGGTAAAAGTAACTGTAGTGAAAATTGGAAATAATGTTTCTGGCCCACAGAAGCTCCTTAATGACTGGGCTATTATTATTTCTGTATAGGCGAGGCTTCTCTGGCCCTTGTTGAAAGCCTATTGAACACAGTTGCACAATCATGAATAGTCTTGCTTCTCCAATCACTGCACCAGCAAGTTCAAGCAACTAGGAGAAAGTACTCACACAGCAGTGGTCCTCCATGCTAGCTGCACATTAGGATCACCTAGGGCGCTCTTAAACCTCCAGTGCTCTCAGCACACCCTAGACCAATTACATCAAGGCTATGGGGGTGGGAGGAGGCCCAGGAATCAGTATTTGTAATTCTCCTCAGGTGATGCCAATGTGTAGTCAAGGTGGAGAATCAGTGGTCTGCTTCTCCAACATTAATGTACATATTTAACACCTGGAAAACTTACTAAAATGCAGAATCTGACTGAGAAGCCCTGGGATGGGGCCCAGGTTCTGAATTTCTAATAAGGTCCCAGATAATGCTGATGCTATTGAGTTACAAGAGCTAAAGGAAGATTTGCTTAAGATATATCAGCTGAGAGCCTGGCATTTGGGGAAGAAACAGAAAAGCTATAAAATGTATTCTTGAGCTCCAAAAGCAGAGTGGGAACCATTTAAAGAAGACACATGTAACCCTAACTTACAAATAGTCCCAAGGAGTATTACTATGTTCTAACAAAGCCAAACTTGATGGTCATAATTATGACCCTGGGTCTCTGAGAAGTTACATTATGTTTAGTAGCATTTGTTTAAGAAGATCAGGAAATGTATTTGTCCTAGTTCAGGCTGCTGTAACTAAGTATCACAGACCGGGTGGCTTATAAATACCAGATATTTATTTCTCATAGTTCTGGGGGCTGGAAGTCCAAGATCAGGGTGCTGGCATAGTCGGATTCTGGTGAGGGCCCGCCCTCCTCCAGGTTGCAGACTGCTGACTTCTCGTTGCATCGTCACAGAGTAGAAAGAGGGTGAGAGAGTTCTCTGGGGTCCCTTTCATAGAGGCATTAATCCCATTCATGAGAGTTCCACTCTCAGGACCTAAGGATTCCCCAAATACCCCACTTCTAATTCCATCACCTTGGGGGTTAGGATTTTAACATATGAATTTTAGACACATTCAGTTCATTGCAGTGTTATATATTTTTGAGACTCTTAGAAGAAAACTTACCTCAAATTGTAAGAGGTAAGCTGTAGATAAATCTTTCTATGAGAAATAATCAGTGTCACACTGATGCAAATTACTGGGCTTACCAATTAGTTGTCACTCAAAATGTGCCTGACTATTCAACTCTAGTCATAAACTGAGGTAGACAGTACTATTATTCCCAATTGTTAACTCTCCTCTCCCTGTAAAAGAATTATAGTTTCCATCCCATTGACATCGAGATTGGCCATATGACTTTCTTGGCCAACAGAGTGTGAGCAGATGCAACATGTCACATGCTGCTTCCAAGCAGAAGTTTCAAGAGTCGTCACAGGGTTCCTTTGTTGCTCTTTTCCCTCTGCCACAAGGCTCAAATAGGAGGTGCTCCTTCATCCTGGCTGGAATGAAGAAGACATTTGTTCTTCTTATAGACAACACGCACAGGAGTGAAAAATAAGCATTGGGTGTTATAAGCCATTGAGATGCTGCGGATTTCACTCCCACAGCACAGGCTAGTGAAAATTGACTAATACATGAGAAATGGAGACAGGGCTACAGGACACAGAGCAGGTGCCACCTCTCCCCACAGAGGGGGTTATAGTGTGAAACAATCATGGATGTCACCAGTAGTTAAAGTCCTGAAGAACTCTTTATGTACAAATGTGGGGACAAGGAGAAGAGATACCTCCTGGGAGATGTGAGGAGGCTTCTTCTAGAAAACATTCTGTTTGAAATGAAGGGAGGACATAGCAGAACAATAAGAGGAAGCACGGGGGTGGATCTAGAAGAAATTAATAGAGTGGCTTGTTCTAAGAGGTGAGAGGGCTCAGGTAGCTGTTAGAGCTGTTACTCTAACTCAGTAACTTTAGAGTTAGAGTGAAGGAGCGGGTGGAGGGGAGACAAGAAGAGGCTGAGGGTGTTGAGGAGTGACAAGTTTGTGTCCCTTAGGAACACCAAGTCTTCACGATGCTTGTCTCTGGTGTCCATGGAGAGGGCATCTGAGGCCACTTTCAACCGCTCCTCTTTAGTTCCTGGGGATAAGCCCATGAGCCTGATTCCAGGGTGTGTGGTGTTTGGCTTTTCCTTGTTCTTTCTCTGGTTCCATTTTCCCGGGTGCTGATGAATATGGTTTGGGTGGAAACAAGGGCACTGAATTCTCCAGCCTAGGAAATCAAGGTGCCCAGAGCCTCCTCCAGCCATCTCAGGTCCTGTGGAAAAGCCCCAACTGTCATGAAGTATCCCTCTGCTTGGCCAGCCATTGTCCTGTGCTGTGTCTCCCTTGGAGACCTCATCTACAGGGAGAAGTATTAATAATTAACGTGGACAGGCTTCAAGTATTTCTGGGTCCTCTGGCCAAAACTCTATCTTTAATACCATTTAATTCCAAATCTCTCTCTGACCTCTAAGACTTCCTGTCTTACTCATGCCTGCTGTGCCTGTAACTATTAACAGATATTCAGAGAGGTATTTTCAGCCAGAATCAAGTCTTAAATAATTGTGTATGTGTGTGTGTGTGTGTGTGTGTGTGTTTTAAGAGAATCATGACATGCCCAAATTATGCCAATGGAGGGATTATTTCCTAAACCCTCCTTACTAGTTTATCAGAATCCAGATGGGAACATAAGATCCGAAAACAGGGGAATGCAGCTCAACTATTCCAGGCTTAAAAATAGTGGAACTAAAGTGGATATGAAGGGAAGAATAAATCCCACAGAAGTAGAAAAGGTGACCGGAAAAGGTCAAGTACAAAGAAAAGGGAACATCTTAAAATGAGAAAACTAGCTACGGACCTAATGACTTTGGCATCTTCCTTTAGTTCTTTAACCTAATCATTCCTTCATTTGATGGGGTGGCCAATTTCAGCTTGGTAAGATGCTTGGCTGAGGAGAATTTCTTTGTGTCACAAGCTAACGGAGAAAAGAATCTTACAAAATCATTTCATTTTCCTTCTCTGCATGTAAAATCCATTATAAACCTTGAAGCCACCTCTCCACTCTAGAGAAAAGGAAAGTGCTTACAAAGAAGGAAGAAGAATGTCTTCACATTTACCGCAAAAGAGAAGGCCAATTAAAGCCCTCAACATGGGAGAGTTTTGTGAACTTGTTTCTGTCAGGAACAAAAAAAGCCTGGCTGTCCACCAGCTTCCTTTAGACAAGGAACCAAATCAGAGTTGTGGGGCTAAGAGAACTGAAGGACGAGTCTGAAGTCTGAATTCACCATCCATCAGCTTGATCTCCGCCATTTTTCTCCAGGTATCAGTCATGAAGGGCCAGGTAGGACTGCCATGAGAAGCAGGCTTCTCCTGGTCCTAGCAAGGGTGTTGGATGATCCAGAGCAATTAGCATGAGAGACACAGCCTAATTTGCTCTTTGTTTATAGAGCCACTGCCTCCCTCCTCTGTATTCCTCATTCTTTTTCTATTTTCCTTTTTTAGAATCCTCAAAAAATACAATCCTCTTACTTTTTCCTAATCGCTACCACCTTACAATTAACAGGGAGGACTCTCCTCCAATTTAACTACCATCTCCAAGGTGAGGCCAGCATGTTGGGTACCGCATTAGTGCCACATCAGGAGCAGAGGTGGGCAGGACTCAGTGGTGCTGCAGGCTGGGAGATGGGGGAGGAGAAAACTGGAGGTGAATGTGGGGAGAAGACCCCAAGTTAAGACCTGCTGGGGAACAGTGGGGCACTGGGCTGGCAAGGGACCTGTGAGTCCCACTGTAAGGCAGAAAGCTGGGCTACCACCTCACACCAGTGGAGAGGTCATTGTTACAGTAAAGGAATGTGTCATGGAGACTCTTACCCCATTTTTCAATGTTTGGCCACTGACAGCTTTTCAGCCACCCCTCCCTCTTCCCCATGTGGCTACACCTGGACAGGCTGATGAGAAAGCTTGGGCACTCCCTCCTTTGGTGAGGGTGGGAGATGCAAACTGAGCAATCCCATGCCTGGGTGGGAACTCTCAGGCCAGCCCCACCCGCTGACACAATAAAAGTCCCAACCCAGGTTCCATTCTTGGCTCTTGAAAGTCATTTCAGACCTGCTTGAGAGGCCTGCCCTGCTCTCCTGAGATACCTCAGTTATATAACCCAAAACTTTTCATACCCACTTGGTGTGTGGCATCATCAATCTCGATATCCAAACCAAATTTTGGGTGGACATCCACCTACCTCTGCAGGTAACCATAATAGAATAGACCCAGGAAGTACCAGTGTACTCTTGTCATCCATGGTGATATCTGGAAAATTAGACAATCTGGGCCCAGTTGATAAGGAAAAAGGCAAGGCTAGAGGTTGGCATAGCTTACATGGGATGGAGATGGAGTGGGTTAAAGTATTTTTAATCTCAGCTTATTAGCCAGGGTCTATCGCCTAAGTTGCTTCCATGAATTTGAGCTGTCTACAAAATCACAGGCTACAGCCATGTAAAACACAAGCTGGGAACATTGGCCGTGGTTCCAGGACAACTCATAGACAACAACCACTGCAATCGCACCTGTTCTGACCCACTCTAGTTCTCCCTGATTTTTCAGTCTCCATCTGGTTCTCTTTCTGCCTCCAATTTATATTTTATGTGCTCATGATTTGATGAATTGCCCTGGATGTGGTACTCTGCCTTGAACTGGCATTCCCCCTCAGACTTTACTTTGAATTTGATTTTTGCTACTACACATTAGGACACCAAGTAAGCAGTACCTCTACACACATACACTCTCTCTCTCTCTCTCTCTCTCTCTCTCTCTCTCTCTCTCTCTCTCTCTCTCTCTCTCTCTCTCTCACACACACACACACACACACACAGGGTTGGGTATGTGTGGATTGTGTGAATTAGATGGATGAGGGCTAGTGAGAATAGAGAGATGCTGAGATATATTCAAAATCTAAACTTCCCAGATATCTTAACCACTCCACCTTAAGGTTTACCTCAGGCTGTACATTACAAGGAAATTACATGAAATTAGGACAGGACCACTTTCGTCATTGATGAAAGAGTGATTTTTGTCAAAAAACAAGAGAAGAGTGCTTGGCCCAGTAGTGACTACTTTTCAGTTAGTTAAGAATTTGCAGTTAACTGAGAAGTGAGGTTGAAAATATTAGATCCAGTTGTATATAAATCAGCACAAAAGATGCTCTGTAATAGTGGAAAGAGCTAGATTGGAAGTGCCAGTTTAAGCTTTGTCACTCTGTCACCTCATTTTTCTGGACCTTAGTTTTTGTTTTGTTTTCTCCTATAAATTGGTAAGTTTAGACCAATTTCCAAGGTTCTGCATACTCTAAACCTTTAGTGGATATGTTAGTCAGGATATTCTAGGCTAGGTTGCAGTAACAAATAAGTTGAGAATATCAGGGACTTAAAACTTATTTCTCACTCATACAAAATCCACTGTTGTTCTTGGGACTGTCGAGAGAAATTCTCTTCCAGCAATCCTAGCTGACAGAAGGTCTATCGTTTCGTAGCTGCACCACCCACAAGTCAGGCCTCCAAAGTCTTTGTAGCAAGCATGAGAGATAAATGAAGGTCAAGCACTGGCTTTTAAATGCTCTGGCCCAGATGTGACATACATCACTTCCACTCACAGCCTAGTGGCACAGCTGACTCTGCCTACCTGCAAAGGGTGGAGCCATGCAGAAGAGCATGTGGATATTCAACTTCTGCTGTGGTGGTTCTAAGACTCTGGTCCAACATTACAGGCTCACATCATGCATGGCCCAGTTACCGTGACATAGAGATATTCCAATGACCACAGACAATACCTCCAAGAAGGAGCTTCCATCTTCTAGAAATAGCTCAGGGCTCACAAATACACTAGCATGTGAATGGCTCCAAAAAACTCATCACCAACAGGCCCAAACTAGACCAAACACAAGGTCTTCTGACAGTGCAAAAGGAAATGCACAGATGATTTGTTTGGGACCTACTGGGATGTGAAAAGAGACCTCTCTATGAAGCTAACAAACTACACAAGGATGAAAAATGGACCCTCATCCCATGATTCTTGTATTCCACCTCATCTAGTGCACCGGGACAGAAGGGTGGACAAAAATAAGTTGCTTGAAGAGTTCTTTCTGATGTAACAAAACAGATTCCAGACACAAACGAAATAAGCTGAGGCAGAGAAGGCATTTGCACCCCAGGGATGTGCACTTGCACATTCCAGTGTACTTGCTGGTTGGCTACCTGGCTCATTCCCTCAAACTCTGCAGTGAAGATGTGATTCCTGCATACTCCCAGCTGAGCTGAAGAATCTTGGTTGTCTTCCACAGACCTTGTATAGCCTTGGTGAATTTCTGGGAGGCCCCTCTTTGCAGAATGAGTCCAGTTGCAGGAGAAGGAAAGGGGGTTTGAACAGATCCACCTGGGGCCTGGGCTGCCACAGTTGGGTTATAGATTATGCAGGAGTCCTCCTTCCAAGGCTTGGAGTAAATCTCACTGGATGCTGCCTTTATAATCTGAACAAATTTGGTTTTACAAGGCATTAAAGGAGACAAAAGGAAGAAAAATGAGTGATCTTCCAGGCAGCAATTCAGTTTTTCTTTAGTCGAAGGGTTCAACCATATCTCTCTCTTCCAAAAGATCCACAGGGGAATATTTGCAAAGGGTAACCTCCTCTTTGCTTTACTGAATGACTATCTAGAAAAATAACTGAGTGAGGTAACACCCAATTCATCTAGATGATTCCATGTGTAGCTTCTCTTGGGGAAGTCACTTTGGCAAGGCAGGAGGGACATTCTCAGATGCAGGGCCATTGGGCCATTGCGTAGCATTTGCTGAGGCAGCAGATCCCTGGGCTTGCCTTTTCCTGCCGCCTCTTTCCCTTCCCTTACCCCCACTCTTTGCAACGTCCCTAATCCATTAGAAGCACAGCTGGGATAGGAAGGCCCAGCTGGGTCCAAAGCCTGAGGTTAAGCCATGCCTGACTCATGTGGAGGGCTTATCAAAAGTCTATTAAGAAATGTGCTAGGAGATCATTCATTCTAGGGGATAAAAGAGCCAGCAACAACTAGCTTAATTCTGTAAGGAAACCTTGGTGGTCAGAGGAGCCCTTGAGTTTATCTTAGAATTGACCATTTGATTGTATTTCCCAGACGACCCTCTTGAACTCATGTCAGTCTGATCATATGAATAAGAACCTTTTGCTGAACAAGTTAGGTGCCAGTCACTATACCAGGTGCTTTAGATACTTTATCTGACAATCCTCTTAACAACCCTACATAGAAGGTAGGTCTTTCTTAAAGAGAAAGACACTGATGCCAGTGGACGTGTGTGGAGGTGTAGTGACTGGCCTGAGTCACAGGGCTGGTGTTACAGAGGAGCTCTCCTTCCTAATAAAAGGAGGGGCTGGTGTTGGAACCCACCTCTGCCTGGTTCCAAGGCTAGTGCTCTTTCCAATGCACAAGATGCCAAAAATAGCAAGATAGAGTATAACACAAAAGGGATGTGAGAGGAATCTCAACTTCCCGAGAGAGCATCGGGCAGCCTTGGACTCTCAAGTGCTCCAGCTGAGGCAGGAGAAGGAAGAGCCTGGAAGCCCGATGTGGCTGGCATGAGAAGAGGGAGCAGCAGCAATGCCTTGCAGGAGCAGACTGGTCAACAAGCCCCTGAGGAACACCGCAGGCCCCATAGGCAGGTGGGGCCCCTTGCAGGGCAGAGGCCCAGCATAAGCAGGAGGGCAAGAGCCCGTGAGATCCCAGGTAGCATCTCTACAGTGACATCACTCATTCTTACAGGTGAAAGATGCACAGGAAATTGGGGCTACCATAAAAAAAAACCCAAACAAGCAAAAAACCTTAAAGCCATTGAATTGGAAGAAGCTTACAAATTCTTTAGTTCAGGAGTTCTCTGACTTTTAAAAAATAACAATAGAAACTTTTTAATTATTTTTCTAAGGTGGAACCAGCCTCAGTATTTTTTTTAAAAAAGGAAACCAAAGCCTGCTTCACCTCCTTTTATTCTTCCTTGGTGGCCGCTGATCTAATTCGACCCCCTCACTTTGCAGTGAAGAAACAGGCTCTGGGAGAAGTGAAGCGCGTTGCTCCGGGTCACAGAGCCAGCTGGCTCAGGCCATTTCACTCCCAGCTGAGGAGTCCTTTTAATGCACTGCACAGGCCACCGAGCCAATGGCTGTTTGCCCCCTAAGGTGCCCAGTTCTGTGGGCCTGGGAAGAATTTCCAACCACACCTGGCCTGTCCTCTAGAGCCATGTTTCTCAAAGTATGATCCACAATGACGGATGGTCCACAGTCAGGGTGGGCCATAAGAATGGTGAAGGGATGCTAAAATATGAGTGCTCTCGGCAGTTCAGATGAGAAATGATCCACAGGTCCATAGAATTTCAGTTTTGTGTGTGAATATATGGGCTAGTTCTTAACATATCAAGCGTACAATTAAAGAGAGTCAAAAAGCTAAGGTTGTATATTCATGAACTAAAATGAGCAGCCTCTAGTGTTTCCTGAGGAATCTAACTCAGTCCACTGCCACAGTCTGGCTTCCTACTGACTCCTATTATGTGTGTGGATACACAGAGACCTGGGACTCCAGAAAGTTTGGGGAATGACTGTGTTGTCCATATGGCCTCCTTGTTGTCTCAAGTGGGCCATAATTTTCAATTGCTGATCTTCTTGAATGAATGAAGATAGCTGCAGACTCACACTGTTAATAATTTTGTGTTTTACTCATGCAGCATTACATTTTTATTGTTATTATATTCTTCTCTAATGCCTCATTATCGCCGAGTTCTTTTTCTATTTGAAATGGGACAAAGTCAGACAGATGGTCTTGTCCTCATTTTGGAGGCTGGGCTCCAGAGACGAAAGAACTCCAACTACAAATACTTGTGACAAGAGTTGTTTGAATGAAAATGGGAAGCCATTTCAGCCACTAAAAACTGGAGAAAAGAAGCTCTGATGTCAAGACCCCCAGCCCTGCCAGGCCAGGCAACCTGTGCTGCTGTGGAGGGCTCATGGAGAAAATCTTGGTGGCTTCAGACTACAGCCTTGTGCAGAGCATATAATCATGCCTGTCTCTGCAAAAGAGGAGAAATCACACACAGGAAGAGCTGTTTCCACTCTTGCCATGCATTTTGTCCATCCATACTTCACTCATTACCCCCCTGCCTTCTGGTTTCTATTCCTACTTCTTGGACCAAATGGCATTCTTGCAAACCTTCCCAGCTACCTCTTAACTGCTAAACCCAACAGTCTGCACTTGGTCTTTGTTACAGGTTGAATCATGTGCCCCAAAAATGAATGTTGAAGGCCTAACTCCCAGCACTTCAGATGTGACGTTATTTGAAGATGTAATTAGTTAAGGTGAGGTCATACTGGAGTATAGCAGGCTCTGAATCCAATATGACTGGTGTCCTTATAAGAGCACTCCATGTGACGACACAAAGACACACAGGGAGAAGATGCTCATGTGAGGAATCTGAAGTTCTGCTGGCTGCTACAAGCCAAGGAATGCCTGGGCCCTAGAAGTGAGGAAGAGGCAAAAAGGATCATTTCCTAGAGGGTTTGGAGGAAAGATGGCCCTGCCAACACCTTGACTCTGGACTATTAGCTTCCAGAACTGTGAGAGACTGAATTTATGTTGTTTTAAGCCATCCAGTTTGTGGTACTTAGTCCTCAGCTCGCCTTTTCAACCTTTTCTATTTTAATACTTACTACTTCACAACCAAAATTCTCCTCTGTCTGAATCTCCTTAACCAGCAGCATTACCTTACTTCTCAGTCGCTCTTCTCTTTTCTCCTCTCTGGCTCATGTCTCTAGATACCCCATCCCTAAATGTATGTATATGCTTCTTGTAGTTCTGCTCTCAAACTTTGCTCTTTCTGAGCTAAGCCTCTCCTAAGTTTCCCCTATCATACTGACAGAGATGGCTCTCCATTTGAGATCACTCTGTATTAAGCACCTACTATGTGTTAAGCAGACTAAGATGCTACAGATACAGGATGCAATAACACAGCTATAGGACTAGTGGAATACGTAGTTTCAAGTTCCAGGCCTCCAGCTCCGTATTACCTACAGCTCTATCTGCCACCTCAACCCTCATTCACCAGCCTTCCCAAACTGTCCCTCCACTTGTTTTACTGTTCTGGTTAATTGCTCCATCAGCATTCTATTCCCCCGGGCTGGTGACCTTGGATTCATCTTTGATTGTTCTTTTTCCCATAATGATCAATCAATTACCATGTCCCCTAGATTCTGCCATTACCTTGTCCCTCCGTAACCACCCTTGTTTAAACCTACATTAATCCTCATCTGAAATATTCTGGCAACTTCCCCTCCAGTCTCCCTACCTCCTGTCTTTCTCCCTTCTGAGCCATCTTATGAGAATAATTACTCTTCCGAAAGCACAGCTGTGATCAGACATTCCTTTACCAAAGCCTCAATGGCTCCCTACTGACTGACAAATTAAGTGCAAATTGCTCACCCAGCATTTAAGGTCTTTTATGACAAAGTCCTGCTCTACCTTATCCCCCAACTCTTCCCTACAGGACCTTACACATCAATCAAATTAGATGACTTCTGGCCTTTCTCCACCTTCATAGTTCTGCTCGTGAAATTCCCTGTACCTAAAAAGTTTAGAATTCTTTTCCCTAATCCTCTATCCCCACCTGATGAAATGCAACCCATCCTCCTTCAAGGGCCACCACCTTCACATGACCCTTCTGCCAAGTGGGATTCCCACCATCTTTGACCTCCCATCTCCAATAGTTTGTACCTCTCTTTGGTTTGATTGTGTTTGGACAATTTGTATCCTGTCTTACCCTCACAGCTGGACTGTGTGCTATCCACTATGACGGATGTGTGGAGAACATGCCAGGAATGGACAGTGTGGGTTCTGTGCCGACTTCCTTGAGCTGGTAACACTCTAGGAGTGGCAACACCCTGGGACATAATAATATTCCTAAAAGCTCTTTGTTAAAACACAGAAGGACCAGACATGAATCTGAGATGCTACAAGGACCTGTCCTTTTGAGATTTAGTAGTACCTAAAAGGAAAGGAAAATTGAATTTAAAAAAGAATATCTTATCTTGTAGGTAACTGACATCTTCACAGCATAAAGTCATAAAAATACCAGCCAATATTTATATATCACTTATCATGTGCCAGACATTGTTCTAAATGTTCCACATACATTGATTCATTTACTCCTCACAAAACTCCTTTTCCAATGAGGAAACTGAACACAAAAAGGTCAAACATCTTGCCCAAGATCACAGCTAATTAGTGAACGAGCCCAAGTAGTCCACACTGGCAACTGCCAAATTATCTAGGCTCTCGCTATGCTGTGTGGCTGGGAAGGGAGACTCCTCCCCTGGAGCTGTGCTGAGCCCCCAGGATACATCCCACCTTTCAACTTGCATGATTCTAAGAAACTACCGTCATATGTAAAATAGTGTCCCTGGAGTCTCAGAGCGACGTTTCACACCACGTAGCCCCGGAGGGTCATTCCTATGGGGCTGCTACATGACTTCTCTAAATATGGTGCCACAATCCTTGACCAGAGAGGATGGACACAGCAGCAATGGCCACTCAGAAAGTGTGAGTCTGGGGCTTAGATGCTCTGAAGAAACATGCCCTACCATGTCTCGAGGCTGAGGTGGCTGCTTTAGCTGGCTCTATTTTCCCCACATACCATCTGGCCCTCCTCTTTCCACCCTTTGCTCAGGGGCCATGATGAGTGCTAAAATGTTACATTGTGCTGAAGCCATGCAACTGGTTCTCTGGCCCCATCCCCTCTCTGGTTTCCCACTCGTGGTCTCCTTCGTTTAAGAAGTGCTGTGTTAAAAGATGAACCATTTCAGTGGCAGAGTACACAGATGCCAGCAGGCTGGCAGTGGCAATCACCCTGCTCCACTCGCCCCCTGGACCATGCCAGCTAGCATGAAGTGAGCTCCCATTAGTGCCAGGCACTGTTCTAAGAACATTTTATGTACTACCCTATTAATCTCCACAGTAACCACTTACTGAGTTTGTTCTTTCTCTCTGTCTCTCTTTTTCTCTTTCTGTCCTCCTAATTTTACATATGAGAAACCCAGGGCACAGAAAGGTATAGTAATTTTTACAAGATCACACAGTTGGTTAGTGGAAAAGTCAGGATTTGAACACATCCAGAGTCCTTGCTCTTAACCACTAACCTGCCTGAATGCTCTCCCTAAAGAAGATGTAGTTGTAGGTGTGTGAAATCACCCTGCACAGCAGTGGTTCTTAACTCTGCCTGCACTATAAAATCAGTGAAAGCACTTTCCAAAATACCAGAGGCAGGGCACCACCTCCAGAAATACTGATCCTCTTGGGCCACAGTGGTATTTGCATGGCAGTATTTTTTTATAGCTCCTCAGTGGATTCTAATGCTTTAGATTTGGGATGGTTTTAACATCCATTTAAAGTGCATTTATTCTCTCTTTCATCATCAATTCAGTCATCAAATGTCTTATGTACCAACATAGGAGAAATTCCCTAAATCCACCACTGAAAAGAGTCCCATAGAGTTTTGGAGAACTTAAGACATATGAGCTTTTAGAAATCTAGATAATATAATCAAAATGAATACTTATATTAATATTTAACTTATCAATTTAGTTATACATACACATTTAAAATAATGCATCACACAAAGTAGTAATTTAATTTAGGAACATTGCCTTTTCCATTTTCATATTCAAAAAAACAATTATAAACTTTTCACAAGCATCTACCACATTCGTGTCTTTACATTACTGAAGCCACATTTGGTGTCATCTACATAGTTGTCTGGTACACATCACCCACAGCGCTCTTCATTGATTGAAATACAGCAGTTTTTTAATACATGCATAACGTGGTTTCTGGAAATTTTATCCCATGCCACAAAAATATGCATTTGCACACCATCAGGACAGTTGGTTGTTCGTGTGTATTGTGGGTAGAGCTGGTGTCATCTGGGAGCCTAGGTTTGCCCCTAGCTCTGTTCTGATTGGCCTGCACCTTGTTGGGATCAGTTGTTAGATATTTCAAATATCACCTCTGCCCATGGACACATTCTTGATTTTTACAACCTACCAACTCCTTGCTGTATCATCCCTTCAAGTGAACCTTAAAATGGCTTATTTACAAAGGCATCCACCCTTGCAATTGTGAGGTCACACACACAGCAATAATTACTAAAACTGCACTGAATTTCTTTGCCTCTTGTTTCTTTTTTTTTTTAAAACTAATTCTATCAGAGGCAACCTCTATGACGTTGATAGGGGTGGTTCTTCAGTGTTCTGGTTTTGAAATAAGGGAACTGAGGATGTGTCCTATAATGTGAAACACTTCATAAGGATTCCATTACAAGGTGACTGGCTCGCTTCCAAAAGGCATTCCAGAGAGAGAGGGGATCTCACTTTTTATCCATGCATGAGCACCAGATGATGCGTAAGGCACTGTTGCTTATGTCTCTACACCCGAGGTCCCAAGCAGCATCGCACATTAGGCTGTGGTTTTGAGTTTCTTTCCCTTCTTTTGTTACCCTCAGACTCTGAGAAGTAACAAAGGCACAAGAAAGTCTCCCCGCCCTCACACCTCCGCCCCTGCCAGGTGTCGGCGTCTCTGCCAGCTGCCCATCTCAGCGGGACAGTGATGCAGCAAGCGAGCAGCTTCTGGAAGGCGCCTGTGTTTGAACAGGGATGAGACAAACCTCCCTAAGCTGCTTATTCTAAGTTGGGAATTGTTTCTCCTAGTCAATTGATACTGGAAATAATTACTTCTTAGAATCTTTGAAAACCAAATGTGTAAAGAGAAATTAAAATCTAATTAAATGGATGTAGGCAGTTCTGTCTGAGCTGACAACTCTTAAGCCACTGCAGTTTGTCAAAGGTCACATTATCTCTCTGTCCCTGGGCACTTCCGGCTCTGCCTAGCTCTGAGCCTGGTGCTCCCTCTCCAACTCCCTTTTGTCTGCCCTGTCCTGGGCCCAGGGGTCTCCTTGTTCTTGGGCAGAAATGCTGGCTAAAGTAGGCCATCTGAGCAGGGGTTGCTGAAGGGCCTCCTGTAGAGGATGGGGTTCCTCTCTGGTCTTGGAGCTTCAGACCAGTGTTCCTCAACAGGGCTGCTTCCGGCATTGCAGCGGGACAATTCTGTTTGTGCCCCTCTGGCGGTGGGAGGGGGCGATGCCAGTCCAGGTTGAGAGCCACCGCTTTAATCCAACTCTATTCAGCCACCAGCAAGTAGCTGGTAGCCAGTGACAATGAGCCTCGGACCCTCAGCTTCAATATGACAATCTCATAGACAATGTCACCTCAAGTGTGGTCTGTGGACTGATCCAGTCTGTGAACATGTTACCAGTCTTCAATGAGACTAGTGAGTAAGTGGCCAAAATCTTTATGACAATTGGAGATTGCCATTTTTCTATTGCATTTTATGGATTAGAAAATGAGTCTGTAATGGATTGGAGGGGAAAAGAGGGGTGTCACCACAGATTGTTTGAGAGGGTCTGTCCTGGACTCTCCTTGCCTATTCTGGATCCTGTTCTTATGACCAGGGGCTTTCTCTTGATGTTTGAACATGGTTTTCCTGGCTTTGTTTGGCATGTGGTTCTTTCTTTCTCTGGCCACATCCTTTCACCGAAGCATTTTTGGTTGCAAGAAACAGAGACTCATTCATATCACCTGGAGAAAAGGCAGGGTGGGGTGGTCACTGCAGAGATCGTGTGGAGAGAAGCTGGATGTGTGTCTGTGAGTGCTGACAGCATCCAAGGGAGGTGAGACCAGGGAGCAGCTGCTGTCCCCACCATTCCCCAAGGCCACCTGTCTCCTCTCAGCATCCCTCTTCTCTGTTTCTCTCTCTTTCTTTCTCTCTCTCCCCCGGCCCCATCCCCAGCCGCCCCTTCTGTGTACTCATAGTTTCTGCTCTGCCCTGCATTGGCCCATCATGGCCTTTCCCAATCTCATGACCTCAGCTCCACCTGCCAATAGCCCCAGCTCTGACATTCTCTAGTTTATGGTAACAAGAGAGGGAATCTGACGGGCTATGGTCATCTTTTCCTGCTGGGCCTCAGTCTGAGCAGGCTCATGGACTTGGCTGTGCTTGGGTCCATCAGTCATCTCCTAAGAGGGAGGAGAGCAGAGCCACTTGGTAACATGCAGACCCCTAAGCAGCAGGGGCTGCGGAAGGAGTGCTTTCCCTTGGAAGCATCCTGGGCTCAGTCTGTCCAAAACACTCTTGCTTCATCTCCTGCTACCCAGGATGGGTGATATCAGACAGTCTGGCTGACTCCCGGGCCCACCCTGGTCCTTGCGAGGGGCTGCACTGGTGGCTGTCAGACTACTGCAGGTGTCACCTATCAGATTTTGTGGCCTCATGAAATGCACATTTGTGGGTATTTCTCTCCTTGGAAGCATCCCAGCTCTAATGCTTAGCTGGTGAAGGGGAAGTGCAGGAGACGCTAGAGGCATTTCCCACCACCTAGCCACAGCGTGGTAGATGGCTCCGCGGGGGTTAATTGGTTTTTGGCTGATGAAATCACAGCAGAGTTATCCATTGTTGAAGCTCTTCAACAGCATAACAGTTATTACTCCCGGGGCACTTCCCCGGTCCCTTCTGAGCCATTCCATTTTCTCATTCTTGTCGGAAATGAGCATTTGCATCAACATGTCAGTGCCCCCCTTGCAATAACACAATCATGTTGTTGTTTTCACACCAGTTAGGAGTGGCTGCTGCAGAGGCCGCCACACACGCACACCCGTTCGCTGGCCAAGCCCTGTCTGGGGCCTGTGGCCTCACTTAGTGGCGCACCGGGGTGGAGAAGCCATTCTACCCCCACGGGCCCTCTCCAGTGGCCAGCAGGGGACCTCCCGGCCTGTGTGGGTGCTCCTGTCCCTATCACCAGGCACTGGGAGTTTCAGTCTCATCCCATGCCCTGCTCTGAGGCACCAGCAAAGCACACTGCATGTGGGTGTCTCCCCCATGCTGTTAAGGCTCGCTCTGGTCCCTAGGGGGAGCTCAAGGGCTCCCCAACTTCTTTTCTGGAGAGAGGCACTGCTGTTTCCCCACCCCAAGGGGTGAGACTTTGAAGATCAAAGTTGGACTTTGAGCCTAGGGACAAGAGAAAAAGAAGGACCCTTGTGCTGTGTTTGGTCTGGGCTGCAGAGTCTTGCAAAAAGCTCTGGCTACAACCAGGTGTTCTTAGATGGGCTCTTCTGCCTGGCCTTGTCCTCTGTGCCTAGACATAGACCTCAAAGGGTGCCTGCTGCTGCCTGAGGAGCTGGACAGCCACAAGTGAAGAGGTCCAAGGTCCCGGCTGCCACATCCTTCCCTTCTCCCCCTTCCCCTCCCCCTTCCCCCTCTCCCTTCCCCCTCTCCTCCTCCTCCTCCCCCGTCCTCATCTTCTGTATCCTTCCACCTTACAGATACAAACACTTATTGCCTCCTCTCCCCTCTCCTGGCTTGGATCAAGTCAAAACCTAGATGACTTTGGCCATCTCTTGGATCACTATCTCCCATTCTAGTTCCTTCCCGGTAGGATGTTAGTCCTGGACAATCTGTTAGAGACTACTGGCCCTCAAATCACCTCCTTATGAAATTCAATGTCTGACCTTCAAATAACAACCTACACCTTCCCTGATTTTCTGCATACAGCAGTGAAATGGGCACTAAAAGATGGCTGGAGAGAATGCTTTTGTTATAAATTGTCAACCTAAAATGAAGCCATCTAGGTGGCTTCTCTAAAACTGCCAGGGGCAGAGTAAGTAGTGAGTGGCCTGAGGATCCGGGGGCGCTGTCACAAGAGCTTTAGTCTTAGTGTCAAGCAGCTGCTGTCTGCCTTGGCACTTAAGAGGCACAATGGAGGCACCACACCACCCTGCCGAGTGCTTGATAAAGCAGCTAGTGTCGAGGGCTAGTGGCTGCAAGTGCACTGGGGCTCTGCAGTCCCAGTTCTCAGCCCAGACGTCTGCTGTGTAGCGTCAGACTGACAGAGATGGGATGGGCACAGCGCTCTGCAGGGGAGCTGTCTCCAAGGACAGGAGTTAGGCAAGGACACTAGAGCCAGGTAATCTGTTCCCTTTGGGTGGCGCATAACAGTGACTAATCACCCCTAGGGTTATGGTGCATTTATAAATCTGATATTAACACCCAATACATTATTTATGACCCCAACTATGAATAATTCAGTGTGTCCACAATTAGCAGGTTTCTACTTAAAAACTAGCTTTGCACTGGGTCTTGGCCCTTGACACTGATCCAGGAGGGAAGGACTGGGAAAGAAGGAGCCCAGCTCATGTTCTGTGCCCAGGGAGGATGGGGCTGTTCACTGTGGAGCGTTTCAGACCAGGCCCCGCCCTGACATGGGGAATCCATTTAGCTCCTCCACTACCCTCCTTCAGTGTATTCATCCCTGCAATGAAGATGGCTGGGCTAGATGATCTCTAAGGTCCACTGCAGTCTTAAGATTCTGAGAAGGAGGAGGGAAAAAAAACGAAAAAAAGTAGCAGAAATAGATGTAATATCCCTGGTCCAAAAATGGGTGCCCTGGATTGCCCCAGTTTTGCCAGTGGTCCCAGGGACAAGGCTAGGACTGCTTGGTGTCCACGTGCTTGCATCGCCTAGCAATATGTCCCTCTGTCTGTAAGCCACTGAGTTGGGGGCTTATTTATCTTTGGGTTTATTGCAGCACTGAACACAGTGCCAGCACATAGTGGGTCCTTCTACATGATTGTTAAATGAAAAAATTAATGAGACAGGTATGAGGTGGGCATAACTCCTACTGTGTTGCCAGTTTAGTCCATACATGATGGGGAAGGAGAAATTCGCCAGATGTGGCTTTCCTGGAAGTTTAGAACTCTGTCCTTCACTCCAATGGATCCATCCTGTCCCTTTTACTTTTAAGCCCAGCAGACTTATAGAAAAAATAATAACCCTGCAGCTCTCCAAAACTCTTTTGTCTTTTGCCTGTGGTTGGAGTTGGGCTGATCTCCACTCTTCCTAAGAGTCCGTCTTCCATTCCTTGGCTGTTGAGACAGGAGAGGAGGTGGCTGAGGCAGCAGCAGGAACCTGCCAGTGCACGGCCATGGGCAGGTCAAGTCCTGGAGCCCCAGTTTGTTTATCTGCAAAATGAAAGGGTCAGACTCAGAGGTTTATAAAGGCAGTGTCAATCCAAAATTCTTCATAAAAAATGGGGGGGGAGAGAGGCAATGGGACCTGCCTTGAGCAACCCAGAGTTTAGTAGCACTCAGAGAGTGAAAAGCGGAATTGTCCGTAATGGCTTAGATGATGGAAGAAACATGAGGTGACCCCCACACTCTGTGAGCCAATTGCTCTGTCCCATGGCCAGAGCCAGCAGCCAGCAGCCTCAGCTTTGGGCTGATCATCTGTGAACTCAGCAAGTGGCTGCTAAATCACACCTGCTCCTATAAAAATTACTCCATGTGCATTCCTGTGGGGGAGGGGGAGGGAGGCTGAAAGTGCCACTTTGGGTAATATGTAAGCTCTAGGCAAGAGACAACGTTAGGAGTGATGGGAGTGAAAGTCAGAAATCTCCTGGTTCAGCCAAATGTCCCCAAGTGCACCTGTGCTTAGATCATGTAGGAGAAATGGGGAATTTTTCTATTTTAAAAGATATGAGCCAATGGAGGCTCAATTACCTCTTTTGAGAGCCTGTTCTGGCTTGCGCTCATGGGCACAGTTTTCTTTTAATTGAACTCTCTTAATGAGGCCCATTTTGTCTTCTTTAATTTTCTGAGTTGATAGAGAGGCACGGCTATGATGAGGAACTGAGTTTAGATTCCCCACTTCGCTTTGCTGCTTTTGTTTGCCAGCCTTCCTAATGGGGTCTCCTCTTTCTCCAGGAGAAAATACCCTGGTAATCACAAGGTTATAAGCCATTCCTTTATTTTCCATGGCTCTTCTCAGGACCAATTGGATTGCTGCACCTTCTTTTCAAAATACCATGACCCCAGATTAAGTGTAATCATCCCTTCCAGTAGTATAGGTATCTTTTCTGTTGCCCTGCCCCCAAATTTCATGTTTGCTTTTAAATAACACCACGTCTAACTTAATTCAGCCATTGTTGCACTGTGATTCTCAGATCGTTTTCTTCCCAGAAATGCCTGTTTTCATTGTATGACACTGAGCTCATTTACATGCATATAATGACACTGAGAAATAGACAATGATGACTGTGATGATCATAATGAAAATGAAAAAGAGATGGTGATGACATAATGGTGTTGTGAGTGAATGGTGTTCTTGGAATGCACTAATCCCAGAAAGCATATCATTTCACAGGAATGTACTTCAGTATGTGTCTCTAAAATATAAAGACTCTTTATTTTAATATAAACACAATATAATTATGACATCTAAAAAAGTTTCCTTAATATCATCAAATGTTCACTCAGTACCAAATTGTCTCATAAATATTTTTTATAGTTGGTTTGTTCAAACCAGGATACATACTAGGTTGATAGGTTTCTTAAATAGTTTTCTCCTCAATTTTTTTCTTGCAATATGTTCTTGTTGAAGGAACTACATCATCCATCCCATAGAGTTTCGCCAAATCTGGATTTTGCTGATTGCATCTCTAGAACATTCAATGTGTTCCTCTTCTCCCTGTATTTTGCATAAACTGGCAGTTTAATCTAGAACTTCATCAGATTTGGGTTCAATGTTTTCTGCAAGACTGCGTTGTAGGTGAGGTTGGGCATTTCCTTCCAGAGGTCTATATTGCCTCATGTTCTCTCTCTGTGGGGTCAAGGGATGCTAATAATCATGTCCTAGACACAATGCTGTATGGAGTGACCTGGGTCATAGGGACATAGATGGTTGCTTTGGAATTATTTCATAACCTGAACAGGTATGTCTCATGAAATATCCAGTGTGTGTTATATCACATTTTAAAACTGTTTTTTAAAAAAGAATATGGGCATTTTAATAGGCAGTAGGGAGCCCCTGAGGGGTATGTGCAGGGCAGTCAGATCAGACAAAGCAGAGTACCTAGCAGATTAAAGCCAGGCCTTAACAGCTAAAATCCTAGTTTCTGAAACCCAGAGGCCAATTAAGTCAGGGGTTCTATTGAGGCAAATGTCCATGTGCCTACTCTTTGGGATGCTTACTCCATAGAGTAGATCATACTTCTGCCGCCCACCAGGATCATTCAGAAGATCCCAAGCAGCCCTAGTCAGGAGGTCTGTGAAGGAGCCCTTATCTGCCTGTGTTTATACTAAATGAGAGAGTATTTCTTATAGTGGGTGTTTCCAGCAGTTAATCAGGTACAAGTGAGCCTCTGCCAGGGAGTTTCCACATTTTGACCAATGAATGCATGGCCCTAGGGAGATGCCCCAATAGGAGAGAGGGCCAGGACTTGCCAAGTCAACTACCCTCAGTTTCCTTAACTGCAAAATGGGAGTAATAATAGCACCCGTCTCCTAGTGTTGTTCTGATGATGAAATGAGTCTGTGCTTGCAAATGGGCAGGCACATAGTAAGAAACCAATAAACACTGGCCGTTACTGCTATGCAATACGTGATTCCTCTGACGTTTGCTTCCGCAGCCATTGAAGAGCCAGTCTTGAAATGGAGTCTTAAGAAATATCAATCGATGAGGCTAGTATTAACAAGTGGCCACTTTCTTGGCTCTATGAAGGGACTTGGCTATGACACCCATAAGAGTCAAGTGATTTACTCTCTTTTCTTTTTTCTGGTACGGAGATTTTGTATATTCAGGAAACTGGTGAACTTTCTGAGAGTCTAAGCAGGAAATAAGTGATGATGCTCACACTGATTGCCAGGCTGCTCCATTGACCCTTTGCCAGAACCCTGCCAGTGTCCCGATGGGAATTGTAAAGTCATTAGAAAAAAAGATATAATTAACATCCAAAACAGGCAGGGAGACAAGTTGTCAAACTTTGTGATCTCCAAATGACCGAGAGGCTAAAATCACTCAAGAGAAAATTATAACAGCGAAAAACAAATTTGCCTGACTTGTCCTTTACTTTGGTTTAAGGAGGGCCTGGCTTGAAACTCAGTGATGGAACAGAGTGAGACTCTGTCTCAAAAAAAAAAAAAGAAAGAAAGAAAGAAAGAAACTCACTGATGGAGATGGGGGTGGCATGATGGGCTGAGGGCATCTCTATAATTAGGTCCCTCTTTCAGTTTAGAAGTGATTTCCAAATAAGGTATCTTCCAGGACTGTCATAACATTGCTGTGCACTCGGTGATCCATCCAACAAGTATGCATCATGCACCTGCGGTGTCAGACACAGTGTGAGATTCTGGAGAGCCAGTGACAAGTAAGGCAGACCAGAGCCTGCCCTTAGGGGACTTGCATTCTAATGGTAGAAACAAATAAATGAGCAATTATAAAAGAAAGAGAGGTCATATAGTTAAAAAGAGCCCAGTCTAATTAATAACATTGAAAAAGCAGCCCATGGTTCACTAGTCAAGGACTTCATAAGGACCAAGAATGGACGCTATTTCTGCTGCTTCTGCTGTTGCCTTAGTCTAGTTTCTCACCACTTTGTGTCTAGACTCTTAAAACGTCTCCCAAACAGCAGATTCCTCTTCCCAGAAGAACACTTTTATCACGTCAGATCCCCGCTCAAACATCTTTTAGAACTTTCCACACTGACAAGGTTAAGTTTGAAATCCTTAGGCTGGGCCTGGAAACTTGAGTACGATTCTACAGGCAGGTAAAGGAGGTCGGGGTGGGGGGGGGAGTAGATTCTTTGCAAAAGGTTGGGGCAGGAGGTGGGTGGGGAAGGGACATTCCCAAATGAGACAGGTGGAGTCGGTGACCTTCTTTCACACTCTGCCTTCTCCTGGCGAGCTCGTGGCATCTTCTGGGTTTCTGCACCTGCGCCTGGGAGCCTGAAGGGACCCGGGCTGAGCGAGATATCCCGGACCTAAGACTGGTCGATTCTTCCATCGCATCAGCACTGACAGATCAGAAAACATCAAAATTACATAGATCCTGCATGTCAGCTACAACCAATAACGGTGGCCTCAGTTAATGAATGTCATGGAGGGGCTGAGATGATAATTAATGCTAAGAAAGCAAAGCAAAGAAAATTTTACCAGAGTAGGTTCAATTTGTCCTATTCAGGACCTATAACTGCAATTCCAATGGCTTTTCTATGTTTCATGTACATTCTTCAAACTTAAGTGTCAAGTGTTGGAGCCCTTATCACACCACATTGTAATTGCATGTCTCCTTACTACCTTCTGGTCTTCCAGACTGTGGCATCTTCTTCAGGAACCATCTTTTACGCCAAAGTACCTGGCGTAAAGTCTGGCACACAACAGATACTCAATAAATGGTAAGTGAATTCCCATTGTCTTATAAAGCAAATAAAATAGCAAATCAAATAAAAAAACAGCTGACTCTTTTTGAGAATTTAGGAAGCACTTTGAGGTCTTCCAGGGCACTCACTGAGAGCTCAGTTCTTATTGTTGTGTGGGTGGGTGCGGCAAACTTACACTCCCTGCAGAATCCGGCCACTGAAAGCTGTGAGCAGGGGAGTTCTCGGGGTGTTGGACAGAACTGGTGAAGACAGGTGAGTTTACATTTATTTACTTAACCCACATTTATTGAATGGCAATGTGTTTTAGGCACCAAAAGGCAAACCAAAGAAATAATGGAAAGAATGCTGCCTGTGAGACAAACAGACCTGGGTTGACTCTGGGTTAACTACATAGCCAGGGGTAAGTTGCTTAACCTTTTTGAGCCTCAGTTACTTATTTGCAAAATGGGGGCAATAAAACCCCTCTCTGTGTTGTGATTAGAATTAATAAAGCATGTTGTGTAGATGAACTTGCGTAGCACCAATCTCATAGGTGTTGATGTAAAGTGAGATCTCTCTCCTTCCTTGTTGGAATCTTAAAACACATGAGTGAATTCAAACATCAAATAGCTAGATAATCACCTAAAAGCAGAGTAAAATGTTGCATTAATTTACAGCAAACTGCTCAGCATCAAACAAGAGAGCCTGCAGCTGTCTGGAGAGAAATTGCTCAGATACTCAAGGTAATTTTGCAAAAATCCATTCTAACCAAGCGTTGACGTAAACCCATCTTTAGCTGAGCTGTAGCTTTGTGGCACTTAAAAAAATCTGTAATATTAAAAGTAAATTAAATAGTGCATATGAGTAGGCATTGAAGGTGTTCAGGGAGCAATTTCACAGTTGACGACTCAAGCCTTCCTGTCTGATAAAAATTCACATTTCCTCAAGGGTGGAGGAGCAGAGTCCCAGGAATTGGAAAAGAGACAAGGACACAGGCAGTGTGACCTGCTTTAGGAAAGGGCACAGGCATGCACCTTCCTTTGAAGACCACTGTGTGAAGATAGGTGTCATTTTCTGAGCCTCTATTCAGCCAAATGAACAGATACTCTTGGTGGCAGAATCTGGGTCAGGAAATGTGGGTTAGCCTCCTAGTTCCTCTCAATACTGCAGGGCAACTCAGATCTGGAGCTGCAGGTGGTCATGTGGCTCCCCAGGATGTGGAAGGCCTCCCAATTATCCCCCCCCACCTCTCCCATCACCCCCGCTCTGCTGGCTTTTGGGGTCATTAGCCTACATGTGGTGGGCTTTGTAGTGAACATAAGGTGGAGCTTCTGTTGTCTACAGGGGGAGATGAACGAGGAGCTACCTCTCCAGCAGCAGGGAGGGATGCAGGTCAGGCCCCGCTGTCCACATGCTCTTGTCTGTCATCCATGGGATGGGACTTGGCTGAAACAGAGCCCAGGGCCCTTCTGGGTTATCAGTGGGAGGCTGGGCATTGGACTTGGTCCTTGCCAGGTTGTGCGTCAGCCATTCTGAGGAGAGAGCCAGAAACCAAAAATCCGGGGCAGAGTGGATCAGAAACCAAATGGGACCGGCCTGGTGCCAGGAGAGGACAGAACAAAGCCAAGTTGGTAATGAGAAGACAACCAAGTCACACGGGAGACATAGGCCTAGAGCAGCTTTGACAAGTCTCACCAAATTGCTGTTGACCCGGCAGCAAGGGCTGTCACTCTAGTGGCATGCGGGCAGGAGGCAGGCCAAGGTTAGACAGGCAGCCTGTGTCTGTGGCTCAGGGCAATCCCACCTGGCCCTTGAGAACAAGCCTAACCCAGTGCTTAGGGCTTGAGAACTCACAAAGCATTTGGCCTCCACTATAATACCTGAGCCTTGGGAAAATCCATTGTTAGTTCCCATTTTTTAAATCTTTTTATTTATATAAAGTTATGGGGTACAAGTGTAATTTTGTTACTTTGATATGTTGCATAATGGTGAAGTCAAGGCTTTTAGTGCATTTATCACTGGAGAAACGTTCATTGTACCTGTTAAGTGATTTCTCATCATTTAACCCCCTCCTACCCCATACCCTTCCAAGTCTCCATTGTCTATCATTCCACACACTCCTTTCACGTGTACACACTGCTTAGCTCACTTGTGAGTGAGAACATGCGATATTTGTCTTTCTATGTCTGAGTCGTTTCACTTAAGATAATGGCTTCCAGTTCCATCCACGTTGCTGCAAAAGACATGATTTCATTCTTTTTTAATGGCTGAATGGTATTCCATTGTGTGTATATATACACCATGTTTTCTTTATCTAATCCTCCGTTGATGGACACTGAGGTTCATTCCATATCTTTGCTATTGTGAATAGTGATGCAATAAACATACATGAAGATATCTTTTTTTATATAATGACTTCTTTTCCATTGAGTAGATACCCATTCATTCTGTCGCCCAGGCTAACAGTGGCATGATCATAGCTCACAGTGTAGCCTGGAACTCCTGGGCTCAAGTGATCCTCCTCCCTCAGTTTCCTGAGTAGCTGGAACTACAGGCATGCACCACCACACCCAGCTAATTTTTTTTTTTTTTTTTACTTTTTGTAGAGATAAGGTCTTGTTATGTTGCCCAGGCTGGTCTTGAATTCCTGGCCTCAAGTGCTCCTCCCACCTCAGCTTCCCAAGTAGCTAGGATTGCAGGCACACGCTATCACACCCAGCTTTTGAGATCTGAGTTCCCATTTTATAGCTGCAGAATAATAAAGATCAGAGACTTGCCACTTAGCTTTCAAGTTGTGGAGCTTGGTCTTGACCTACTCCTTCCCATGCATCCCATATTGACTCTGTGACCTTGGTTGTATGCACACTGTATTCCATTTAATCCAGCTTCATGGAAACCTGCAATTATTCATTACTCTTGGTTCACAGGCTAAATGACAGTCTTGCTGGGTGGTGGTCTAATAATTAGCCAATACCCTATTTCTGATCTCACCTGTCCCACTCAGACCTGGGCAATGTCCCTGAAATAGGGTATAGCTTATTTTGACCACTCACCATCCACCTGTGCTGTGACCTAGCTGCAGTGGTGACCCTCACCTTTCCACTGCATATATCCAAATCTCATTTTTTTTTACTCCATTTGACTGTGTTTTAACATAGCTGTTCATTTCCTGCTTAATATCATCTGGCTCTTAGAGGAATCATGGCATGAGTTTTAACAGCTCTCCCATTATTAGATAATCACCTGTATGAAATCTCAACAAATCTAGGTAGCAATCGATCTGTACTTAATTAATATAAAGCAACCAATCCCATTAAATTCAAATGTTGCCATGGACATGGTTGGTTGGCTAAATACCAGTGCCATTTATAAGTACATCCTTCTCGGGATTGTCCTGGACTTGAAAATATTTTTCATTAACTAGCTGATATTTAATAGAAATTAATTGTTTGCCATGCATCATCAATTTCATCACCTGGAAGTAAGACCCAGAACTGCCTTGAACTGCTCTGTGCATGGAGGAGCTTTCTGGGTAGTTCTCTGAGATACACCATGTTCTTACCTTATTTCCTGATTCTCACCTCACTTCTATATGCCCCTAACCTAGCATTTTAATGAGGCTTTTTCTAATCAGGCTATAACTTTGCAAGCTCTTCCTTAATTTCTATCTTTGGACTTGGCTCACATTCGAAAATATTTTGTTATTTATTAATGTCACACTGGGTACAAGTACTCACATAGTAAGAAAACTGGAATCAAGAGAGAAGTGGGTATAGCTCTGAGTGAGTCCTCTCTGAGTTCCTCTTGCGGGGTCAGGACCTTAATTTGTGGAACACTAATAAAAACATTTGCCACGAACCTGCCCCATCTGTATTAGTCAGGATTCCTTTATGTGACAGAAGTGACAGAAAGCCACTCAAAAAGATAATTGAAGCAAATAAATGACATTGATTGCCTCATATCAGTGAGTCACGGGAATTCAGGCACGGTTGGATCCAAGCACTCAGACAATATCATTAGGACTCTTTGTCTCTCTCCATCTCTATATTAGCTTCCTTGGGCTGCTGTAACAAAGTACCCAAACGTGGTGGCTTAAAACAATATAAATTTCTATACAGCAAGGTGATTGTACTTAATGACATTGAACTGTACATATAAAAATAGTCAAAATGGTAAATTTTGTGTTGCCTATATTCCTACTACTATTTTTTACTACTATTTTTTAAAAAACAAAACAACAACAAAGCAGACATTTATTTTCGCATGGTTCTGGAGGCCAGAAGTCTGAAATCAAGGTGTCAGTGGAGCCATGCTCTCTCTGAAGGCTTGAGGGCGTGCTCTTTCCTTGCCTCTTCCTAGACTCTGCTTGTTGCCAGCATTCCTTGGTGTCCCCTGGTTTGTAGAGGCATCGCTGGCATCTCTGCGTCCATTGTCACACGACGCACTCCCTCTGTGTGTCTCTGTAGCTCTTTTTTCTTTTTCATTGGATTAAGGCCCACTCTAGTCCAGTATGACCTCGTCTTAACTAATCCCATCTGGGCATTCTGAAGTTCCAAGAGGACATGAATTTTTTGTGTGTCACTATTCAACCCTGTACAATCTCTTAGCTCCATTGGCTTGTTTGGCTTTATTTTCATTCATGCTCCCTCTTCATGGCAGCAATATAAGTTCAGGAAACCCTAGCACTCCCAGGAAGAGTGCTAGACTCCCCTCCCCATGCCGTACCTGTATTTTGACTTGGCTTTGCTCAGACCAATCCACCCCTGGACCAATCATCCATCCCCCTTGGAGGCAGGAAAAGCAGAGAAAGGTGACTGACACACAACCTTTCCAGATTTTTATGGGATATAGGACAGACACAGAGAGCAGATACCCCACAATATTTCTCTAACTTTGCATAAATATAACTGTGTTTCTGGTTTTAGAGAAAAGGACCTGTATCATTTTAAAGTACTATTTCTACCTACAGGAACTTGATCACCCAAACATGATGGCTCTTATTAAGAAAACATTAAATTAGGAGTTCTTGAGTGTTAGGAATTGATCATACATGTATATGATCAAATATATATATATAATAATATGTGTGTATATATGGAAGAGAGTGGATTTCAATATGGTTTGTAGCAAGACTATAATTTATGAAAAACTCTCTTTTTTATTCATGTATTTAAGTCATAAATTTATGGGAAGGGACCCTTTGGTAACACAAAAAGATGACATGTGGCATTCAGGTATATTTAGAACTATGGGGTATTCTGAGCATGAGTAATTTGTTAAAGGATGACCTATAGTGGATTTCAAAATTCCCCCTGCACCTCCCTCCTGGCTGAACTCCATTGTGTGGCTCTTCTGTTCTTATTAAGATGTCATATTCATCAATAGAAGTGCCACCTTCAAACCCGGACTTGCCAGAACAAACTGGCAGTTGCACAGATTATTAGGTCTGTCCAATATCTTGTCCTTTCTCTCTTATTCCTGACATATAAGCAGGGAAAGGACTAATATTCCCCTTTATCTGAAGGGCTAGGTCTGAGGCTTTACCAAAGAGATTCTGTCATCTAGAGTGAGGCAAGTAAAATAGATTTCATCCCTTCCAGGGTATGACATTTGGGGCAGAGGCTAGCAATGTCCTCTAGCAACTTGCACCTTGAATGGCTTTTCTAAACACTTGCTTATCTCAGCAAGAAGATTTATCGCAACAGAAATGCCTGCTGTCATTTCATTAATTTGCTTAGTCAGCGAATGGCTACGGCTGGCCCATCAGTCACACCAGGCAGAGCTTGAGCGTCCTCTGTGGAGTCCCCATTCACCTGGCCCTGCTTATGCCTCAGTTAACAATCTGCTTTTCCAGAACCCTGACAGTGTGAATAATGCCTTAGACTTAAGCAGTGCACAAACTCTTAGACACACTGTTCCCTGCCCCAGCCTCACCTCACATAATGGGGAATAGGGCTATGAAATAGCCTTTTCTTGCCTCATGTGAGCTGGCAGTGGTTGGGTCCCCAACTAATTTAGTTGCAAGACCCTCAGCAGTAACCAAGCACCCAGCAGGCACATTGCATTCACCGGTCCCCATCCCAGATGGTGTCAAACTGTGTTGCCTGAGACACCTGGAGACAAGACAGTCCTGTGAATCACAGACAAAAGTCTGAAAGCAAGAGAAAGGGAAGAGGAGGCTGGGGGATCAGGGAGGAAAAACGTAATAAATAATAAAGATAATTAATATGGCCAAAGGAGTGAAGGAAGGATAAATTGCCACTGGTCATGCAGGTAAAAAGTGACCAACTTGTCCCGGTTTGCCTGGGACTTTCCCAGTTTTGAATCTGAAAGTCCCATGTCCCGGGAATCTCCTCAGTCTTGGGCCAACCGGGATGGCTGGGCACCCCAGGTAGTCATAGGTGGGCTTTAATAGCGCAGGTTGGCAAGTGCCTGAAAAGCACCCTGATATCACTTTGGGGTCAAGTATATGTAAAATTTGAAAACTGCCACTTTTGACTCTGTGGCCCTGGTCACAGGAAGCAGATCCCACAGCATGCCATAGATGTGACCCAGCCTGCTCAGCTCTTGAAGCCTGTCACTTGTGGTGTCACTCTTCATACTTCTCTGAAGTCCCATTAAAGGGCTGCCAACATTTTGTTCTCCATACATCAAGCTCCTAGCACACTGCCAAGGTTGACCAACAGATACTCTGACTGGCTGGGCTAGGATTTTTTATAGCATATCTACCTAGCTTTTTCATTCTTAGACTGTATAAACATCTAGTTGGCAAAGGGGTGCCCCTAAGCATGTGGGGACATGAGCCTAACGCTAAAAGCAAGTCACAGAACAACAGTAGGAGTCCGAATCAGAAATCTCCCCCCAAGTCAACACTGGCATGGCTGCAAGGGACAGCTTGGCCTTCAAGGTTTCTAGACACAGACACCCACTGACCTGGAAGTTTTCCTGCACTTCCCACAGCACAGGTCTGGCTTCAGCACCTTCTTGCTCATTACCCTGGTCTGTTTTGAGCCTCAGACTGCCCTGTTTCTGCTCTCAGCACTGGCCTCATTGGAGCAGGTGCCTCACATTACTACTGGGCCTCCCAGCCTCTCTGCTGCCACAGGGTGAGGCTTCAGGACCTGCCCGCTGGTCCCTGGCCTTGGCTTTTTGGGTAGGTGTTGACAGCTGACCTTGGCCCCAGCAGGACTCAGCCCAGACTACACAAAAGCCGTCTCTTTGGCCAACAGAGAAACTCTCCTGCGATTGGCTCCCTACGCTACTGGCTGCCCATCTTCCAAAAGTGGAATAGGCTCCCTAATCAAGATGCTCTTTCTGGAGCAGAAGGGAACACGTAGGTCCTAGTTTTTCTACAATGCCCATTTCTCAATGCCAAATGGATTCACACATTAACTTTTTAAAAAATATTTATTGAGAAATTAGTACGTACCAGGCCCTAATGCAGGCATTTGGGATACAACAGAGAACATAGGCAAGGCCTTTGCTCATGGAGCTGAAGTCCTAGACAGGGAGAGTGACAGTAAGTAGAGTGTAAACAAAGGAATGAGAACATTTCAGAAAGTAACAAGCACTGTGAAGATAATGAAAAAGGGGTGTGGCCTTTCTGGGGAGGGTGCTTTACCTTTATGGGCCTTCCTACCAGGAGTGCGGTCTAACAACTCCTCCAAGAGCCCTGCACTGCCTCCTGCCGGCCAAGGTCCGCAGAACATGCTGCGCTCTCCCGGAGTTGCTGCAGTTTCTATCCCTCCTCCCCTTGTCATATGTGGAACCTACAGTCATAGTACTTTTCAAGGAGATAGATAGGGGCTTTAGAACCCGAGCCTCTCTTGGTAAAGTCTCTTCTAGAGATGTTCACTGTCAAAACAGGAGGCGTCTTTTCCATAGACTGTGTAGCTGGGCAGTTATGAGCACGGGCTTTGGTGTCAGCCAGCCTGAGTTCCCTTCCTCTGCCCGATCTGTCTTGCTAACTGATATTGGTCCTTCAAAACACGCCTCAAGCATCTCCCCCTGGAAAGCCTTTCCTGGTCCCCTGCAATCTGTGTCCCCAGCAGTGTGAACCTACAAATGCCACATGGTCACGGTCAAGTCTTACTAATTTGATACCGAGCACAGCATCTGAGGCATAGGCAGGACTCAATAAGCATCTATCGAATGCCTGCATGAATAAGTGATTAAGTCTGGAGCACAGCCGGCCAGGCTGGGCTGATAAACTTGGTCTCTCAGCTCACTGCATAACCCACCAGTCTACAATGAAAGGCAAAGTAAACTTGTTTTCCCTCAAATCACATCATGCACGATCAAAAAGTTGGAAAAGCATCTCTTGGTGGTTCAGATGGGCTCCCACAGAGGCGAGAAGCATGACTGTTTTTGTCAAAACCACGCAAACACACTCTCGGTGGACTTCTTTGAACCATCTATTGATCTTTAAGAAAAGTATAATTTAGCAAAAGTGCTGCTTCCAGCTTCTTGTCTCATTCCCTGAATTCCCTCCACGTATTTCCAGCTGTAATGTGAAATTCAACTGTGTGTCAGCCCCTATGATGGTGAACTCCCTAGCTCACCCATGGGGTTGCTGGGGGAAAGCTGTTTTCGCAGCTATCTCTGGACAGATGCTAATCTCTGTCAGACTGGAATGAAAAGTCCTTCAAGCAGCTCAGACTCCCCTGGCTGTGGGGGAGTGGAGGTGTCAGTGAGAGTTAGCCCCTAGGAACCCTGATGCAAGGCCAAGGTCTCTGGCATCTCCTGTGGGATCTGCCTGCCTAGCAGAGAAGGGGGTGTCTAAGTTGTCTGAGGAATAACGGAAATGTCGGAGAGTCAACTTTGTCGCCAAATGCTCTTTGTCACGGATAGTAAGAAATGGTCACAAATCTCTAGTATTGAAGGCTAGAT
Organism: Lemur catta; assembly: GCF_020740605.2. NCBI lineage: Eukaryota > Metazoa > Chordata > Mammalia > Primates > Lemuridae > Lemur > Lemur catta. Next base: position 32,502,184 of record NC_059128.1, read on the forward strand.
CACTAAACACTTTCAGAAACCTCCTCTCCCTTAGCTAGGCCTGGGAACACTAAGGGAAGGTCATCGTCAAGGTTCCAGTTTGCTGAAATGTAACCTCTCTGTTCTCTTCATGGTGAGGGAAATTGATTTTCTGCTGAACCCTCATTCTTGTTGATAGCAAGATGGCTCTAATGTGACAGAGAGAGCACTCGACTTGCTGGACAGGCTGGGGCAGATTAGTGACCACAGACTCTCCACGTTCAGTGGAGCCCACAGGGTGGGGTTCAGGCAGGAAACTGTGGGTGAACATGCTTCATAATATGTAAAGCACTGTACAAATGGGATAAATTATTTCTATGGACCACATATAAATTACTAATTTTGAAGTAAACTATGCTGAATATCATCAAATGTCCCTTTAATGTCTCAGAAAGAATCTTAGAACCTCCCAGTGCTTCAGTGGTACAATTTTGAACTTGGCTTGTTACAGGCGCAGGCAGAGTTCACAAGCTCCTGAGCTTAGGTGACTTCGGTACTGTATTGAGGGGAGCGGGAGTTTGAGAGGGCGATGGTAGATCCCACCAGCAGGGGACACTATTGATGACCTTTCTCTGCCTTGATGAAAACAGAACTGACCTTTGAGGGGCCCAGGTCAAGAGGACAAAAGGAGGCTTATATATCGTATGGTTAATTATTAAAAGTTTTAAATCAATCTAATACACAGAGTAAACAAGATAGGTTTACTATCTTGAGAAACATGTCTCCCTAATGAAATGGAAGGCCAGGCACACATTTTGAAACCCGAGACTCCTCAGGGTGGGGGCAGAATCAGGGTAATTCAGGAGCATCAGCATTCAGCGCCCCCTTTGCCCCACGGTGCACTGGGGGGGGCCTCACAGACGTGCCCCCAAACCCCACCCTCGTCCCGGTGCCCCTCAGCCTTGGCCCCCTCAGAGGCCAGACCAGGGAAAAGGCTCCAGCATGATCTGGAAGTAGGCTCAGAATTGTCCGGACAGGGACTTGTGAGGCGCTGGGGACCTGCCATGTGGTCTGGAACAGGATCAGCCGACTTTTCTGTAAAGGGTCAGACAGTCACTATTTTAGATTTTGTGGGCAGGACAATCTCTGTCACAACTATCCAACTTTGCCACTGTATCATGAAAGCAGCCACAGACAATCTATAAAATGAATGAGTGTGCCTGTGTTCCAGTAAAACCTCACATATAAACACAGGTGGTTCGTCAGATTTGGTCCGCAGGCCACAGTTTGCAGAAACATGGTCTAGATGCTGGGGCTAGAGTTGCCAGATAAAATATAGGACACCAAGTTAAACTTGAATTCCAGATAAACTGAATAATTTTTTAGTGTAAGTATGTCCCAAATATCGCAGGGGACATACTTATACTAAAAAATGAGTGGCTGTTTATCTGAAATTCAAATTTAACTATGCATCATATATTGTTGCTTGCTCAATTTGCCCACCCTGGCTGGGGTGGGAGCACGGGGTAAGACCATCCCATTGACCATGGGGACTCATAACCCTACGGGGGGGGGGGGGGGCACAAGCACAGGGAGGCCAGAGCGGGTCGTCTAAGGCACAGGCCCTAGGTCAGGGCTAAGCTTTCCCAGGTCTGAGGGCAGTATTGGTTTTTAAATGATTTTTATGCTTTCAAAGAATAAATAGAATGTGTATGTTTTGCAATTTGAATAGCTAATTTTACATAGTTTGGGCATTTATATATTCAACAAACATTTGTTTTTCAAGTTCCTGCTATCTGCTAAATACTGAAGGATTTACCGTGGTGCCAAAAAAAAAAAAAAAGAAAGAAAGAAAGAAAAATGCATAATCCCCACCTTCATGGGGCTTGTACAGGGGAGGCAGCCATCACACCAATGCACATAGTCACATAGAAGTAATAATTACAGAGTGGAAGGGCTGCAAAGATAAGAACATTAACGGGAGACAAATCCCCTGGGAGGCAAGGGAAGACAGACACCCCGAGAGTGAGGTCTGGGCTGAGGTATAACAGAGCACAGGGGGCCGAGTGAAGCTGAGGGGAGAGCAACCTCCTGAGTGAAGACCCCAAGGAGGGACGCCAGAGAGGCCAAAGTGAGCAGGAGGGGATGGCGGGGGGTGGGGGGGGGCAGACTCGGCCAGTCCTTGGAGCAGCTCACCATTCATTTCAAGTGCAACAGGAAGCAGTTTTAAACAGGGAGGAAATATGATCCAATTCTCATTTTTAAAAGCACACACTTGCTAATTCTTCCTTCAGAGCGGATGGGGCAAGAGGAAGAAGACGACAGAAGAGACTTGGTTAGGAGGCCACTGCAGTAGTTCCGGCAACAGAGGGTGGTGAGAAGCGCAGCCCCGAGAAACCTGTGCGGTGCTGGGGGAGGGGGCAGGGGCGGGACGCAGGGGGGTGTCTCGACCAGCTCCTGGTTTCTGGCTTTACTGAGCTAAGGAAATGCGGAGGAGATCCAGGCTTGGGGAGAAGGTGGACATCTCACTTGTTGACGTGTGTAGTTGGAGATGATTTTGGTGCCACAAGTGGACGTATCAAGTGAGCAAGTAGATATACAGTGGGCCCTCCACATTCACAACTCCACGTCCACAAATTCAACCAACCATGGATCTGAAATATTCAAAAAGAAAAAAGAACAAAATGACAGTAAAAAAAAACACAAATAAAAAAAATACAGTATAACAACTATTTACACAGCATTTACATTGTATACAGTATTATAAGAACTCTAGAGATGACTTAAAGTCTACAGGAGGATGTGCAGGTTATATGCATATACTACATCATTTTGTATAAGGGACTTGAGCATCCCCGGATTTTGGTATTCGCAGAGGGTCCTGGAACCAGTCCCCCGTGGATTGTGGGAGGCTACGACTGCACCTGTCTGCAGCTCAGAAGAGAGGCCGGGGTAGCAATGGGCAGCAGGTTGTCGGTGGCCTATAGTAGGCGTTTATACCATGAGAGTAGCTGGGACCTTCTTGGTGAAGAGAGAAAGGGGCCTGGGATGGACTCCCGAGACACCTCAGTGTCTAGAGGAAGAGGACCCAGCACAGGAGGGAAAAAAACGGCATGTGCTGTAGATGCCAATAGAAGGGAATGTGTGACAAAGTTCTATTTCTGACAATTACTAGAAGCACCCTTTTCCCTGAGAACCCACGGGGCCCCTCCCTGTCACAGCCTCCATTGCCCCTTCTCTTTCCTACACATATGACAACAGAAAGATGAAGCAGATTAGGGAAAGACAAAACACGTGCTTCAGCAGCTATGACGGTCCACCTCATTAGTACTCACACACTCGCCCTCGAAGGACTGAGTAAAGAGAGAGGAATGGGTGACTTTTGAGTGAATGCACAAAGATTTTCATTCCCCTCCCTTTTGGGTTAGGAAATAAATTTTGAATAATCTTTAGGGAATTTTCTTTAACAAAATGACAGCCACTAAAGGAAGAGTCTCCTTGAACAAATCTATCACGCATTGGCATTTCCCAGCTATGGGACCTTAGTCAAATACAGTGGCGTCAGGAGCCTGGGGGGGGGCAGTCCCCTGCTAAACCCCCCAGGACTATGGGTGCTATGACAACCGACAGAGAAATCACAGGGCTCCCGTGAGTCATGTTAATGACATTTCCTAGCTCCCAGTAAATAACCTTGTGTTTTGACCTGTAACACTGTGAAATGTTAACAAAGCCATGAGGAAATTAAAATCCCTTGATGTGGGTTGGAGGCTGCCTAAGTGGATCCCATCCAGGTGACAAAAGGTCTGCAAGACCCTGGGAAGAAACAAAGAAAGATAAAGGTCGCAGAAGACATAGCTGCCTGGTGAAATGTCAAAGCACAGGAGTTTATCTAGACCAAAAGAGGTGTCTTTTACATCAAGGAATTCCAAGCTGAGGGTCACTAATAGGTCTGAACACCAACTAATACAGGCAAAATGGAAATTAATGATTCAAAGAAGACCTGAGGCTCTGATTGCCATACTGGAACGAAATCTGGGGAGCAGTAGTACTTTGCTGTTATCTTTTTATCTGTAGCACTTTAGATGTTTGAAAATGCTTTTTAATACATAATCACTTTATTTGATTTTTCTAAAAACCTGGCAAGTTAATCATGACAGGGATTAGGATTAGGACTCCCAATTGGCAGATGAGTAGAGGGAGAAAGGCTCAGAGAAACTAAGTAATTTGCTTAAGGTCACACAGCAACCTGGTCAGGTAGTGGTCAGAACCCAGGTCATTGATTGTTCTAGCACAATATCTTTTAGAGCAATTGCAGATCACAACATGAGCTCAATACAAGGCCTCGGTGATTCCACAAAGAATTTTCTGCTGAGCTGTTAGCAGACTTCAGTGGCTGATACATGTCTGTGTCCAGCAGCACCAGGAGTCTGTAGAAATAGAAACCATCAGTTAAGACACAGCAGTAGAATTCCAAAATAGGTGTCATATGGGAAGCTCATGTTTTCCAAACCAAACAAAGTACCAGCTATTACTGGAGCCCATGCAGTAAGGAAATATCAATATCAATTTGTTGCTACTTACTGTTGCTGTCCACACCAAAGGAAGGAGAGCCACAGCCAGGCCGTGCTGCAGTGCTGCTCCCTGGCTGGGTCCGCGGAGCTGGACGGAGTCAGTGATACCCCGTCTGCCTCAAACCATTTGATCTTCTCTCTGTGTTCCTTTTACAGAAACCTGCAGAAAAAGAGCTAACCACGGAACTTCCAGAAAGTCAATCTAACTTCTGTCCCCACCAGGCCAAGCCTTGGTGCAGATAGGAAGAGGCCAAGGCCCAGCTAAGAATTCTGGCCAGCACAGGGGCCGAAGGCCTAGATTCCCAAACTCTTGAGGGCAAGGATGGAGCTTGAGGGCAGGTGAGCTTTCAGCTTCATTCCTCTTGGGATCTCAGGGCACACATACTGGAATGGCTAAAATAAAGGAGACTGATCACACCAAAGGATGTGGAGCCACCAGGAGTCTCGGACTGTATAAAACTGGTACAATTCATGCATGTCAGAAATCTGCTTGACAGCACCTGCTACAGCTGAATGTGCACATACCCTAGGACTCAATGATGCTACTCCTAGGTATATACCCACCATAAATGCATGCATGCATTCACCAAAAGACACGAACTAGAATGCTGAGTTATAAATTACAGCCCCAAACTGGAAATTGCCCAAATGCCCATCAACAGTAGGCTAACGCATTGTATAGTCACACAACTGAATATTGTATGAAAATGAACAAGCTACCTCTATGGGTGAATCTTGCCAGTATAATGTTGAGCAAAGGCAGAGGGACACGACAGAGAACATACTATAGAACTCTGCTTATATGAAGTTCAAAAATGGGCAAGACTACTCTAGGGTGTTAGAAGCCAATGTGGTCCCCACCACAGGGATAATGACTATTAGTGTTCTTGGGGTGCTGGTCACCTTCTGTTTCTTGATCTGGGTGCTGGTTCCATGAGTGTGTTGTTTATGTGCATTCTTTCAGCCACACATTTGTGATTTGTGCACGTTTCTGAATGCATTTTATACTTCCATAAAAACATTTTTTAAGGAAAACAAGGCATGTTTGCCAGCATTCCTAATTCCGCTGTGTCTGCTGCTGCTGTCATCCAACAAGATGCAGCCTGAGAGGTAGAGAAGGAAAATAAAATTTCTCCTTCCCTCCATTATCTCCTCCTGCACATCCTTTCCTGGTAGATTTTTCTGTTTTCCCTTCTTTCTTTACTTTTCCACTTAGCTCTCAGCTCTGTTGGAAGCCCTGATGAGAGGGAAGCTGTGAGACTGGCCTGGTGTTGGAAACTGGGGTCTGTGGGGAAGTCCAGGTCACACTGCTCTTCTGGGTGGTGGATCAGATCACAGGAGCCAAAGGCAGGGTCAAACCCTGGAAGCCTCAAATGGGATAATCACGCCACTTGCTGTTGCCAGCATCAGACTGGGTCAAATTTCCATTTTAGGCAGATATCAGGAGCAGCAGCTGGTTGGTTAAGAGCCTATTTTAGTGATTCAAACAAGAAATATGTCTTGAAAATGGGGCTTCATTGTTTCTTCCTTTTCTCTCCACTTTATCCATATATAGGTGATAATATAATGGCAGAGGCAAATGTCAGAACAACATGAAGATGAAGATGGAGGCGAGTTAGCTGGGGTTATCTGGGAAGAAGATGTAGCCAAGGGGAAGAGGCATCAATAATTAATCATGGCCAAATAAATCTGATATTTAACATAGCAAGGATACCATCAGACACCCATTAAGAGCTTCAAGGAATGTAGTTCCCTCTGTGATTACTAAAGCCTGCTGTGATAATTTAAAAATCACATTTTGTTTTTCCAGAAGAGTTTGGTCTTTATTCCTTAAGCAAACATTGATTTATTTCCTCCTTTCTGGGAAAAGATTCTTGTAGTTTAACTGCTCTCACTAAAACAACTCTTTTTGTGCTCCAGAGTCTCAGTAGCCTACTTGTAAGCAGAGAATATTTTAGTCTCTTGCAGCTGCAGGCAGGCAAGTAGAAGATAAAGAAAAGATAGCCACCCCTTGACATCCTGTCAAGGTCAAAACCTGAACCTTGAAGGTGCAATGGAATGGAATGGTCTTCATTCACAACTGCTGGAGGCAGGGCTCCTCAAGTATGGGAGACCAGGAGTCTGAGGCCTTGAGATCCCAGATCTGGGAAACTCTTAAGAGAAAAGAGAAAAGGAAGTCAGATGGAAAGAAGGGAGTTCCCCAAGATGACTCTGGAGGGTTGCAGCTGACATCTCTGCTTCCTCCAAGCAGGGGTCCCGGATCTCTGCAGAGGGCACCTGTGGGCAGCTTGGAGGACCACTAGACCAGGGGTGGTCTGGAGACTAAGTAGATCCCCCCATATGGAGGCTGGTGGAACTGACAGAGAGCTGCAGTTTACCCCCACCCAGAATGGAACGGGGCCAGCATATTAATCACAGATTAATCTTTATGTATTTTAATGATACCCCCTTCCTCCCGTCTTCTGGCTATTAGTATATATAAATGGCAGCAAAGCCATGCTCCATTAGGATTAGAGGAAAGGACGGGCCACCTCGTGCAAACATCCTCAGACTGAAGTAAGTGAAGGCAACAGTGGGAGACCTTACTCAGGCCATCCTGGCGATTCTGCTGAAGGGAGCAGCTGTGACCCGGGTGAATCTCATCACCGTCACGGTACAACTGCACACACGATTCAAAACCTTCAGTGACCTCTCCCTCCCTGGGGAACAGAGCTCCTACCGTGTGCCAGGCACTGTAACAGGCTCCAAGGTACCGAAGTAATTAAGATCCTCTTTTGCTTTTGCCTTCACAGAGCTGGTATGGCAGGCAGACAGACACATCAACACTAAGTGCTAACACAAGGGGATGAGAACCATGATGGAGATGCTACGACGTACTGAGGAAATACAAATGAAGGCTGAGCCTGTTCTAACGGAAGGAGTAGGACTGGGAAGAGCTTCTCATGAACTCTTTATTTATTGAATTAACACACTGATTAATTTTAAATTAAGAGGCAGCATTGGAGCTGGATCTTGAAGTATAAGTGGGGATTCTCCAGCTCAAGAAGGGACTGGCACCCCAAGCAGAAAGAAAGCTTGAGCGAAGGGCACAGCTAACGTTTGACAGACCACTCACCAAATTGGATATATGTGTGCTCGGGAACCCCCTGCTGGGGTTCAAGACACAGAATAAGTACGGTGCGTCTTTCAGGGACATTAATTTTGCTTAACTATTTGGGTAAAATAAACTGTATGAGAAGAAATTAAAGGCTTTTTAAAAATCAAAATAAGCATGTATGTTATGCAATACAAGGCAAAGTTGATATGAATGAATTTTTAAGATAAAGCATTTAACCCTCAAAGAAAAATTGTGTGTGTGTTGGGGGTGGGTCTGCCTTCTGCAACAGACCCCAATCCTGGGGTCTTTGTCTCTCTCATCTGTCCTTCAGGGCACTCTGCAGGAAAGGAAGGGAAACCCGGCTCACATACAATGTGGGGACCGGGGTGTCGTGGAGGCGGATGGGGGCTGGGCAGCAGGGGCCACACAGTGATGAGCATCACGGAGCACGCCAGTGAGTTCGGGCTGTACTTTGTAGGTGGAGGGGAGTCCCTGGTGGCCTGCCCAGACAAGGTGACTATGCTGCTTAAGCTGCTCTGTGACCCTCACGACACAGCCTCTCTGTCAGGACGACATAACAGAAGCACAGCGCCAACCTCGTCATTCCCCTGCTCGAGACCTTCAGGGGCTCCTCGTGGCTGCTGAATGAAGTCCAAAATGCGTGCAAACCTGGGCTGCAGTGTGGAGAACGGATGGCAAGACACTCCTCAAGCGCTGCTAACAAGGCCCACCCGTGTCTGGGCCCTCCTTGCTTTCCAGCCCGTTTATTCCTCCACCCCCTGGGCCTTCTCCACTGAGCCTGGGGTCTCGCCTACACAGCTTACTCTTTCTCATCCCCGAGAATTTGCATATGCCCTTCCCTCTGCATGGAGCATCTTTTCCCTACGCGCCATCCCTGCCACTTGACTGCCAGCTCCTATGCATCCTCCCGGTCACCTCCCCCACAGAGCCACCCATAACCTCCAAAGGCATCGGGTGCCCCTGCTGTGCACACCCATAGCACCATATGTTTTCCTGACTCTCCTCGAAGGCAGAGACCATTTATATTTACTGTATATATTTCTGCCTCCCCAGGCCATAGCACAGTATTTGAGGTTAGTGTACTGCTTGTTGGTTAAATGAATAGTTGAAGTAGCCGGTCCAATCTGTGACCCAAGGTGTGCTGAGAGCAACCCAGGTAAAAACACCTGTAGGCAGTCCCCCCTGGGCATCTGAAACCTCCGAGGGGACAATGGGGAAAGGAGCAGAGAGGCTGAGAAAACAGGTGCGTGGCTGCCACCCTGCCTCCCTCCTAAGTCTCACCCCCCTGCTGCCCCCAAAGCGCAGTGTGAATCCAAATCCAGTGTAAGTGTGACCCATGGGCACCTGGTTCAATTCAGCATCTGGTCACTGGAAATGGAGTTTTCTTTCTTGCCAGGCCATTTTGCAGCCCTGAGGGCCCCTCCTTGCTATGAGCTTTTTATGAACTTTTCACAGGAATTTGTGTTCGTGGGGAAAGTCTGGCAGACTTGCTGGGAAAGATTTTTGGGGTCTCTGTGCCCTGAGATGTGTTCTAGAAGAGAGAAGGGAGAGGGCGGGGGTGGCCTTGAGTCATGTCGGGAAGCCAGTGCCCTTCAGGTTTTTCATCCTGGTAAGCATTTTTCAGGTCTGCTGGGTTTTGGCACCTATCAGCAGGGCTATTTTAAAGCACATAAAATCTGAAAATAAATAGAGTGGGGCCGTGGCAGAGGAAGGCTGGTTTGGCAGGAACAGCCGCTGTGGCCGAGGCAGGGCACTGCAGCTGGGAGGGAGGACGGGGGTGGGGAGGAAGAGCTTCACGTGGGGGGTGTCACACCACACCCTCGGGCCTCCTCCCTCTCGCTGGAGGAGATACTGCACGTCACACACACAGGGACCTTCTCCTGGAACTTGGAGGACGGGGTCGCAGAGAGAGAAGCAGTAGGAAGCAACTAACTTCACTGTAGGGGAGAGATGCCAACATCCAACTTCCCCTCCACCCCTCCCCCATCCCAGGGCCCTGCCCACACCTGCAAGCCAGGTGGCTGCTCCCTGACTCAGGGGCCTCTCCTTGACCCAAGTGGCGAAACACAATAGCAGAAACACAAAAGCACCTGGCCTTCTGCCTTCTTCTCACTACATTCTCCCCGCTGCCTTGCACTCCATGTGTCTACCTGTTCCTGCTCACCCTGGAACCTGACCTCTGACCTCATGCCCTGTACCTAGATCTACTCTTGTCCAGTGTATCTGACACCTGCTGCTGCTCATCTGTCCCAGCCTTTACTCCCCTCACTGAAGATCATTTGCATTTGTGTCCCAGACCATAAGCTTTAGGATGCCAGGAATATACTTGAGGCATCCTGGAAAGAGTAGGCCTCCCGGTGGGTGACACTTCCTGGGTGTGAATCCTGGTTCTGGGCTTTCTTTCCTACAAACTGGATTACCATGGTGAGTTCCTGAATCTCCTGGAGCCTTGGCTTCTTCATTTGTAAAGTGGGAACATACTAGCACCAGTTCCATAAAGCAGCTGAGTGAATTCACCGAGCTAATTCACCTCGTGAGTGCTTAGCAAGGCCCCAACCCACAGTAAGCACTCAACAAATGTTAGATAAAATAAGAAACTCAGCTCCCAAGGCCCTACTGATCTTCATGAGTGAGAAATGGATGCTTACCACACCCATATCCCCCAAAATACAAAATAAAAATGGTTAGAATAATAATGCCTTTCTTGTTCCTGGACACTCGGGTTCAGTAAAGTGAACCAGAGCCCCAGGGAGGGTGCGTGGATGGAGTTAACACAGCGCGGCTGAGGAATGGGCAGGGTCCACGGGGCAGGAGTGTGAGGAGCAGGGTTCACTGGGCAGAGGGTGGCGAGTAGGGATCTGTGGGGCAGGAGCCTGCGGGGCGGGGTCCACGGCGTAGGGTCCCAAGGGAACCAGCGCAGGAAAGAACGCGAGATGGGCCACAGTTCACGCCACCCAGTGCATCCAGACTGCAGAGGCCATGTCAGGGCTAGGGGCTGACGGACCCTTGTGTGCCTGGTGACACTGGTGAGCATCATTAAAGCATTTGCTGGGCAAACAACACTTGCCGGGTGATCTGTGCAGCACATCTGGGAAAACTCAGGGGAATTGAAGGGGCATTTTCAGTGGCACCTGCGAGGGGGAAGCAGGCCCAGGTGCTGTTCTCTTCCCTTCACTGAAGTTCAGACTTGGTTCCAGGGCAGCACCTGCATGCCCTGTAGGTCCTTCCCCTTTCTGAGACTGCTGCCTTCCCCTTGACCTCCAAGATCAGCGATGATAAAAATGCCAGGACTTTCCACAGGTCCCCAGGAAGGGCAGACCCACTCATCCCAGGGAGGCACGATCGTTAGTGTCATCTCATTAAACTGAAAACTGCTGCTAACTCAGGCTGGAGCTGCAAAGGAGGGCAGCTTCCTGGCTCCTGCGTGACCTCCCCTGGGAGCGCCACATGGTGGGATGAAAACATGGAGATGGATAGTTCAGGAAGGGGCCTGTACGATGGTAGCCCGCTCCTGTCCAGCACGGGGCTGAGGGCCACAAGGGTACCGAGATGGCAGTATTGTTTGGCACAAAGATTTGGCTGCTCTCAAAGAGTCACCAAGTACAGCGGCTTAAACATGATAGAATTTATTTCTCTTGCACCCAACAGTCTGGGACCAAAGTGGAGGATCCAAATGTTGGGAACCCAGCCTCCTCCTCTCCTGTTGCTCCACTATTCCTAGGGTGTTCCCCTCGCCCTCAGAGTCAAGGAGAAATTCCCAGCACGTGTGCTCTCTAGCCAGTGGGAGGAAGGAGTGGAAAGTGCAGAGCTCGCTCGCATGAGCTGTGGCCATCACTGACGCTGGGATCTCTTTGGCCAGAACTTAGTAATGTGACCCTTCAAGAAAGCCTGGAAAACACTGTCTCTATTAGGGGCAGCCACATGCCCAGCTAAATCTCAGGGACTCTATGAAGGAGAAAACAGATGTGGGAACAATTAATAGTCTCTGCCCCAATGACCAAGACAGAGCCCTGCCGTGGGGAATGCACAGCATAGCAGACCAACAAACTGCGGCAATGCAGTGCACAGCAAAAGGCACTATTCAATCATTTACCTAAGCAGCATTTACTAAGGCCTGCAGGCATTAACAAAATGGAGGTAAAAGTACAGTCCTTTCCTTCAGTGGGCTCACAATCATAAGGGGAAAAAATCATCTAACGCATGTGCTTGCTATGGTTGAAATGTTTGTCCCCTCTAAAACTCATGCTGAAGTTTAACTTTCTTTGTAACAAGAGGTAGGTAGGGCCTTTAAGAGGTGATTAGGCCATGAGGGCTGTGCCTTCACGGGTGGGATTAATCCCGTTAAAAAGGACGGGTGCAGCCTCCTTTTGCTCCTTTACCCTTCTGCCTTCTGCCGTGTGAAGGCGAAGTGCCCCTCTCCTCCAGAGGAAGCAGCGTTCAAGGCTCCATCTTGGAATCGGAATCGTCAAACCTGCCGGCACCAGCTTCTAGAACTGTGAGCCAATAAGTTTCTTTTTATCAATTACCCAGTCTGTGGTATTTTGTTATAGCAGCACACAATAGAGTAAGACAGTGCTATAAAGAAAACAGTTATTTATTCACTACACCCCTGCTATGTAATAGTTGATACACCTCCCTAGGGATACTATGATAAATAGCACAGCTCCTGCGCTCAAGCTGCTGTCTATTTAGAAGAGGAGACAAGTGTCTAAACAGGCAACTACAGTATGGGCAGTTAATGCTGGGATTATGATAAGCCCAGGGCCCCCCCAACACAACCTGGAGGTCTCAGCTGGACCAAAGAGCCTTCCCAAAGCTTTGACACCAAGCGAGACCCCAGGACCTTGGCATGACCCTGGCAAGCAGCCTGTAAATGACTGAACTTGAGTTTCTCACGAGCCGAAAGGATCAGAGTTAGATTCAAACTTATTTTTTAAAGGATACAGAGCAAGATATTTTTTACACACTGGGTTACACACTAAGATTTCCTTCCACCACACAAATTTAGCTCCAGGAAACTGTGGGTTCAGGAGGCAGAACTCGGGAAGATTCCCAAAGGCACGATGTGGGTTTAGAGTGTTCAGAGGATTAAGAGTAAACCATTCACCTCCCATGCATCCCAGAACTTCACAATATTATTCCCGTCGGCCAGGAATTTGACGGCTGTTAGATGGTGGTGAGGACAAGGCTATGTGCCCTGAGCCACCCGCTCCCTTTTGACACTTCCCCAAGGACAGAGTCCACAGCCCACACGTAACTTGCTCTGCGTTTTGTTATCTCCACAGCCAAAAATGTACTTTGCCTGACCCAAATCGCTGTTGCTTAAGTTAACATCCATTTTCTCTTATTTGGGCTTCAAAGGCCTAGGACAGTGGTTTGTCATCCTAAATTATGAGAAAAATGCTTTCTAAGCTATAAAGGCTTGTAAAAATATTAAGTGGTTTTGTTTTTATCATAGGTAAGATCATGTAGCAAGTGAGGTGGAAACTATATTTTATTGAATAGCCCAATCTGTGTCAGGAACTGTGCTAAGCACATGACACACATCACTCCCTGCACACCTACCACAGCCCTGCCACGGAAGCCTTGCTCCACTCTTTTCCAGACGGGAAACTGAAGCACACAGAGGGCAAGTAACTTCCCCATGGTCATAAAGCTCATTTGTGGCCAAGCCAGGACTAGAACCCAAGCCTGTGTGACTCTTCTATCTTCCATAATTCTAGAAGATTGTAATTAGGTCATCCATAGCCTTTTCTTCTCTGGGTTAAGCAACTCCAGTTCTATTTAATTTTTCATTCTTTTTATGATAGACACTTTATTGTATAGAATATCTGAAAGTTTTTGAAGATCAAGAGCTATTCTTGGTGGGTACAAATACTTGAAGGTGTCTTAGGAGCTTAGTATATTGTAACTTCTGTGAAAAGTTTGTGCAAATCTTAAGTTCCCAATGGTACTGGAGTCTTCCGACAATTATGGCCAATTTAAGCCTGTAGGGTTTTATGTGAAGTGCTTAAAACAAGAGTGAAGACACATATTGTCAGCATGAATTTTATTATATTGTGATTAAAAAGTTGATTAATGTCCTTTGAAAGACTTAAAGTGATATTAACATAGAGTTACATGAGAATAGAAGGGATGGTGGCAGTAGAGAAAAACTTATTCAACCATCACTCTGTTCATGCATCCAAATATTGGATTACCGCTACATTTGAGACCAATACTAGACACTTTGGAAGACACAAAGTGTGTGCTAGGGTGGTATGTTTGGGGAAAGGGCACTTACTGCACACATTTGTTATACGTAGTTAATTTTGCCTCTTTACCTTGGTTATACCAACTTTATCTTGTGCTTTTTATTAGTATAATCGTGAGAAAAATGTCAGAAAAATTCCAATGGCCTCCTCCAATACACCTGCCTAGTACTTCTCAAAACTATCAAGGTCATCTCAAAAATAATGAAAATCTAAGAAACTGTCACAGCCAAGAGAAGTCTAAGGAGACACATAATGACTATATGTACTGTGGTGTCCTGGATGAATCCTGGAACAGTAAAAGGACATTAGGTAAAAACTAAGGACATCTAAATAAACTATGAACTTCAATTAATAATGTTTTTAAAAATCACTCACCCATTCCAATCAGGTAATCATGTTGTTCTTCATCAAAGATAGAGTCCAAGGGTTGAAGAAACTAAGAGATATATTTGCTGTCACAGTGTGACAGCAAATGTGCATGAACCCAAGGAGGATGCCGGGGCTCTGCTTGGCCTCCAGCTGTGATCTCAGCCTTAGTTAGGACCATCATCTCTCAGAGGAGCATGGCATGAGCCCTCTGGCCAGTGAGAGTCTTGGATTCTTGACCAGACTAGCATCTCCCACAAGACCCACGCTCATCCCGGACCACTTGTTTTAAGCCATCTAAGACAAGCCCTTCATCTCGCATTCGCCACCTTTCAAATGGTCATTGATTTTACGTGACAAGATTTAAAAACAATCCCCACCACCTTGTTAAGCTCTCTCCTTAATTAGCAGAGGGAGAAATGCTGTTATTGGAAGCAACGTCTCTGCAGCACACTTCCCTCTGTTTGGCAAATTAAAAGCACTTGGATGAAACTCTTCCGTGGTCCCAATCAATAGCTCAAACCATAATTATTCAGCGGTGCTTGCAGTTTTCTATGCTGACAGCCTGCAGGGTGTGCTGATCTGTAATTGTTTCATACGCTTATGCGCCTTGTCTCTTCCCATGACTGGGGTCTGTAGCAGACTAATCAATGGCGTCTTTGGGGAAACTGGGGAAGGGACTTGTCAGCATCTAAACCCTTTCCGCCCTCCCCATTTCTCTGGGGGAGATGATAACCACAGTTACAGGAGGCTCTTCTTTTTCCTGCTTTTACCACTTGATGCAAAGCCAAGCAGCACTTTTGGGAGCCACAAAAATGCCCACTTTATAGGATAATTGTGTAGTATCAGGCTTTAGATTGTGTGTAATGGTTATGTGCCAAGGAGTGGTAAACAAATCTTATTAGCCCAGATTTTACTAAATTTCAAAATTACTGATAATTTGGATGGCATGTGAATTATTGAAGTTTGTTTTTTCTCAAGCAGTTCTTATCCTAATGGATGGTGCAACTTAATGTTGTAAACAAAACTGCAGAGGTGGATGTTTAAGATATTTCAGAGGATTAACTTTTTTCAACATCATCTGCCAATCTTTTAGAAGTGCTCAGTTACACATAAGCAGCCAGTATGTTCCCTCCAAATCCTTCTAGAGTCTGATAGGAGAAAGACCAAACTCCAATCCTGCCTCTGTTTTTCCCTAGATAGGTTATTTAGTTTTCTTTCTTGATCAGTTTTGTTTTATTTTCTGTAAAATAGAAATATAACCTGTCGACTTCATAGGGGTACTGTAAGAATAGTAAGACAAAATAAAAGATATGATATTGGCTTTTAAATGCAAAAAAATCATGTCAGTTTATTATTTCACACATTAAAGAGAACATTTTAAATACCTTTTGTTACCTTTTGTTTTTATTTTGTTTTTTATGTTTTGTCTAGTTAGGCTTACTCCGAATGTTCTTGAAAGTGACCGAACTAATTCTTATAAGACTCATTAACACAGACTAAGTTTGGCTATACTCCCACTCATGCACAATGAGATTTGAAAAGACTGCCTTTTGACATGAAAGAGGACATGACACCACTGGTTCGGATTTGAACTTGAGCCCAGGTAGCTTGCACCAATTGCACTGATTATTAAATACGATTAGAGACTACACTAGACCAACGTTGAGGCTCTTCTAGAGCCTCGTAGGAATGATGTTATGAATGACTGCCCATTGGGTTCAGTGCTGAGAAGTATTCAAAATTACGGGTGCTCTTTTTAAGAGGCTGCGGTTTCTGAGGATCTGGCCATGTTTCTGTAGGAGAAAATGGCCTGACAGACTGAGCCAGGCACTGACTGGATCCACACAGCCATGGAATCTCTTTCACGCAATCCTTTTGAAAGTATCCAGGGTTCTCAGTCATTCGTAGCCCACCTAATTTTTAATAAATGCCCACATGCATGTGGTCCTGTCCACAGGTGATATCACTGAGGCCAATCTGAGCCCCCCTCTCTGCTACATACTGCACATACATATGACCAAGCCCTTGGAAGTGCCGTTTCAGTGCACCTTGACATCGCCCTTTTGTTCCCTAAAGTACTGAACCACCTTAGATAGGGCTCAAGAAGAAGTCACCTTACGCCAAATCCCAAGGCATTTTAGCATCTGTACTGAAGACCTATTCTAAGTCTGCAGAGATAGTTCATAATCATTGTTATTCTGTTTTCATTTTCTCGCATTCAACCTCCATCCACCAAAGCTCATTCATCACATTTTAAAAAATTCAATGTGAACGATATTGCATATATTTCCTGAGCCACTCTCTCCTTATGGCATAGGAGAAATTAAAGCAAACCAGTCGAAAATCTCTAGGAACATAGAGTGGGTTGGAAATACCTGTCTCTTTAAATGAAAAAGAACATGAAAAGTGATGATTCCAATCTGAATTTGAGCCATACTTTATCCTGGAAGAATTATTAGAAAGAAAGGGACATATATTTCTGTTGACACTGTATATTAAGTGAACTTTCTAAACCCTATTTGTCTGTACTGAATAAATATGCTCAGAATTTCCTACCGTGTCCTGCATTTCTTCTGGTTTTAAATCCAAGGGATTAAGGCTCCTAATTAAGACACTGGAGGAAGGCCCGATCAGTTTTGCCAGTGCAAATTAGTTCAGAGGCCCAGAGCTGCTCCTTTCTGTTTGCTAGTGTGGGAGTTTTGTTTGATTTAACATGATTGAGGAAATGAAATATCCCTAAGACAAAGAACCAATATTGCACTTCTAGAGAGTGGCTGAAGGGAAATTGGAAACTAATGCACATTAACAGTGGATCCAAAATAAAACCAGAAGGCGAAATGTTATTTAGGAGGAAAGTGATGTGACTAGACTAGTCCTTTGAAATAGATTGTACCTTCTTCTTCCTTTATCTTTTTTTTTTAGAGGAGCATAAATGAAATAGAATCTCAATTTCCTAAGAAGGTCCTATGAGCATGGAACATTGTCTTTCCTTCCTTCCATACACATCAGGATGCATTATCTTGTTAATAGTCACAACATTTCTGTGAAATGGTTATTATTACTATCTTCATTTTACAGATAAGGAATCTCATATGCCAAACATAGATACAGTAAGTCCTCACTTAACATCATGGATAGGTTCTTGGAAACTGCGACTTGAAGCGAAACGATGTATGACAAAAGCCAATCTTTTTTTTCCTCTCATCAAAGTTATAACATTATTGTAGGAAACAACCCTGCTATGCGTATTTTGCTTACAGTTGTAGTTTCCAAGAACCCATCCAGGACGTTAAGTGAAGACTTACTGCATCAACCGAATGCCAAATATTCTGTGAGACTCTTGGTTATTGTTCCTGATTCCATTGATTTGTGTCTGTTTAGTAAATCTGAAGGAGGAGAAAGTTCTCTGTCAAGGACAGTCCAGGCTGATCCAGTTTTGCTGTTGCATCTGCTTTGGTTTAGTTTTACTCCTATCCAGTGGATCTGCTCAGGCCAGATCCTTCTCCAAGGGGAGTGGAAAAGGAGCAAGGTGCACGAGCTACTCAAGTGTCATCAGCTGAAGCCAGACAGAGGCCACAGCCTGAAATGGCTCTCTCATCCAGGTTGGGTTTGCTTTCTCTGCCAGAGTGTGTTCTCTGTCTATTTGCTCTCTCCCTGGGAGTGTGCAATTTGCACTTACTTATTCAAGACCTCAAGGGCACTTTTACAACTTTTCTGCTCAACAAATTCAATTGTCTTTTATTTACATAATAATGTCCGATAAAAATGAAAACTCTTGTGTTGTTTGAGGGAAAGGGGGATGGGGCTCCCCTGCATGGTGTGTGCTGCACACTCTAGGGTGACAAGCACCTGTGTCATGGGATTGTTTCTAATACTTTAATGGGGGTTGATCTCATTTTATGTCTGAGACAGCTAGTCAGACTTTGAGAGGGACGAGGATGAAAGATGGATTGTTTTAATTTTGTCAAGTTAGATGCTGTAATTCAGGGCAAACTCAAATCACCCAGTTCATAGTACTTGGGACCTCCATGATGGATGGGATGAAAACTAAACACACACACACACACACCCGAATATACATATATACACTCACATATAAATGAGAGACACTGCGATACTTTTGTGTGGTATATTTATGTATATGTGTGAGTTTATATGGCACATAAGAGACTGGGAACTTTAAGACCTGGGTTTAAATGAGTAACCAACCCATCATGGGGTAGAAATGTGTAATAACTATGTGTGGACAGAGTGGTTTTGAAAAATCAGTCCCTAACTGCGGGATCCGGGAGTCCTGGAGGGAGATTCAGACAATATCAATTATTGCCTTTTCTGTGACTTCCCTCATAGAAGCACTGATGGCTATGATTGTCATGTGACTTCTGGCAATGTGTCAGCCAGGGTTTGACTACCTGTCAGGAATGCATTGTTTTAAGGATACCCAAGATTTGTTTTAATCAAGTATAGTGAGATACACAGGCATGGAAATGACTGTTAGGATGGAAAAAGTTTGTTTCACTCATAGATCCCTCGAAACAGGACGTGCAGCCCCCATGCAGGGCCTCAAGGAGAACACAACTGGCCAGGAGGCAGAGGCAGCCAGGGGAGGCGTGGGCAGGCAAGGTGAGGCAAGCAGGTTTAGGATTAGCCGGTCTGAGTAGTTTCAGCAGCTCTCTGGCACAGGAGCTCTCCCTAGTTTTTTGGTACCTGGCCCTGAGGCAACTAGGGCAGGGGGATGATGGCCCAGAAAGTGAGAGACAGATAAAGGGAGAGGTTGGGGTATGGGCTCTGTGTGGGTTGGTTTGCTATGAAAGGCACACTCACAGGACAGGTTGTTTATGATCTCTAGGAATGAGGTGGCCCTGAAAGGGGCAGTCCCTCCAGGGTCAGCAAAGCCCCCAAATGTCAAGGTATCAAATACAGAAAACAAAAAGACAGGGTTCGTACACACATGCCAAGTACTTCCTGTGGTTCTGAAAGATAGGGGAAGGGCTTCAGGGCTATGGGGCTCATGGTTCTGGGGGCACCCTGACCGTGACCCTGCAATGTGTGAAAGGGTTAATGGCAAACGGGAAAGCACTACTTTTGGTTTTATTTTTTTGTAAGTGTACAATTCAGTAATTTTTAGTATATTCACAAATCATGTAACTATCACCACCATCTAATTCACGAACGCTGTCATCACACCTGAAAGAAATTCTGTACCCATTAAGAGTCCCTCCCCATTCTCACTACCCCTGGCCCCTGGCAATTACTAAGTTACTTTCCTCCCATATCTATGAATTTGCCTATTCTGGACATACTTATAAATGAGATCATATAATATGGAGACTTTTATGTCTGGATTCTTTCATTAGCAAGATGTTTTCAAGGTTCAACCATGCTATAGCGTGTATCAGTATGTCATTTCTTTTGTGGTCCAGTAATATTCCATTATATGGATATACCACATTTTGTTTATCCATTCATCACTTGATAGCCAATTGGATTGTTTCCACTTCTTGGCTATTACAAATAATTCTGCTATGACATTTGTCTACAGTTTTTGTAGATATGTATGTTTTCATTTCTCTTGAATATATATATAGGAATGGAATTTCTCACACATGTAGTAACTCCATGTTTAACTGTTTTTTGCAAAATATTAAGGTGGTATAAATGTTTTTGTTACAAGGATACCTTTTATAATGCTTAAGTCGGGGCTTTTAGTGTGCCCATCACCTGCATAGTGTTCATTATACCCAATAGGTTTTTACCCCTCTCCTCTTCCCCACCTCCTCTCTTTTTGATTTCTAATGACCTTAACTAACATGTCTTTGTGCCTGCGTGTGCCTATCAATTAGCTCCCAATTATTATAGAGTACTTGTGTTTGTTTTTCCATTCCTGAAATACTTCACTTAGGATAATCATCTCCAGTTCCATCCAAGTTGCTGCAGAAGACATTATTTAATTCCTTTTTATGGCTGAGTAGTACTCCACGGTGTGTGTGTGTGTGTGTGTGTGTGTGTGTGTGTGTACACACACCACATTTTCTTAATCCACGCATGAATTGATAGGCACTTAGGTTGATTCCACATCTTTGTGATTGTGAATTTGCTACAGTAAACATTCGAGTGCAGGTGGCTTTTTGATAAAATGGTTTCTTTTCCTTTGCGTAGATACGCAGCAGTGGGATTGCTGGGTCAAATGATAAGTCTAGATTTATTTCTTTGAGGAATCTCCATATTGTTTTCCATAGATGTTTCAATGTTATGGAATAACTTCTGTAGGATAGATACCAGCTCTTCTTTATAGGTCTGGTAGAATTCAGCTGTGAATCCGCTTGGTCCAGGCCTTGCTTCTGTTCAGAGATTTTTTCATTACTGCTTCAATCTCACTGCTTATTATTGGTCTGTTCAGGATTTTGATTTCTTCCTGATTGAGTCTTGGGAGGTTGTGTGTATCCAGGAATTTGTCCATTTCCTCTATGCTTTCTAGTTTATGTGAGTAAAGATTTTCATAGTATTTGCAGATGATATTTTGTATTTCTGTGGTATCAGTTTCAATATCTTCTTTTCCATTTCTGATTGAGCTTATTTTGGTCCTTTCTCTTCTATTTCTGGTTAATCTAGCTAGAGGTCTATTGATTTTGTTTTATCTTTTCAAAGAACCAACTTTTTGTTTCCTTGATCATTTGTATTATTTTCTTGATTTCCATTTCATTTAGTTCTACTCTAAGCTTTGTTATTTCTTTTCTTCTGCTGGTTTTGGGTTTGATATGCTTTTCCTTTTCTAGTTCCTTGAGATATATAATTAGGTTGTTAATTTGTGAACCTTTCTGTCTTTTTTATGTAGGCATTTAAGGCTATGAACTTACTTCTTAACACTGCTTTTACTATATCCCGGAGATTCTGGAAGCTGGTGTCCTCTGTTGCTCAATTTGAAAAATTTTTTAATTTCCTTCTTGATTTCATCATTGACCCAAAGGTAGTTCAGCAGCAGGTTGTTTAATTTCCATGACTTTGTGTAGATTTAAGTATTTCTCTTGGAATTGATTTCTAGTTTTATTTCACTGTGTTCTGAGAAGATACATGGTATGATTTATATTTTTTTGAATTTTCTGAGACATATTTTGTGGCCTAAGATATAATCAATCTTGAAGAATGTCCCATGTGCTGATGAGAAGAATGTATGTTCAGTAGTTTTGGGGTAGAATGCTCTTTAAATGTCTATTAGGTCCATTTGTTCTAGAGTCCCATTTAATTCCAGTGTTTACTGATTTCCTGCTTTAATAATATGTCCAGCTCTGACACCGTGGTGTTAAAGTCCCTAGCAATTATGATGCTATTGTTTATCTCTTTGCTTAGATCTAGTAGGATTTTCTTTATGAATCTGGGAGCTCCCGTGTCAGGTACACATATATTTAGGATTTTTATGTCTTCTTGTTTAATTGCTCCATTTACCACTATATAATGACCATCTTTGTCTTTTTGGTTTTTTTACCACTGTTGATTTCATGTCTATTTTATCTGATAGGAGAATGGCTACACCTGTTCTCTTTTGGTGTTCATTTGCATGGAATATTTTTTCCATTCCTTCACCTGAGTCTGTGTGAGTCCTTGTGGGTTAGATGTGTTTCCTGGAAACAGCAGATACTTGAGTTGTGTATTTTGATCCATTCAGCCAGACTATGTCTTTTAAGTGGCACATTCAGACTGTTCACACAGAGGGTTAGTATTGATATGTGGGATGCTGTTCTGTTCATCATGTTGGGTGATACCTTATTGTTTTGTTTCCCCTCTTATGCTATTGTTTTATAAGAGCTGTGAGCTATAACTTTAGGGTGTTTTTACACTGGTGGGTATGTATTGTGCAATTGCATGTATAATGCACTTTTGAGCATTTCCTGTAGGGCAGGTCTAGTAGTGACAAATTCTCTTAGTGTTTACTTGTCTGGAAAAGTCTTTATTACACTACCATTTATGCAACTTAATTTTGCAGGATACAAAATTCTTCGCTGGCCGTTGTTCTGTTTAAGAATACTAAAAACAGGGCCCCAGTCCATCTGGCTTGTTAGGTCTCCACTGAGAAGTCTGCTGTTAGCCTGATGGGTTTTCCTTTGTAGGCTAGTTGTTGCTTTCATCTTGCAGCTTGTAGAATTTTTTCCTTCATTTTGACTTTGGTCAAGTTGATGACTATGTGTTTTGGAAATGTCCTATTTGCTATGAATCTTCCTGGTATTCAATGACCATCTTCTAACTGGGTATCTGAGTCTCTGGAGATACCAGGGAAGTTTTCCTCAATAATTCGCTTAAATAGATTTTCCATGCTTTTTGCTTTTGCTTTTTCTCCCTCAGGGTTACCTATAATTCATATATTAGTTCACTTCACATAGTCCTATATTTCTCTGAATGATTGTTCATTCTTCTTTATTCTCTTTTTTGTGTCTTTGACTGAGTTATTTTGAGGGCCTTGTCTTCAAACTCTGAGATTCTTTCTTCTGCTTGGTTTAGCCTGTTGTTGAAGCTTTCTGCTATATTTTGAAATTCTTACATCACTCTTTTTTTTTTAAGACAGAGTTTCACTCTGTCATCTGGGCCAGAGTGCCACAGTGTCAGCCTAGCTCACAGCAACCTCAAAGTCCTGGGCTCAAGTGAGCCTCCTGCCTCAGTCTCCTGCCTCAGCTGGGACTACAGGCATGCGCCACGATGCCCAGCTAATTTTTTTTTTTCTATTTTTAGTAGAGACAGGATCTCACTCTTGCTCACGCTGGTCTTGAACTCCTGACCTCAAGCAATCCCCCTGCCTCAGCCTCCCAGAGTGCTAGGATTACAGGTGTGAGCCACCATGCCCAGCCAACTCCTTCATTTCTATAAATTCTATTATATGCTTTCTTATGTTGTCTAGCTCTTTAGTGACCTTTATTTTTTTAGTTGATATTGTGAAACTTGTTTTTGGCTTTTTGTTGATTTTAAACTTTCTCTTCAATTCCATTAATCTTATTTGCCATCCATATTCTGAATTCTATATCTGACATTTTGACAGTTTCCTTTTAGTTGGGGTCCATTGCTGTAGATCCATTATGATCCCCTGAGAGTGTAAAACTGTTTTAATTTTTCATGTTGCTAGAGTTCTTTTGCTGGTTTCTTCTTATCTGAATCCTCTTCTCTCAGCTCAGGCTCATAGGTTCCCATTGCACCTGTTCTTTGGTGGGAACTCTCCTATTTAGTGAGAAGAGGAAGACAACCTTAGATGTTGCTTTTTTGTCCTACTCTGCAAGATCGACCTGGCAGGGGAAGGGCAGACACACTGGGAGCCTATAATGCAGCTGTTCTGTTTTTTCCCATTCCCCTGTGATTGTCACAGTTCAGGCTGGTGCTGGATGTTCTTAGTGTGGAGTGGCGGGTTGTTCCCCAGGCCACTGTTGGAAGCTCAAGTTGGGGGCTGGGCAAGGCCCCCCTCCATGGAGGCTGGCATTGTGGGGGATTACTCTGCTGGAGTTTTCCCATGGAGGTGACAGTGGCAGCTGGGTGAAGCTATCTAGGCAGTGGTCGTGGGTGTCTGGGCTGTGGGCATTTGCTCGAACTGGGTCCAGGTGCGATGCCTGCATGAGGTTGGTGGGTCCCTGGCAGAGCATTGACCTGTGAGGACAGTTCCCAACAGGTGGCCAGTGGGAGCCTCAGGACTGAGGCCATGGTGCTTGACAGCAGTGGGGAGCCTTGGAGCCACATCCAGGGCCCCAGTGGCAGCACTAGAGCCTCGGGGACAGAGCCGTTGAGCCCTACAGCTGTGGAGGAGCCTCAAGGGAGGAGCCTCAAGGGAGGAGCCTCAAGGGAGGAGCCTCAAGGGAGGAGCCTTGGGCCCAGGGACAGCAGTGGAGCCTTAGGGGCAGAGCCTGGGGCCCAGCAGCAGTGGTGGAGCCTTGGTGGAGGGAGGGGTCCCAAGTTTAACTTTTTGAGGGGCTCTCATTTCCAAAGTGGCTGAACCAGCAATGTGTAACCCAATTATTCCACATCCTCTTGGGTATTTGTCATCATCTATCTTTTTTAAAATAGCCGTACTAGTGGGTGTGAAGTGGGATTTCATTGTGTTTTAATTTGCATTTTCCTAATGACTAATGATGTTGACCATCTTTTCCCATGAAAGCTCTATTTTTTGCACTTTTTCCTTAGAAAGAATGTATGGTAACTGGGAAAAGCTGAAAAATAAACAAAAAATGGCAATAAAAATCATTCTTAAATTTAAACCCAGAAATGATTACTAATAATACATATATATATACGTATATATATTCTTTTTGGATTTTTCCCAGGAAAGAATATAAAAGTCATGCTGTCTGTGCTATTTTCTAATTCCCATTTTTTTCATTTGACATATATTATGAACATCTTTCCATGTTAATACATATTTTGTACAATATTATTTTATATGGCTGCATATTTCTCCTTTGACTCCATTTACAGGATTTATTTTCCCAGTTTACTATTTTGGAGGGTCAAGATTGTTTCAAATTTTGTGCTAAGATAATTTTGCAAACAACATCCTGTAGTCAAATCTTTGTACAAATATTAGTTCCTTAGTGTAATTTGCCAGAAGTGGAATTTCTGAGTCAAGCAGTATGCAAAATCTTAAGCCTTTGATGTGTGCAAAAATACAAATGCCAATTTCATGTATCATCAGTTGCCAAACCCTGTGTTTTGTTGAGTCCCACTTTCTAATTCCACTTCAAACTCGAGTCTGAGGACGTGGCTGGCTAGCTCAGATGGTTAGAGAACAGAAATAACAAAGCCAAGGTTGTGGGTTTGCTCTCTGTCTGATAAGCCTTGAGTACTCCTTTCCAGCCAATTTACAAATGTCCATCATTGGTCATGAAGTCAACAGAAGGAGGGAATGTGGCCAAATATGCACATTTCCTTCAGGTCTCATTCAAACATCACTTCCTCTGGGAGGCTTACCCTGGCCACCTGACAAGTCAGGGCAGAGCAGGGCAGGGGTGGGGGCCTTGTCTGCCTTGATTATCAGCCAGAAGCTCTGTGAGGATAGGTAAAGTCTAACGTGCTCAACCTTGTGTCCCCAGCACCTGCTTGGTACCAGGAAAATACACATTTGCTGAATGACTCAATAAGAGATTGAATTAATACTGTTGAGAGAAAGAAGCCAAGCGAGCCTTAGTAATGTCAGGCCATACACAAAAGGCAAGTGCAACTATTATTGATGACTGCAAATAGAGACAATATAATGACCAAACATGTCAGCTCTCTGCCTTGCTGAGAAGGAAAGGGAGGGAGCTAACACAATTGAGTGTGCATTATGTGCTTTGCATACGTTATTTCATTTAACCCTCACCACAATGACATCTATAGAGTAGGTCTTATTATCCGCATTTTAGATGAGAAAATTGAGAACCAGAGAAATTTTATTACTCACCTAAGATCTCACACCTGTAAAAAAGAAGAGTCAGTATTCCACAATAGATCTGTCTGCCAGCAGAATATCTTTTTTGTTTGTTTGTTTGTTTTTGTTTTTTGCTATGTGGTCACATTCCATTTATTCCAGAAAGCTAAGAAGCAAATGTAACCATGTGTGGTCTGAGCAAGGCAATAAGGCCTTTTACATGGCTCCAAGTGTAATAACCAACATTGTCCCCAAATGGCATTATGTCTCATTATTTCACCGTGGAGATGCCAAAGTAGAGACGGCCTGATCGGTCTCAAAAGGAACTTGCCCTTGGGGGGCCAATTCAGCTTATGGTTCTGTCAAAGGGGCGCCTATTTAGGACATGGGTCATGGTGACTCCCAAGCACTGATGACATAAGTAATGCACAGGCTGCATGACCTCCCCGCCAGCAGTCAGGAAAGCCATCTATCTGCCAGCTATTTCTAAGAGCAGCATTCTCCTTCATGCAGATTTGTGACTCTCCTGGGCCCTGTAGACACATTTAAACAATGAAAGAAGATTAACCACTCAGCCAAAGAGACATTTTTAATGTCGCCACCATAGCATTGACTTTTTCCACTTCAAACATTCTGCTGGCATAATTCGATGCAGGGCCACAGTATATACCAGAAATATTCTGTCTCACATTTCACTGATGTCTGCCAGGGGACTTCACTGCCAGTGACTGCCAGTCACTTCCAAGAGCTTTTTAAGTCCTGCCTAATTGCAAAACCATTGAGTGGGTCTGAGCTTAGCTGAGCAAAGCCAAACTGGCCCACTTTGAAATCCCAGTAGAGCATCTTCCCCCTTAAAATGGAGGTAAATGGATCTTACCTAATCACAAAACAAAAAGTGAACTTGGCCAAGATGCTGTCGGGCTTGAAGTGGACCATGACCCCACTAAGGATCATGGGGGCCTGACGCTTTCTTTTTGGGTTCCAGGGTATCAGATCCACAATTACTTTTTTTATAAAACTGGGGATGTATATACACTAAACTTATTTGTTGACAGGTTTTCAAGAGGTCATGAGCAGAGCCCCGAGGGTTAAAGATAGGGATTAATGAAGCCCACCTCCTTCAGTCTGGTGAAGCTCTTCAAAGTCAAATTCAGAATTTGGGCCTGGGTACAGCTGAACAGAGAAGGAAAGTTGCAGATATCTGCCAAATGCCTTTCGCTAATGTTATTAGTGCTTAGTAATTTTGGCAACTTTAGGATCCTAAAATGTTGAGTCTCTTCTTCAAAGAGCAGGAAAAAAAAAGGAGAGGAGCCAAAGTCAGAAGTTTAAGAAAAGCATGGTTTTTAATGGATTGATTTTTCTGTAGCCTCGAGTCCGTTCAATAGAACACATTCCTGTGAGCCATTACTCACAGGCACTCATAGATAACAATTATAGTAACGACAACATAAATCTCCCTTGTACAGGCAAGGGGTAGCTCCCCAGACATTTTTAGTAAACTGGGGAACAGATGATGAACTCTTTAGGGCACTAGTAATTATGAAAAGAGAAATTATTCTTATTTGTCTTTAGGATTTAGAGATACACAGATAACCACCTATCTTGGCTCTGTGATCTCCAAACTTCTGGTTACTTGCTTTACCTGAAAAATTTGTTTAAGCACATATCCTCAATATTTACATGTTTATAAATTTTTTGCATGTCTTACCATATTCATCTACTATGTATATTTCAAAGCATATACAAGAAATCGAAATTAGCATAGAATCAGATGAAAATCAACAGAACTAGATGCTATAAATACTTTCTTTCTTCATCTCAGAGGCTCACCTAGGTCCCTCTCATTCTGAAGACCACTACTCTAAATCTCATGGAGTCTGTATTAGTCTGCCGGGGCCATCACAAGATACCACGGACTGGGCATCTTAAACAACAGAAATTTATGTTCTCACACTTCTGGAGGCTGGAAGTCCAAGACTGAGGTCCCAGCAGGGTTGGTTTCTGGTGAGGCCTTTCTTCCCGGCTTGCTCTTCCGTGGTCTCCCTCTCTGCACACACTCCTGGTGCCCTGATTTCCTCTTACTGTAAGGTGTCCAATCAGATTGGATTAGGCCTACCCTAACAACCTCGTTTTCGCTTAATTTCCTCTTTAAAGGCCCGATCCCCAAAAACAGTCACATTCTCAGGTACTGTGAGTTAAGGCTTCAACTTACGAATTTTGGGGGAACACAATGCAGCCTGTAACAGAGCCTCATTCAGATAAAAGTTGGACGGTCCCCACATGAAAAACGAGAGGCTGATGTCTGACACTGGGGCCAAGGAGAGGCGTCTTGGGCCTCTGTCCTCAAGCCAGCAGCTGACCACGTGCATTGCAGCCCCTGGGGGTAATGTTGCCCCTGTGATAACCATAGGACCATCTTTCCCAGAAGCCAGTATTGATGCTTCTCATGTCAGGTAATGTCAGGCCACTGGCTGACTTCCCAGAGGTGGCAGGTCACTTGCTCCCCAACCTCACAAAAGGGAAATGCAAGGGAATCTTCCAAGACCCTTGGATAGTACTAGACTGTCCCTCCATCTCTCTCAGCTGTGGAAGTACCAGCCAGGGCACTGGGGAGTCTAGTATTGGAAGAATCAGTGATAAGTCTGGTCCACAAAACTCCTTCCACCATGGGGATGAGGTGGGGCTATGTTCACGGCTGGTCCTTGGCAACAGTGAATGTCCTTTTATCTACTCTCCTCCCTCTTTACACAAACTCTACCCTCAGATCTTTCAGGGTTAATACTATAGCTCATGGGCCTCCCTGATTCCTATCCCCAGGTGATTCTTATATTTTTAAGAGATTCAAGTTGCAGGGAGGGGAGGACAAAACCAGTCTAAAGGAAGTAATCTCTAATGTTGGAATTTTAGACACTGGGCATTCTAGGTTAGGGAGCTATTTTAGGGGGTGGTAGCAGAATCTTCCTTGGCCTTTCAAATCACCCCTTGGTGAGAGATACTGATTTTGGCTTCAGTATTCCTACCATTAAGAAGCTACTACTTTTGGACGGGTGCGGTGGCTCACGCCTGTAATGCTAGCACTCTGGGAGGCCGAGGCAGGAGGATCACTCGAGCTCAGGAGTTCGAGACCAGCCTGAGCAAGAGCGAGACCCCGTCTCTACTAAAAATAGAAAAATGATCTGGACAGCTAAAAATATATATAGAAAAAAATTAGCCGGGCATGGTGGCGCATGCCTGTAGTCCCAGCTACCCGGGAGGCTGAGGCAGGAGGATCGCTTGAGCCCAGGAGTCTGAGGTTACTGTGAGCTGGGCTGACACCACAGCACTCTAGCCTGGGCAACAGAGTGAGACTCTGTCTCATTAAAAAAAGAAAGAAAGAAAAAAAAAAAAGAAGCTACTACTTCCTCTGTGGGACAGCTCTTGTCCAAAAGGGACTCCAGTGAGAGAGGCTGGGATCTGACTTTGGATAATGTCGACTCCAAGCTGTTGATTCCAGGACAGGTGGCAGGCCAGAGGAGTGACCCCCTCAGGTGGGCTGAGGGAACAGATGAAGTGAATCTATGGGTTGGCTGGAGGTTAAGATGAGGCTCTGGAATTCTATGACCCAAATTGTATGGCTCTGGAGTCCACTATTTTCTGCCTGGCTATATATGTTATGCCCCATTTCCTTATTTTTAAATTGGGATAATACTAGTGTCTATCTCAGCACTATTAGGAGGTTTAAATTAGATACTACAAGTGCCTAGCACAGTGCCTGGCTTACGACAAGCTCCCAACCAATGGTAGCTGCTGTCGTTACCAAGGGTCATGGAGTTGGGAGGGACTAAATCAGGCAGGTGGGCAGCGAGCTTGCTCTTCTTCAAAAGTGATGGGGACCTGCAGGAAGAAGGGCCCTCAAATAATGTGACTTTTCCTACAATAAAATATAAATGTGCAGGGTTAGCATTTTGAAATATTTGATGCAGAATAGTGAGAGCTTTTCAGGGTAAGATGGGGACAGGCTTTAATAGGAAAATGCTCATTATGAGTTCCTGGCAATGCTGGGCCGAGATGAGGCAAACCCCATCCAAGAGCTTCAGTATTGGGAGGTGGTGGTTAAAACGAGAGGAGAATTGGCCAAGAAAATTTTAACCTTGAAAAGCAGAGCCCAGACCAGTGGATCTGAAGTGTTTTGGGATCACAAACTGCTCAGAGACTCTGACAGCCATGACGCTCTCCCCAGAAAAACATCACATGCACGTAAAAGTGCATATAATTCCAGATGACTCTGGACACCCACACCCACCCCCTGGAGCCCACCCATGAATCCTGAAGGAACTTCTGACCCCAAATTAAGACTCTCTCCTGGAGACAGAAAAGCCTGCAGGAGACAGGGCTTGGTGTCAGCAAAGGTCTGGAAGCACAAGCCTAATGTTCGAATGCTGAGTCGCCAGCCAGGCCCCAAGGAAGCCTCTGAGTAGCTTCCTGCTCCTCGGAGTAGAGTTTGCATCCAAAAGTGGCCCCCACCCAGAGTGGGGGCTATAGAGTTCTGCTGACACCTAAACCAGTGACATGTGCTGGACCCTGAGGGCCAAGGTGGGCAGTGGGGTACAGACAGAGTCGGGGCAACAGGGAAGGGGCAGAGCAGGCGGCAGCAGTCATCCCCCTTCAGTGGAGAAACCTCCTGGGACGTGGGGTCAGGGAAGCACAACCAGGTTCGGCAGCACAGACCTCCCAACCCTGCCCCTGTCACTGCTCTGCAGATCTGTGGGGTTCCCAGAAATCACCCTGGATCCCAGCCTGTCTCCCACTCACTTCTTAGTTATCTCATGAGTCCATCTCCTTCTTACCTCCCTCCTCTGGGTCCCCCTGCTGCCCTTGGCCCTGTGTTATTTGCCCTCCACACTGATCACACCCCCAGAATAACATCCAGCCTCGTGCATGCAGCTTGGAGCTGTTTGCTGGCCTTGACATGCCCTCCCCCCCCCCCCCCAGCCTCTTCTCTCCTCCCACCTCCCCGGAGCCCCAGCCCTGGGGTCCAGCTCTCTTTGGATCTTCAGGGCTCTCAGCCACGCCCCACCCCCCTTTGCCTGGCCACCTCCATACAACCTTCAGGTCACCTGTCGCCTCCTTTAGGGAGTCTTCCCAGCCTTTCCTCTACCCCCCCCCCAATATCTCTTATCATTACCCCAAACTCCAGCCAGAGGAACTATTGTCCCTGCAGTGCCTTAAAGCATGCTCTCCCGACTCCAG
Organism: Lemur catta; assembly: GCF_020740605.2. Lineage (NCBI taxonomy): Eukaryota > Metazoa > Chordata > Mammalia > Primates > Lemuridae > Lemur > Lemur catta. Next base: position 32,533,057 of record NC_059128.1, read on the forward strand.
GCCCCCTCCCCCTCCTGCCTCAGCCCGAGCCCCTTCCAGCGGCCTTGCCCAGGCCCCATGTGCCCTCAGCCCCTGGCTGTCTCACAGCAGAGGTCTTGCCTCACCTGCCAGGTTGCGTGCACTTTATGGGCAGGGTCGTGCCTTGTGTATTTTTCTTGTGTAGTATTGGGCTATTGCAAGGATGAATGGGTGAATGTACATGAAACACGTAGAACGGTGCCTGGCAAGAATAAGAGCAGTAGTTATTGCTATTGTTAGCATCACATTATTGTTATCATTGACTGCTATAGTCTCAGTGCCTGATATGGGTGGCATGCAATAAATTTTTGTTAAATGAATGAATGGATGATAAAACCATAAATGTATCACTGCAGTCATCTTTGGTGCTTTTTATTTTCATTTCAATGCCTTTTAAAAAAATCACCTTGTGTTCTTCCAAATATCTTGGAGATAAGGACTCTGGGTCTGGCAAACCCTGAGACTGAAACATAGAGAGACCGTTCAAAGTTACAAAAGAAGGTGCCAGCTGAGTCTGGGGACAGAAGGTAGCAAATCCAGGTCCTCACTTCCTCTCCCTTCAGGATTCACTTTCCAGGAGAGTCACCTTCCAGAACACTCCCTTTCCTGCCCACAGGGCTGAATCCCGGCTATGCCACTGCCTGAGACTGCTGCACGGGGCGGGGTGGAGAGGGCAGTAGCTGAGCACGTTGAATCCAGTTGAGATTTCATCAACTTGCGTTCATTTGTGTCACTTAATTATTGCAGTCTCGGGCCTTCTCTAATAAATGTGTTTTCCTAACCCACAGCCTCGGGGCTATCATCCTAACCATATCTATTATGACTGAATGGCTTCTTGGGACCAGAGTGACCTTCTTTGAATTTTGAGCTAAGTGGGGTGTACTAAAGAGTGCCTGGCCCTCCAGGAGAGGGAGGGGGCACGCAAGGCTCCTGTGCTCTGGGGACCCCCCCCTGCTTCCCTGTGAGTCACCTGCTGAAACCATGTGCCTGCTGTGTTTACACAACAGTGCGCCAGGTGGCAGCCAAGAAGTTAAACCACCGCCTTCGGGGAACCAGGGCCTGCTTGTGGCTTTAAACATTAAGGCAACTGGGAAAGCCCATTCGTCTTGATCTCTTGGCTTCTTCAGGGCAACATGAAGGTGAAGGTGCTGAGATAACATCAAGCGAAAAGCAGCCCCACCCTGGGAGACAATTTAGATCCTAGCTCTTTCTCACCAACATCCCCATTCAAAGAGAATTCAGGGCTTGCACAGGTTTTATTTCCCTCTGCTCAGTGCTTTGAGTTAAAAATCTTCTTCTTTTCTCTCTTGCCCTCCAAAATAGATTGCACTGGGCAGCGAAGCTGGGTTTTTAAAAACAAGCTATTGTATTTAATTGCAAACTCCACAAACAAATGAGCAGCTGTATCTGTATTGACGAATGCTTGTCTTTTGTCTTTACAGACACTAGAAAAAATGCACAGTCAACAGAGAACTGTATGCTTTTCAGGAAACACATTTACCTCCTTAATTATGTTTTTACTTGCCCTCGGATTAAAATTAGTTTGCCTCGCCTGAGCTGACATCACCTTGAGTGGCAAGAGACTGTTGGAGAGAGTCCTGCGGGAAACATCTGGGGCTGAGACCCGGCTAATTTTTTCTATATATATATTTTTTTAGTTGTCCAGATAATTTATTTCTATTTTTAGTAGAGACGGGGTCTCACTCTTGCTCAGGCTGGTCTCGAACTCCTGACCTTGAGCAATCCACCCGCCTCGGCCTCCCAGAGTGCTAGGATTACAGGTGTGAGTCACGACGCCCGGCCGGGAGGCTAGTTTGTTACAGCAGCTTATATTATCTTAACTAATACATCTTCGTATAATATTTATGAGGCAACAGGAGACAGATTTCCCTAGGTGATAGTTTCTTTCTCCATTCCAATGACCTACATCTTGAGTTCCCAAAGACATCTTCATAATGAATGGAAATTAGTTCATTGGTTTCAGAAAACAAACGAGATAGTGAGAGAGAAGGTTATTTCTTCCCAGAGTATGTCGAGATAAGGAAGGCAGGTGAAAAGCATCTTGGAAGAGATTTTAAGCATCTTAGTTGATGAGAGTGATTTTATCAGCCTCTTCTTCATGATGCTCCCAGGTGAGAAGTAGCATCCCCTGTGACAAAGGAGAAACTGAGGTAGAGAGACGGATTAACTTTGCTGAGAAATCCATCAAATCAGGGATGCTGGTTCTGTGCCTCCCATTCCATGGGCTTAATGATACTTGCAAATAAGACTAGTGCTATCACCATATCAAAGGGAGTAGATACCAGCCTCTCCCGCGCGGCAGGACTCCTTATCCTGGGGGTATATAATCCAAGACCCTCATATCCTAGGGGTCTGAAATGCCTCAGTTTCAGTCTGGATGCCTGAAACCGTGGATCCTGGGAACCCTATATATCCTATGCACAAATTACTTTTTCCTTCTTCACAATTTTACAGATAGAAGACTCATTCTTACCTTAGATCTTAGCAACCTCAGCATATGATTTTTTTTTTCTTATTAAATCAGGAACTTTCACCTCTTCACTTACAGAAGGCACTTTAGGGCTTCTCTTTGGCATATCCAAATTGCCAGCATCACTACTCTTGCACTTTGGAGACATTATTAAGTAAAATAATGGTTACTTGAACACCAGCACTGCGGCACTGCGACAGTCGATCTCCTAACTGAGATGACTACTAAGTGACTAATGGGCGGGAGCGTAGGCAGTGTGGAGATGCTGGACAAGGGGATGATTCCCGTCCAGGGCAGGATGGAGAGGGATGGTGGGAGACCACGCACTACTCAGAATAGTGTGCAATCTAAACCTCATGAATTTTTTATTTTTGGAATTTTCCATTTAATATTTTTGGACCACAGTTGACCAAGGGCAACTGAAACTCGGATAAGGGTGGACTACCATACTGTGGTACACCCACAGAGGAAGCTCACACGGAAGTCACCACTTTTCCTACAGTCCTTTCCTATTTAAATTCTAATTACAGAAATCCAGAAGCAGATGAGGTAACAGAGGCTGTGGCCCGAGCCCCAAGCCAGGAGAATAATCAGAGACATTTCGAAGAGATGGGTGGGAGGAGTGGAAAAAGAACAGGAGTCAATAGAAAGAATGCTTTTTCTTGCAAGATCCCTTGCAAACCATGAGGCCCTGAGGACATTCTCAGTGCTCGTACAAGCTGGGTCTAGAGAGGGCACCTTCCATCTCCATATCCGGAACGTGCTAAGATGCGGATGATTTGGGAGAGGGGGTTGTTGGGAAGGGTATGTTCCAGGCTGTTAGTTGCTTTGTTTCACGTAAATGACCCCTACTGCAGTCTAGGCCGTGTTCTTAGGGAAGATTTAACCCCTCACAGAGAGAGTCACAGCACTGTCCAAGGACATTTGCATAGTGACGGAAATGTTCTCTAATTCTGAAGTAGCCACTGGCCACATGTGGCTACTGAACAATCGCAATGTGACTAATGCAACCAAGGAATGACATTTTTAATTTTGCTTAATTTTAACTAATTAAAAATGAAATAGCCTCATGCAGCTAATGGCTACCATAGTGGACAGCAGTGTGGGTTAGGGTTCGGTAAGGTCGTCCAAGGCACCATGGGAGCTCCAGGCCTCCTATGGCTCACCAGAATGAAGGTCAGACTCATCTAAGGACACTGCAATATCCTTGGTAAAACTCATCTGAAACGCATTGTTGAAAAACAAAGCTTCCAGACCTGCAACTCCTGAGGAAATTCTATAGGCAATTCTTGTATCTCTCTGTTTCTCCCTCATTTGCTCCGTCTCAGATTGCTAACAGTGGGTTTGGAAAAGTATCCAAACACGGACCTTGAACCCTACATGCTGGCACAGGAATAAGCATTATTTAATCTTTAACAACAACCCTACATGGTATCTAGTATCCCCATTTTCCAGATGAGCAAACTGAGGTTCAGAGAGTTTTAAAAATTTGCCTAAGACACTCAGCTGGTATGTGACAGAGAAGGGATTTTTACCCAGCTCTATCTGATCCCATTATATTCTTAACCATACCCAGGAATATTCCATAATTCAAGCCACAAATGTACTTTTCTCCTCTGGTTTCTTGCACACAAGCATCTGGCCTCCAGATTGTTTGTTTCTGGTTGTGTTTTTTTTTTTTTTTTTCCTTTTCATTTCTCCTTCTATAGTGGCTTGATGCTAGAAATGCTAAGTAAAAGAAGTGCCTAGAATCACTGAATATTAATACCTAGCATTTGCATAGCACTTTACAGTTTACAAAGCATCCTGACATTGGTTAGTTCATTTAATCCCCCCACCAACCAGGTGGGAAAATATTATCATCTGCTTGTTACAGGGGGAAAATGGAAACTCACGGAAGCTAAGTGACTCCCCAGTCAGACAGAGGTGGGTGGACCCAGGGCTCCGACCCAGGTCTCAGCCTTCCTGTGCCTTGTACTCTGATGAACCCTTGCAGAATATTGTTTTTAAATACACAAAGTCAACTACACAGGGTTTCAAAGAAAATAAATCATATTGAAATAGAAGAATACTTTTAATCAAATATGTGACATAGTATTATACATGTGCTTCTTTATTAACTCAACCAGATCCAGCAGCTGATTTAATAACTTGCAATTTCAAAGCAGTGATTAGAGTAAATGATATTTTAAGGTGTGTGCAACAATAGTAATGTCATATGAAAATAACCTGTAATTTCTGATAGCGAGAAAGAGACACTACTAATACTGTTGTGGTTTGTTGCATACATTTATAATTACAGAAAATTCTTAATTTCAGTTAAAGGCTAGTAAAAATAAAGACATAATTTTTTCTCATCTAAGTTCACAGAACTGTTTAATTCTGTCCATGGAATCCCTAGGACGGCCCACTTAGGACTTCTCTGTCTAGAGGTTTCAGAACTCAGGACTGAATCACATCTCTAACCAATCTCCAACATGACCAATGAGGAAATCAGAGATTGCTGACTTGGATTAAGTAAGGAGACTTAGAAACATGTGATGGCCATGATTGTCAATTTGGGAGCTCAACTTCTAGTATATTCTCACTACAGTACCCTGGAGTCATTGAGTTTTCTGTGTACCCCATGGCAATGGCAATGAGCCTCCCAACCATCTGTCTCGTGTCCACGGGGCACCTTCCTGCCCAAGGCTCAGGGGGCACGTCCAGGAATGTCCTGAGATAGTCAGAGGCTCACAATTTCTTCTTTCCATTTTAAACATTTACTTTGGTAACTGATGTCAGAACACTGCATTTTGGTAGTTCAGAGAATAGTATGATTATCCCTGCTTTACAGATGAAAAAAAATGAAGTACAAAGTGATTGTGTTAGAGCCAGATTCCCTCGGCCCCGGGAACAGAATGACAGAGTCACTGAGGCTGTAAAAGGCAAAGGAGTTTATTGACTAGTTCGAACTAGGGTCCAAGCCCCGAGCACCAATGCAGTGGTCTCTTTCTATGGGCAGGGACCCCGCGCAGCGGGAGTACAGGTCTTTTATTTTTTTTTTTTTTTAGCTCTTTATCGCAACCAAGCGTTAAGCAAGCAAGCCTTGTATACAAAAGCGGACTTTGGCTGTTAGCTATAAGTTAAGCAAGCAAGCCTTGTATACAAAAGCGGACTTTGGCTATTAGCTATAAATTAAGCAAGCAAGCCTTGTATACAAAAGCGGACTCTGGCTGTTAGCTATAAGTTAAGCAAGCCATCACAGAATTAACTAAAATATTGTTTCAGTCCTGTTCTACATTTTCCCCCCTTTTCTTTGTTTATACGAGCACTCCTGCTCGTATTTGGTTTATGGGCCTCTTATGTCTTTCATTTCTAAGCTTTGGTACTGCTGTCGCAAAACCATTAATTGTACAGTGTTAACCCGTTCTTTTACAAAGGCAACCAGCCTATTTAGGATACATGGCCCGAGAGTGAGAATGAGCAGGATTACAATTAGGGGTCCTAGTATAGTGGAAAGCAAAGTAGTTAGCCAAGGGGAGCTATTGAACCATGACTCAAACCATCCTTCTCTTTGTTCACGCTCACGCTTTCGCTTTGCTAGTCCCTCTCTGACTTTAGCCATAGTATCTCTAACTACTCCAGTGTGGTCAGCGTAAAAGCAGCACTCTTCTCCAAGGGCCACACATAGCCCTCCTTGTTGGAGGAATACAAGGTCCAGTCCCCTTCGGTTTTGCAGCACCACCTCAGACAGTGAGCTTAGGGACTTTTCTAAAAGGGAGATGGATTTTTCAATTCTGGTTATGTCTTCATCTACGGCAGCCCTTAGATGGTCAAATCCTCTGTGTTGCATGGCTAAGGCTGAGATACCTGTCCCTGCTCCTATTACACCCAGGCCAAAAAGGGTAGCCACGGTTATTGCTGTAAGGGGCTCTCTCCTTTTTCTAGCTAACCTGGCTCTGCCTGTGCCCTTTGTCCATGCATCGTATACTATATCTTCTTGATGGTAAATAACCTTAGGGAATACTAACACCTGGACACAGAATTCCTTAGACTCATTAAACACAGACAGGCTAAGACATGGAGTCAGGCCTACTTCAGAACAGAGCCACCACCCATTGAGTGCTGGAACGATCCATTTTGTCTTTACAGTCCGCTTTACCAAAGGGTGGATTTTGGCACAGAACTGTGTATGAGTGGGGGTTACCTTTCCTATACAGATTCCACTCTTGGCAACTACCTGAAGTGTTAGCCCGGGGCCCTTGTGGTCCCATATGCAAGATCCAGGGGCTTCTTCCTCTGAGTAGTTGAAGGGAGCAGTTAATCCAACTGCTTCATAGAAAGGGGGTCTAATATCATAGCATAACCAGCAAGCTGCCGTAGCATTGGGGTCGGAGTGATTTAAAGCCCCATATGCCGCGATCAGCATTTTCCATAAAGGGTCCTGTGGCTCTTGCACTTTCCATAGAAGGTTCTTTGCTACCGGAGCCTGTGTTCTGGGGGCCACCTGAGTTGCCTCTGAAGGTATAAGTGGGGTGCTGGTGGGTTTCTGGGTTGTCGGGCACTGGGTATACTGTTTTTCTGTCAGCACCCTATTGGGCCCTACAGCGCCTTGGATGGGAGAAACCCGCAGCTTAATTTGTATTACAGTGCCTCGCCCCCCTTTGCTGTGATCATAGAGGGTGAATCCCCAATATAATCCCGTGACCCACCGTCTGTCCTTCTTTCCTTCCTCCGTAAACCTCACACGTACTAAGTTACAGTCAGAGGCATACCTGGTTCGTGAGCACGGCCGGACAAAAGACATTTCGATGAGAAGAGATTGGACCTGCCATTTCCACTCTCCATCATTGGTGGTCACACATCTCCAGGATGCACAGTAGAGGGACTCAATTCCCCCGCATGTGCGTCTCATTTCCCCTGTTCTAAATCCTGGACATACAAAAAAACCCATTTCTACTTAACTCTATCCAGGCCTGGCGTTGAGTAAATTCGCCATCTTGGCGCCACACCATCCCCCCCCCCCCCCCCCCCCGCGGTTCCTCCTATCCACCTGTTGTGCTTTGCAGGGTTATAGTCCACGTCAATGCCCGGTAATTGTTCTAAGTTGAAATATAGGTCCGGCCACCAAGTGTTTAGTGGGGTTGTCCCTGAAGTCCTATTATAAACTTCATGGGTTTCCAAGTTAGTGATTTCCCAGGTGAGGTTATAAGGCACGTGAGGATTTGGATCAGTCACTAGCGTTCCCACAAGAGTCACAATTATAACAGTCACCACAAGCATCTTTGTTCCAGGCACTTCTATCACTGGGCCACACGAGTCAGTCTGGTCTTCAGGGGATTCTTTGGATCTGCTGAGGCCCTCCACTGATCTTGCTGCTGCTCTTGTTCACCCTCGCTGGCAGGTCTCACGTGAGAGTGGTGTATCCAGGTTGCCACACCATCAACCTTTAGGGCAGTGGGGGTAACAAGAATAATCTGAAAAGGTCCCTTCCACCTGGGCTCTAGGGTTTTGTTATTATGCCTTTTCACCCATATCCAGTCTCCCGGCTGGTAAAGGTGCCCAGTATCCTCTCTCTTCCCCTCTTGGGTTGTCTGGTAAAAAGCTCGGAGCGCAGGCCAAATCTGGCCCTGGACTCGCTGTGGAGCCTGTACAGCCTGTAGCACCTCTTTTGGGGCTTCAGGCGCAGCCCCAGAAGTTATTCTTGGCACTACTGGTGGAGGAGCACCATACACAATCTCAAAGGGGGTTAGGCCTAAATGATAGGGGGTGTTCCGTGCTCGGAACAGGGGGAAGGGAAGGAGGGTCACCCAGTCTCCGCCAGTCTCTAGGACCAATTTAGTCAAAGTCTCCTTCAGGGTTCTGTTCATTCTTTCTACCTGCCCTGAGCTCTGGGGATTATATGCACAATGTAATTTCCAATCTGTCCCCAGCGCCCGGGCTAGTCCCTGACTAACTTGACTTGTGAAGGCTGGTCCATTGTCAGACCCTATGCTCTCTGGCAGCCCATACCTGGGAACTATTTCCTCTAATATTTTCTTTGCCACTATTAAAGCAGTTTCTCCTTTAGTAGGAAAGGCTTCTACCCACCCTGAGAAGGTATCTACCATGACCAGTAAGTATTTGTACCCATATTTCCCTGGTCTTACCTCTGTAAAATCTATTTCCCAAAACAACCCAGGTTGCCTCCCCCGTTCCCTGGTACCTGTATGGGTCCCTCTGACCTTCCCCGGCTGCATAACCTGGCAGACACGGCGGTTTTTTTACAATGTCCTCTGCCGTCTTCTCTTGTGATTTGAATCTGAGTCGTGCCGTGGCCAGCAGCTGTAACATCTTCTTTTTGCCAAGATGCGTTGTCTGGTGCAAGTGCCCTAGTAGGTGATTCCCTAAGGCCTCAGGGACTATCAGGCGATGTTCTCCGTCTTAGAACCAGCCGTCCTTGTTCGGCATCGCCTGCAGCTTTTCTGTGGCCCACCTTATGTCCGTGCTGGAATAGTCCGGTTGGGGGGGCATCTTTCCCATCCCAGGGGGCGGCAAGCTTAGATGCAGAATATCGGTTAGTACCGGCCCTTCCGCAGCCCTTTTTGCCTCAATGTCCGCGGCCCGGTTGCCCCTGGTCTCAAGGGAGTCCCCCCTCTGGTGCCCCGGGGTATGGACTACAGCCACTGCCTTGGGTAGCAGGATGGCTTCCAGTAATTGGAGTATCTCCGATTTGTGCTTAATTTCCTTGCCTTCAGCTGTAATGAAGCCCCTTTCCCTATAGAGGGCTCCGTGTATATGCACTGTCCCGAAGGCATAGCGGCTGTCAGTATACACCGTCAGCCTCTTCCCCTGGGCCCGACGAAGGGCTTCTGTCAATGCAACCAGTTCAGCCTTCTGGGCCGAGGTCCCCTGTGGAAGGCGTGTGGCCCAGATAAGCCTGCCTTGCTCATCTACTATGGCCGCCCCTGCATACCTGTGTCCTTTCTGGACGAAGCTGCTCCCATCCGTGAACCAGATCAGGTCGCTGTTTGCGAGGGGGCGGTCTCGCAGATCACTCCGGGCCATCTGGGTCTCAGCCAGGATCTCAAGGCAGCTGTGTTCAGGCATTGTTGGCACCGGATCTGGCAGAAGCGTGGCTGGGTTCAGGATGGCAGGAGTCCGGAATCCGATGCGAGGGGCGTCTAACAGAAGCCCCTGGTAGTGAGTCAGCCTCGCGTTTGTGATCCATCGTCCCGGCGGCTCCTTCAAGATCCCCTCTATGGCGTGAGGGGTGGTGATGTGCAGACGCTGGGCCAGGGTGAGCTTGTCGGCGTCTTTGACCAGCAAAGCGGTAGCTGCAATGATTCGCAGGCACGCAGGCCACCCTGCTGCCACCGGGTCTAGCTTTTTGGACAGGTATGCTACTGGCCGTTTCCAAGGTCCTAATGTCTGTGTAAGCACCCCCTTGGCTATTCCTTTTCTCTCATCTATAAACAGGTGGAACTCCTTTGTGAGGTCAGGGAGCGCCAAGGCCGGGGCCTCTAACATAGCTTTTTTTAGGGCCCGGAAGGCGTCTTCCATTTGCATAGTCCATTCCCATTTCTGGCCCACTTTACAGCCTTCATATAAGGGCCGAGCTTTTTCTGCAAAACCTGGGATCCAGAGACGGCAGTACCCTACTGACCCCAGGAATTCTCGCACTTCTTGACATGAAGTTGGGGTGGGAATCCCTAACACAGTCTGTTTCATTGCTTCAGTCAGCCATCGCTGACCTCCTTTTATTTTATATCCTAGATAAGTGACTTCTTCTTTGCAGATCTAGGCCTTTTTAGCACTGGCCCGATATCCCCGTTCACTTAGCACCCTAAGCAGGTCCTTAGTGCCTTTCAAGCAGGTCTGTGGGGTTGGGGCAGCTAGTAGCAGATCATCTACATACTGCAGCAAAGTCACTTTTGGGTGGTTGGCATGGTATTCACCCAAATCATCATGAAGGGCCTCATTGAACAAGGTGGGTGAGTTCTTAAACCCTTGAGGCAGCCTTGTCCAGGTCAGTTGCCCCTGAATTCCCCTTTCCTCATCTTGCCATTCAAAGGCAAATATTTCCTGGCTGCGCGGGGCTACTGCCAAACTGAAGAAAGCGTCCTTTAAATCCAGGACAGTGTACCAGGTTTGTGTCGGGGGAAGGGTGCTTAGCAGGGTATAAGGGTTGGGAACCGTAGGGTGGATGTCTAGGACCCGCGCGTTGACCTCCCTGAGGTCCTGCACAGGCCGATAATCTTTCCCACCCGGTTTCCTCACTGGCAACAACGGAGTGTTCCAAGCTGACTGGCACTTTTGGAGGATTCCAGCACCCAGAAGCCTTCGAATGTGGGGCATTATGCCCATCTTGGCCTCCTGGGGCATAGGATATTGCCTGACCCGGGCTGGTTCAGCTCCTGGTTTCAGTTCAATATAGAGAGGCGGCCGATGCTTTGCCCATCCTGCTCCCCCTGTCTCAGCCCAGGCTTCAGGAAACTCATGAAGCCAGTAGCTCATTTCCCCTTCCTGATTGATCTTCATGGGCTGATACAGTCGGTACTCGTCTGCCTGAGCCAAGGTCAAGATTTGAGTAACCCGGGGGCTACTGATAAGATTGCCTTTATTATCAGTTATTATTATTCCTTCTTCTTCAAAGTAGATACGGGCCTTTAATTTTGTGAGTATGTCCCTTCCTAATAATGGGGTGGGGCATTCTGGAATGACCATAAAAGCATGACTCACTTGCCCCGAGCTCAAATCTAACTTTCGTTGAGTGGTCCATTGGTAGGGCTTAGTTCCAGTCGCCCCCTGTACCCAGCTAGTCTTATTGGATAGTTTTCCAGTAGTTTTGGTAATCACCGAGTATTCTGCCCCTGTGTCCACCAGGAAGCTAACTGGGTTCCCCTCCACTTGCAAAGTTACCCTGGGCTCGGGGAGGGGCACCGAACCCCGTCTTCCCTATTCACTATCTTCTCCTTGCCCTGCTAGTAAGACTCTCTTAGGCGATGCTCTCCTCCCTGGGCCCCCCTTTTTCTTGGGACATTCTCTAGCCCAATGTCCATGCTCCTTGCAGTGGGCGCACTGATCCTTGCCTAGTCTTTCCCTCCAGGGTCGTTCTTTGCCATCTGCCCCTGACTGTCCCCTTCCCATGGCTGCAAGTAGGATCTTAGCCAGCTCCTTATTTGCCTTACGTGTCTCACCCGCCTGGAACTTCCTATCTTCCTGTCTCATTCTTTCTAACTTTTCTTCCAGCGTCTCCCTATAGTTATAGACTTTTTCCACCACTTCCAGCAGGTCTTTCAAAGTTTTCTCACTCAGCCTTTCTATTTTTTTGCACTTTACGCCTAATGTCCGGGGCTGCCTGGTTAACAAAAGCCATCATTACTGCCGCCTTGCTCTCTTCTGCAGTGGGATCTATGGGAGTGTACTGTCTGAAAGCCTCCATAATCCTTTCTAGATAAGCCGCTGGACTCTCCTCGGGCCCCTGCCGAACATCCCCTACCTTAGCCAAATTGGTCGGCTTCCGTGCCGCCACCCGGAGACTGGCCATCAGAGTCTGGCGGTAGACCCGGAGACGCTCCCTACCTTCAGCCTCATTGTAGTCCCATGGCGGCCGTTCAAGGGGAAAGGTCTGGTCGATGACCCGAGGGTTGACAGTAGGCCTGCCGTCCTCTCCAGGAACTAACTTTCGAGCCTCCCCCTGGATTCGCTCCCTCTCCTCCGTGGTAAAGAGAACCTTAAGTAACTGTTGGTAGTCGTCCCATGTGGGCTGATGAGTGAAAAGGACAGAATCTAAAAGGTTAATTAGATCTCTCGGATTATCAGAGAAATTTGCATTTTGAGACTTCCAATTATAAAGATCACTGGTGGAGAAGGGCCAGTACTGATGTGCCTGCTCCCCATCCACTCCCGGGGGCCCCACGGCCCTCAAGGGAAGCGCCCTCACTGGTTCAAGATCTGGAGTTTGTCCAGTCCGTTGTCTAGTGCTGTACGCCGCCCCGCCCCCCCCCCCCCCCCCCCCCCCCCCGTCGGAGGCCCCGTCTTCCCCTGGGCCGCGGGAGCCGCAGGAGCTGCCTGGGCCCCCTGGGCCACCCTGGGATCATAAGGTGGGGGTGTATGCCACTCTAGGTCTATTAAATCTGGATATAGATTAGAGTCTGGCAGCACAGGTGACCCTGTGGGCTGAGGATCCTGCACCCCACTCTTCTTTATCTCTTTGGTAACCAGGGCTTGTGTCCTCTTCCTTGATGCTGGCAGGAGGGCCCTTAGCCAAGGTGGCGGACCCTGGACCAAGTCTTGCCAGACTATAATATAGGGGGCTTGGTCCAGATGACCGTGATGACCAAAGACTATCCCTTTTATTTTTTCAATAAGCTCAGCATCAAATGTTCCTTCCTGTGGCCATCCTACCCCGAAGGCTGGCCACTCTGCCTCACACAAAGTGATAAATTTATTTTTCTTTATATCCAAGGAAAGACTGTGTGCCCTTTCCTTAACATTTTTGAAATGATCAATGAGGATAGATAGAGGCGTTGTTTGAGTCTGACCCATGCTCACAAGGGTATCAGGGGAGGGAGTTCTTTCAGGTGTCCGCCTGGCTGCATCCCTCGCGGGAACTTAGGTGCGTCTTGGCTAAGGTGTACCCATATAAAGCCCGGGCCCGGTCACTCCTTTTTAGGGGAGTGAATCACCGTTATGCCGTACGACGTCGCCACAGAAACACAGGTTAGGACCCACTCAGATTCCGTAGCCGTAGCTGTGGAACCTCATACAGTCACACTTCATTCACTCAGTCAGACAGACAGACTTTACCTCTTAGAAGGGAGGGTCGATCCGGAGCCACGCTGGGACTCCCACTACGACCCAGTAGAAGAATGTAAATGCACACTTCTGTGGAGTACTCCAAGACTGGGGTGTTACAGTGTATAGACCGACACCAAACACCAGGGCTAGTGAACAGAGGAGGAAGAGCTGCACCCAGAACACTGCACCTTCCAAGACCAGGCTCGTCATAGAAGCGAAAAACACAGACGAGACGACAAAGTAACGACAACGGGGGAACAAACAAAGACAGAATGACAAACAGCGGCCCCGGACTTATCCCCGCTCGGGGGTGCCTCCCGCAACACACAACTTAGCCGGCTACCGTTTGGATTCCTCGTCAAACGGATCCACCTGGTTTCACCTTTCTAAACACTGTTTCCATCAAGTGGCCCCGGACTTATCTCCCCTCTCAGGAGTGCCTCCCACCGACTACCGAGTGGCCCCGGACTTATCTCCCCTCTCGGGAGTGCCTCCCACTGACTGCCGAGTGGCCCCGGACTTATCTCCCCTCTCGGGAGTGCCTCCCACTGACTGGAAACCAAAAAAAAACAAAACCAACCGTGGGGGTGACGGACGTCTCCTGTCACTCCCGACCAGCGACCCACCAGCGCGTCCGCCTAAGTCTTCTGCCGGTCTCTTTCCAGGGCCCAATCACCTACACCGTACGGATTTCAAGAGTTCCAACTCCTCCTCGGATCCGGATTCTGTTCCGGGGGATTTGGGATCCCGGACGAGCCCCCAAAATGTTAGAGCCAGATTCCCTCGGCCCCGGGAACAGAATGACAGAGTCACTGAGGCTATAAAAGGCAAAGGAGTTTATTGACTAGTTCGAACTAGGGTCCAAGCCCCGAGCACCAACGCAGTGGTCTCTTTCTATGGGCAGGGACCCCGCGCAGCGGGAGTACAGGTCTTTTATATTTTTTTTTTTTTTTTAGCTCTTTATCGCAACCAAGCGTTAAGCAAGCAAGCCTTGTATACAAAAGCGGACTTTTGGCTGTTAGCTATAAGTTAAGCAAGCAAGCCTTGTATACAAAAGCGGACTCTGGCTGTTAGCTATAAGTTAAGCAAGCCATCACAGAATTAACTAAAATATTGTTTCAGTCCTGTTCTACAATTGAGTGACTGTCCCAAAGTCACATAGCATCACTGCAGAGAAAAGAACCCAGGGCTCCCAACTTTCAAAATCCTATGCTGTATTTAGAAATTTGGGGGAGGAGGCCGGAGGTGGAGAAGAGTGGAGAAGGCAGACACGCACAGGAAACGGGGCCAGGTGAGGCAGGCCGGCGAGTGTGCATTTCGCAGGCATGGGCCCCCAGTTCCCAGAGTAAACACTGGCATTCTATGGCCATCATTGAAAAACAGAAAAGAGAGAAAGGTGACCCTGAAGATTTGTCATCTCAAATTTTAAGGATCGCATTGCTGATGGCGGTGTGCCCAGACCTAGCAGCTGCTCTTGGCTAAAGGGAGATGTTGAATCTCTAAGCTCCTGCAGACAGATTTATAGTAATTTCTTGATGTACCCAGGCAGAGTGACGGGCTGTCCCAAATCATTCCAGAACTCATGTAGGAGAACAAATAGGGGAAATGACATCTATACTAACTCACCCTTGAGGAAATCACTTTACTATTTTTCTCAAGTATCATATGATGGGTGAGAAAATCACTGAAAGCCTGTTTTTCCTTTGGTCATTAGTCTTAGCCCATTAACTGTATGATAAACAAGGATTTAATTAAAAGGCACTGTCATATTTAAAACTCATGACACATACCAGGAATATACTCATGGAGTTGAAAGGCTCACAGCATAGAATAGCAGGGGGAATTCTAAGAAGGTTATTAAACTGGAAATTCATTTGCTCCAGTGGAGAAATCCCAAACACTTGACTTTAACCTGTGAAGGATCATTGATTTGCTTTTCATCTAGTGAGCGATTTGGAGGTTCTTGAGGATTTGAAGCAATCTATCCCTCCCTGTTCTCTTCCTCGTCTCTTTGGGCATTTATCAAAGAAAGTCTGGAGCTAAAATATGAACATATAATTTGTGTGTAATATATATAAAAACCAATGTGTCTTTTCCAAGTCTGGTACAAATGTCACCAGCATAGGGAATTTTTTTGGAATTCAACAGGAGACAAGTCTGTTCCCAAGCTTTAGTTACAACAAAAGTCAAACCAAAAGAGGTGGGAGGGAGGCGGGGTGGAAGGAATGCCAAGGACTTGCCCAGGGGCCTGGAAGGTACTTGTACTTGCCACGTTGCAGAGGGAGCACAATTGCATAAAAAGTCTTCCTCCTAGGCTGGCAGAAACAGAGATGGACGCTTGGGACTCTCCCTGCTGCTTGATTCTCCCTGGGTAAGAAGTTTAAGGGACTAGGGCAAGTGGAATTTTTTGGAGTTGATTATGAAACTCCAGCCTATAGTTTTCTTATGTCAAATACACAAGGGTGAACACCCTCACCTATGGCCAACATCCCCAATAGATGTTCTTGTTGACTACCCCCAGATCCAGCCTTGGAATTGCTCTCAAAGGAGACTTTCGGGCAGAATTCCATTTTGCAGTTCACTGAGTCAAATGCCGCAGGCCTTCACCACCCTCCGCCACAGCAGACATCACCAACAGATCGTGGTGTTCTTGCTCATTAAGCCCAGACACAGCCCCAGAATGCCTCTTCACAGGCAGCCTCTACCAATCAGAACTGGTACAGGAGATAGAATCCCATTACCATTTGCAGCCTGTGCCCCTCTGCTTGCATTTGTTGGTGGTGGGTTTTGTTTTGTTTGTTTGTTACTCCTTTTCAGAATCCTGCACGGTGAATGGCGAAGTGCCTCCCTTGGCTCAGCAGACCTCAACTGTCCAATGACGATACTCACGCATCATAAACCTATTATGCTACTTATAACTCAACCACTCTCTCTCCTATGCAGGAAGCATAGCCAAATGCAGGTAAATGTCAGGGGCAATATTCTAGGAACAATATAGAAAACATTTTATTTTTTAAGTAAGCAATCAGCAAATTCCATTATAAATGTTGTACAAAACTACTTGCCACACATCTCACAGCTGTGGATTAGCACTCCCTTAGACACTGGAAAGCAGCCTCAGGGTCCAGGCTAAGATACTCCAGCTTCATCCTGCAAAGCTGATGATGCTGGCAGGAGTCAGCCTGACGTCCTCATCACACCTAGGCAGTGTGGTCTGTCCCTTTTGACCTGTTACCTGCAGGCAAAGTTCGAGACCTTGCTTCACAGGAAAGCTGAAGGACCTACGGGCAGCTCTGTCTGCCAGGGGCCCCTTATGACATACTTCAAATGGTCTTGGGGTTGTAACAAAGAACCCTGGACTCCCTCTAGACCTCACACCTACACCACCCACCCTCATCCCCACGGCCCCACCTCTCCACGTTCTGTCTGCTGGTGTCAGGTGCATGGAAGTCTTGATTGAAAGCCAAAGAGACAACAAAGAAAAGTCTGAAATGGGTGAGTGGCTTTATTGCTCAGTGTTTAACCTCAGCATCTCCAGGAAGGCAACTCTCATTCCCCATTTGCTGTTTACCCTGAGGAATCTGAAGCTTAATGAAGTTTATGCAAGAAAGATTCCTGAGACCACAGCTGCCCCGTGAAGTGCTCACACCGGGGAGGTGGCACTGCCATAGCCCCTGGAAGTGGGGAGGTTTAAGTAAAGCAACCTGGCTGCCCCAGGTGCCTTTGTTTCCTTGTCACGGCTCCCAGTGGCCTCGTCAGGTGAGCAGGGGAAGGTCCTGGATGAGGCGGCACTTTGCATTATTCAGCTCATCACTAAATGAGCAAAGTCCGTGCTGGGATCACAACATTTCCCGGCAGTGCTCACACAGCAAGGCCAGCTGCTCTCTAACCAGAACCTGATGGGGCCTCCCAGAGAAGGCTCCCTAGAAGGTGACAAGGAATAGTAACTAGAAATTCAAGAGTGAGATTTTCACCCTCCCAGTGGGCCACACTGGGCTGCAGCCCTTACAGAATAATTGAAAAAATCTTGGTCAACAGCTCACTGGGAAAAGAGGCATGACCTCGGCAAGGCACTGGGGGCTCAGGTTTCAGAGATCAGGTAGGCCTGCAGCCTGGGCGTGGGAGGAATTCATTCCCTATATTGACAATACATCCGGGGCATGCCTGGGTTTGTCACGGGGTGGTTTATGCCATGGTTAAGGCTGAAGCAAAGAAAAATCAGAGATGGCAAATACAGCGGAGCATTTGGCAGGCTGCGTGCAGGGTTCATACCCTGCTGATGTAGACGACCCCCAGCTCCAGGAGCTGTCTGAGTGCATGTTTGGTAACTGAGGGCTTTGTTGTTGTTCCTGGGAAAAGAGGGGAGTTGGTGGGGGTGGAGTGGGGGTGGAGTCAAGGAAAAGGAAGGCAAGGGGGAAGCATGGTACCATTCCAGCTCTCAGTCTTTGTGCTCAGAACATGATGCAAATCCAGCAGGCCAGGTGATGTCGAAGAGTTGTCTTTTTGACAGAAAAGAAGGAAAGCAGAGACAGGGTGGGTCCCAGAGAGCTGCTGGAGGGCTGGGGGAAGCAGGCCCAGAACCCTCAGTTCTTACACGGCTGGGAACCTCTCACTACTCCCCCAGCGCCTCTTCTCCACGCTGGGAGACCACGTGTTCATTGCCCTCTCAAAACACATTTAAAAAAAATTAATGCTGACAAAGTACTTTGGAAAACCAACTAAAAAAGGAAACTTTAATTTCTACAACTAATTTTTGACAATGATTGTGTATAAATATTTATTTAAAATAAGATTAAAGCCGAGTGCAGTCATGTAGGCCTGTTTTTGCAGCTACTCGGGAAGCTGAGGTGGGAGAATCAGTTAAAGGCAGAAGTTCAAGGCCAGCCTGGGCAACTTAGCAAGACCCTGTCTCAATTTTTAAAAAAAAGTAAAAGAAAAAAAAATTAAATACTAGCAAGTTATTAAACACAAGTTCCTAACATGGCACCTTTTAGAAAGCCTGATGTTGCAGCACTCGGATACGGGGCCGTGACTAGCGGCCTCCTCTCTGCCTCACTGAGGAGGGCGTCAAGGCTGCCCTTGGTGAGCTGACCCAGGCTTCTGGTCCTGGGTCTGTTGAGCTGCCACATGGGCAGGCACTGAGCCCATATCCCACCCCAGCACAGTCCCCAACAAACATCAGCCTCATTTTTCTTATTATTATTCCAAGAACTTTTATGACTGGCTTTTGGAAGGAGCATTAAAAGTGATAGTAAGCTTTTCTCCAGTACAGACGTCTCGTTCTTGGCCTAAATTGGTTTTCCTCAGATCCCTAAACTCTCCCTTTTATTCCCAGATCACCGTGACTTTCCATCTCTCTCCCTTCTCTGCCACATCATCACTTCTCTTTGTACTCTCCCTTAACTCCACAAAAGATTCTTATTTTGGTCACGACTTGGGTGAGATTGCGCCTTGTCAGAGAGAACATCAGGGCCAGATGTGTTTGTTTTACAATTCCAGAGCCAAGGCATGTGGTTTCCTGTGTCTAAAATGATGAAGCACCCATGTCATTGTGGGCAGAGTCTAAGAAGTGCTTTGGCCAGGAGGACCACATTATTCACTCGACAGATCTGGTATCCAAGCAAGAATCACTTGACCCTGAGAGATTCCAGGAACCACAAGACGATAGTCATGTCTAATGGACGCCCCAGCCACAGGACCCCCTTGCTGTGTCCTCTTGATTAGAGTAAAACATTAGGAAGAAAATACAAGAATGAATCATTTTTTAATACAAATAAGCGCTTGTCCTTGGTCAAGTACAGAAAGCAGAACTCGGCATCACGCTGACCTGTGGATTTGTAGCTATGAAAAAGTTTAAGAAGGCTGACAGGTCACGGTGATGAGCCAGGACGCCCTGTGCAAAGCTGGTGAGAACAGGGGGAAAGACTTAACAGAAAGTAACAGAAGTTTGCAGGAGAATAGTAAATAAACAGTATTTTTATTGAAACCATTGTGGTGGAGGAACAAGTGGAAGATACTAAGAAGAAAAGGAGGAAGCGTGGCTGGCTAGTGAAGGAGACCACTGCAGGCTGAAAAAGAAGTTTGCCCTGGAACTGGGCAAAGGAGAAGCAGCAGCTTGGGAGACGAGAGAAGCAGGGCTGTCGGGAAGAAGAGGGAGCCCGTGCTCAAGCCAAGCCCCCTCCCAAATCCAGCCTCCCTTGGGTCTTGGGCCTACAGAGCCACTTAGGGTCTCAGATGCATGGTGCTGACTCATGCCTCCGAGCTCTGCTCAGACAGTGGTCTCCTTCTTCAACACCCCTTTCCTGTGTCCACCTGGCAAACTCCTGCAACCCTTTTAAGACTCACTACTCTGCCACTTTTGTGGATCAGCACTCCCTCAACACCCAGCCATCACAGTTTACACATCGCTTCTTCATACCAAGCACATGTAACACATACGTGTGTGGGTATGCATATATATATCACCTCCCTTTGCATTGGTTATTTGATTTCTTCTGTTTTTCTACAAGATCATAAACTTCTTAAGGAAGAGAACTGTGTCCAAGTAATCTTTGTATTCCAGATACTCAGCACAGTTTCTAACACATGACAGGCCTCAAAAAATATTTGAAGAATAGTTAAGACGGCAGCAGAACCTACAACAGAAAAAGCACAGGCCTCAATAGATTGGTGTTTTTCTTTGATTTACATGAGTCTTCAATGATGGATAGAATTTGCATAAGTTTAGAGCAGAGGTTAGCAAACTAGGGCCCACAGGTCAAATCTGGCCTGCCATGTGTTTGTTTTTAACAGCTTTTTTTGACATATAATTTACATACCACACAAATCACCCATTTAAGGTATAAAGTTCAATGTTTTTTAATATATTCACAGGATTGTGCAAACATCACCACAGTCTAATTTCGGCATTTTCATCTCCTATTAAAGAAACCCCTTTAGAAGTTAATCCTCATTCCCTTGCTTTCCCTCTTCCCCCTAACTTCATCCTAGGCAACTACTAATCTACTTTCTATCTCTATGAATTTGCCTATTCTGAAAACTTCATATAAATATTAATAGAAATTAAATCATATGTTTTGTAAATGGCTTCTCTCATTTAGCATAATTGTTAACGATCTATCCATGTTGCACATATATCAGTACTTCATTGCTTTTTAAGGCCAAATAATATTCCATTGTACGGATATACCACATTTTGTTTATTCACTCATCAATTGATGGATATTGAATTTTTTTTCACCTTTTGGCTATTATGAATATGCTACCATGAAATTTTGTATACAAGTTTTTGTGTGAACCTATGTTTTCATTTCTCTTGGGTATACACCTAGGGGTGGAATTATTAGATCATATGTAGCTCTATGTTTAAATCATCTGAGGAACTGCCAGACTCTTCCAAAATAGCTGTACCATTTTATTTTCCCACCAGTAGTATATGAGCCTTCTGATTCCTCTACGTCCTCGCCAACACTTGTTATTGTCTGTCTTTTTTATTCTACCTGTCCTAGTGGCTGTGAAATGGTATCTCATTTTGGTTTTGATTTTCATTTCCCTGATGACTAATGATGTTAAACATCTTTTCATGCGGTTATTGGCCATTTGTATATCTTTCTTGGAGAAATATCTATCAAATTATTTGCCCATTTTTAAATTGGATCACTTGTCTTTTTATTGTTAACTTATAAGAGCTCTTTATATATTTTAGGTACAAGTCACTTATCAGATATATGAGTTGCACATACTTTCTCCCATTCTGTGTATTGCCTTTTCACTCTCTTGATAGTACCCTTTGAAGCACAAAGCTTTTAGCTTTGATGAAATCCAAGTTATTTTTTCTTTTGTTGCTTTGTTTTTGGTGTCATATCTAAGAATCCATTGCCAAATCCAAGGTCATACAGATTTACCCCTAGGTTTTCTTCTAAGAGTTTTACAGTTTTCACTGGTACATGTAGATCTTTGATCCATTTTGAGTTAACATTTGCATATGGTTAGAGGTAAGAGTTCAACTTCATCCTTTACACGTAGCTATCGAAGTTGCCTCAGCATCCTTTGTTTAGAACATTCTTCTTTCCCTATTGAATGGTCTTGTCATTCTTGTCAAGAATTGATTAGTTGATCACAGAACCATGCTTTTATTTCTGGATTCTCAATTCCATTCCAATGATCTACATATCTCCTTATGCCAGCACCACACTGTCTTGGTTATTATAACTTTGTAGTAAGTTTTAGAATCAAAAAGTATTAGTCCTCCAACTTAGTTCTTTTTTAGGATTGTTTTGGCTATTCTGGGTCCCTTGCATTTTAAGATCAATATGTCAATTTCTGGGGAGAAAAAGGCGTGTGGTATTTTGACAGGGATTGCTTTGAATTGGTAGATCAATTTGGGAAGGATTTACATCTTAATAATATTAAGTCTTTCAGTCCATGAACATGAACTGTCTTTCCATTTATTTAGATCTTCTGAAGTTTTTCAACAATGTTTTTTCGTTTTCACAAATCTCAGACTTCTTTTGTTAAATTTTTCCTAAGTAATTTGTCCTTTTAATGCTGTTATAAATAAAATTGTTTTGGAATGTCATTGCTAGTGTATAGAAATACAATTTATTTTTGTATTGATCCTGTATCCCACAACCTTGCTGAACTTATGTATTTATTTTCATAGCATTTAATGGATTCTTTAGGGTATTCTATATACAAATGTCGTATGTCTATTTATAATACATCATCTGAAAATAGAGATAGTTTTACTTCTTCCTTTTCAGTCTGGATGCCTTGTATTTATTGTTCTTGCCTAATTGCCCTGGCTGTAACCTCTACTGCAATGCTAAATACAAGTGGTGAGAACAGACATCCTATTCTGCTTTCTGTTAGAAGGAAAGCATTCAGCCTTTCACCGTTGAGTATGCCGTTAGCTGTAAAATTTTTGTATTAATAGATGCTTTTTATCAAGTTAAGGAAGTTCCCTGCTATTCCTAGCTTGCTGAACATTTTTATCACCACTACGTGTTTTTGTAAATAAACTTTTATTGGAGCACAGCCGTGTTCATTCATTTACATATTGTCTAGGGCTGCTTTTGCACTGTTAGCAGCAGAGTTGAGCAGCTGTAACGGAAACCATATGACACACAGAGGCTAAAATGTTTACTATCTGGCCCTTTACAGAAAAAAAATTAATGACCCTTGGTTTAGAAGAAAAGAAAGGGCCATGCCTGCTGGGGAAAGAACATCAATCAAGGTTCTTGATATAAAATGGAAAAGAAACAGGGGAACCAGATTATGGAGGCCAAGAAAACCTGACACAGAAGAGAAATAAAGGAGCCACTATAGGACATTCAGAAGACCGCAGCCTTGAGGAGTGATGTCAGGAATAGGTAAGACAAGGAGAAGCGTGAAGAAAAGAGCAGCCCCAGGAGGATGTGGAAACAATTCAGGTGGAGGTGACGGGTCTGGGCCGGAAGGGGAGGGGAGGCTGTGAGTGATTTTCCAAGGGGCCCTGCAAGTGGTGCTGGGAGGCGAGGAGTCAGGAGCTCTGGTGCTGAGTCTTGACTCAGGCTCTACCTTGGCAGATCCTTTCATCAACTTGGCCTCAGCTTCCTCATGAAATAAAATAAGGAAGTTAAATTCCGTAACTATGAAGCTTCCTTCCACCTCTACTTTCCATAATTCCAGGCATTAATTTTAAGGAAAATGAGAAAAAGCATTTCCTTCTCTTCCCTTTTATCCTTCCCTGGAAGACAGACTTGATATTCTCCCTCACAGCTTCATTTTAATGCCAGTATACCCCACAAAGTCCCTTTCAGCCACTTTGCAGGTTCGGGGGAACAGGCTGTGCATGTGGTGACACGTGGTTCTCAAATGTTGGCATGGACCAAAACCCCCTGAAGGGCTCATAGATTGCTGAGCTGCATCCCCAGTGTCTCTGAATCACGTAGGCTGGGGCATGGCCCAGGAATGTGCATTTCTAAGTCCCCAGGTGCTGCTGATGCTGAGGCCACACTCTGAGACCACTGGACGAAGGCAAACACTCTTCTTCCTATCCATCCCACTGTTCTAGTGCAAGAATCAGGTTTTCTCTCTTTCTCTCCGCTCTTGCTGTCTAGCCACATCCTCCCACATCAACATGCCGTTCCATGTACATGGAACTTCTGGAATGCTTCTTGAGGTCTACCCAGGCCAAGTAATCTTGAGAGAACCCCAAGCTACAGCACCACTTGAGATCTATTCCCAACATAACCTTAGGAAGTCACTTATCCTCCATTTACTGTTTGGGGAATGAGGGTAATTCAACAACACGGGAATCTGGGAGAATCGGTCATTAAGAGTTTGCCAAGAGCTCTAGAGGGCACCTTATAAAAGCCACCATGAGAATGGTAGGGGACTGAATTTGAAAGAACCTGGATTGAGGAGTATTCCTGGAATAAGGAAATGGACTCATAATATCCCTTCTGACAAACACGTAAGGTACAAATACTGAGATTTACAGCTATTTGGGAATAGGAATTGCATACTTCTGCTCTGAGGCATTAGCAATATGTACCTCAAAACATCCTTTAAAACTTTTTTACACCTTCCAGTGATGGACTGAAAAGTAGTCTGTTCCTCCTTTTGGGGGACTGGCTGCTTTCCCCAGCTGCTGGCTGGGTTCACACCCCAGGCCTCCTAATTTCCACTTCTTTAGAGCACATCATGGCTGACAGGCACATCCCAGCTCTTAATTCCTCACCTGCTCAGATCTGACCTCCCACCACTGGTATCTCTGGTTATGGTGTCTTTCAGTCTTACTCCAGTCCAAGAGACACCTGAAGACAGGCGAGCCCAGCCTACTTTTTTATTCTCTATGCCAGCTTCCTGGCTGGTAAGTAATGCCGTGGCTGGAATTGCCATTTTGTTGCTGTTGGTGGTTGTGGTGTCATTGTTTTTGAGAACCACATGGTAGAACTCTATTTTCCTCCCTCCTGTCTTGCTCATAACCATACTTTCCCCCAAGCTGGTCTTATCCAAAAAGGAAAAGTTAGCCAGTTCCCCCTGAGAATCTGGGGGATTCTCAGGTTTGACAGCCAAAGTTGACGGTGTGCTTAGTGGGTAACAAGTACCAGGCTGAGCACATGGCATGCATTATTTCATACAGTCCCTACAGCCCCAAGAGGTAGAAGCACATACTAATATTGTCCCCATTTTATAGAAGAGGAAATCAAGACTTAGAGTGGGTAAGCAACTTGTTCTTAGACACAACTAGTGAGGAACAGAGCCAGGAACCCTGGCAGTCTGTGTCCAAAGCCTGGGGCTCTTAACCATTCATCATAGCATGTGAGTGGGAAAGATAGATAAGTAATAGGTAGATGATGGATAGATAAGCTAGATAGATAGGAAAATGCACTTTAGACTTTATAAAGAGTTGGAAATGTGTCATTCATTAAGAAATACATGCAGAGCCTACCACCCTGGCTGTATTCCCTGTCATGGGCATTGCTACAGTTTGAATGTGTCCCCCAAAATTCAAGTGTATGGTATCACAGAGGTAGTAACTGCAGAAAGCAGCCCCCCTAGATGCCTAATGGGATGACCTTGATAGGAAAAAGAAACCAGCAGGAAGTCTCCCTGCAGCGCCCCCTACTGGAGAGCCTAATCGAGAGCCATCTGGCAAAGCAGAAATGTGCTTTGCAGAGTCCCAGCTGCAGTATCACAAAATAGCACACAGAAGGGCGGGCTTGGAGTAGGAGACACAAAGGTGGGCATTGATATGGCCTGAATGTGTCCCCCAGAATTCGTGTGTTGTAAACTTAATCCCCAATACAACAGTAGATAATTAATAATAGCTAAATAACTGGAACAGCTCATTATGGTGGGGTTAAGGGAATACACACTTTTTACTTTGGTAAAACAAGAAGGTAGTTGGGGTATTTTTCTTAGCCTATAATTTTTAGTTTATGCCTTTCCCTTTCCCCTTCAGCATTCCTTCCCAGGGGTGACTCAGAAACAAGTATTCTGTAATGTTTGCCAGGCAAACCCTACAGAGACTGGCTGTTTCCATCCAGACATGGTGCAAACAATTCTAGAAGCTGCCAAAGGGAAGCCATGGAGCCTTGAGTTATGAATAAGCTCTTTTTCAGGAATGGCTAACTGTGAGAGATTTAAGCACTAGCCTCCACACTGAAGAGTGTGTGTGTGTGTGTGTGTGTGTGTGTTCCTGAAACGTCATAACTCTTTAGTAAAACAACCATGTTGGGTATTTAACTTCTGTACTCATGCACAAAAAAATACTATTTGACTATGCAGCTCATGAACTCTTAGAACAGAGCAATATATGAACAGGAAAATTACAGGTGCCTTATAGATGGAGCCCACCCTCATCCAGTGAGAGATACAAGTCTTAACTCCAGGTTTTTTGAACCTGATCCCTGACTCCAGGGTTTTGCACAGGTAGGTCCTTCATCCTGCTCTCCAAAAGGTTTCTGGTTGTTTTTTTATCCCCCTAGTTCATTCCTGCTCTCTCCTCAATCAAAGCTGGACAGCGAAAAAGCAATGTATCTTTTATGTCAGTGCCTGCTTTTGTTTAAAAGTGAATTACATCTCAAGCCCTAGAAAACACCGTCTCCTGCCGCTTGTTCTTGGCTTCATCCTATGCACTCTTTTTTTTTTCTCTGCCCTGCATTTTTTTAATGGAGTCACACAACATTTCCACCACATCCCTCCCGACCTCATCGTCCAGCCTATCCTTCCTATGTGCTCTCCTTCCATAGGTGTCACACTCTGAGCCACGAAGACATCCTTTGCACAGGCTACATCAGGGCTGACTGTGTGGAGCCAAAAATCCCAAAAGAAAGTATTCCTTGGCAAGCTTTCCATCACTGAAAGGGAAATTCTGACCCAGCGAAGCCTGCATTCCTCTAGAATAGTAATATGTATGCAAGATGCTGTTTCCATAAGACATTTTCTAAAATAACACAGAGTGTGGGAGCTTTCCTTTTTTATAATGCAAAGACAACTTAAGCAATAAAATATGTGGTGTTGTCACATGGAAGCATGCAATATACATGTCATCACTGCATACTGTTTGTGTTTCTAGGGTCTGATACAAATGATTATGGAATGGGGGAAAGAATGTACCCGCAAAAGGATGCTGGGAAGAACAAAGTAATTTGTTCACTGCATTTTTCAATTAGGCCAGGATTTTTTTTAAAAAAAATGAAACCCCATGCTAGCAAGGGTGTGGAAAAACATAAACTCTCTTGAGCTGCCAACTGGAATATATTATTACAATGGTTGTGAAAAACAGTTGGGAGCTATAAATCAAGAGACTTAAAAGTGTTTACATACTGTGTCCCACTAATTCCAATTTCATGAATCTATCCTAGGAAACAATTAGCAATGCTATTGAAGATGTATGTAAAAGAGGCCAGGCGCAGTGGCTCAAGCCTATAATCCCAGCACTTTGAGAGGCCGAGGCAAGAGGATCGCTTGAGGCCAGGAGTTTGAGACCAGCCTGAGCAACATAGTGAGACCCTGTCTCTACAAAAAAAAATTTAAAAGTTAGCAAGTCATGGTGGCATGTGCCTGTAATCCTAGCTACTCAGAAGGCTGAGGCTAGAGGATCTCTTGATCCCAGGAGTTCGAGGCTCCAGTGAGCTATGATTGCCCCACTGTACCCCAGCCTGGGCAATGAAGTGAGACCCTGTGTCGAAAAAATTAAAAAGATTTATTTCAAAGAAATTTTATGAAGACGTTATTTGTAATAGTAATAACTATTATAAGTAAACTAAATGTGGAAAAAGTCAAGTAAACCATGATGGATATGATGGGATACTACTTGGCATTTAAAAATCATAAAATTGAGAAAAAGGTAACATGATAAGGTGCTAGTGATATAATGCAATATTTTTAAAAATAGCAGAATACAGAACTGTGTATATAGTTTGAACCTGATGTTTAAAAAAATGAATATATGTGCATATGTATACCTATGTATGTGTGTATATACGTGTGTGTGTGTGTGTGTGTGTATCCCTGAAATGTCTGGTGGATTTCAGATAAGGTTTACTCTCATGTTAGACCCTACTGTAATTTTCAAATTATTTTTTAAATGAGAAAAAGTTCATTTTAGAAATGTATCTAAGTTATTTGATAATAGAAAATAATAGTAGCACATTTATCACATTCTTTAAAAGTACAATCTTAACACCAAGAACAATTCTCACGCTGTGGCTTCCATTTCTTTCCTGATAAATTCCACTGACTTGAGAACTTAGGCAATGTCTCCATTATTCTTCTCTTCCGAGGCTTATAGATTCTGCCTGGATAAAGTTCCCCCATCAGCAGCGAGGACGGCCTGATAGAAGTTAGCTGTAAGTTGGGCCGTCCTCAGATACAACTCAGAAATGTTTGAAAACTGCAAGAAAGGACTGATTTAATTTTTGAGATTTAAAGGTAAAATTATATGTAATAATGCATGTTTCTTTAAAAAAAATAACTTAAATTACAGAAAAGCTATTGCATTTTCTCTCAAGTCTTTTGGAGTAAATTGGCTGCCTGGAGACTTTACTAGCTCCATTTTTTTCTTCCTGTCCAGCAAATTGGGCCGATGTGGTGAATAAATGAAAAGAAGAAATTATTTTC